>NW_012152408.1:48062-59540 GCF_000956105.1 Propithecus coquereli
CATTGCCTCTTAGTATGTTCACAGAGTTTTGTAATCATCCCAGTAATTTAATTCTAGAAAATTTTCATCATTCCCTGAAGAAATCCTGTACTCATTAGTAGTCACACCCCATTTTTACATCTCCCAGACACTAGAAAACACCAAACTACTTTCTGTCACTAAGGATTTGCCTATTCTGATGGTTTATATGAATAGAATTATTTAAGATGTACTCTTGTATGTCTAGCTTCTCTCACTTAGCATAATGCTTTCATGGTTCACACATGTTGTAGGATTCATCAGTACTCCATTCCGTTTTATGGCTGAATAATATTCTATTTTGTGGATTGTTGTATATTTTGTTTATCCATTCATCAGTTTATGGACTTAAACTTGTTTCCATTTTTGGCTATTACGAATAATATTTATATGAACATGTGTGTACAGGTTTTTGTATGGATATATGCTTTAATTTCTTTTAAGTATATACCTATAAGTCCAATTACCGAATAACTCTATGTATAACATTTTGAGCAACTGCCAAACTGTTTTCCAAAGTGGCTGCACAATTTTTCATTCCCACTAGGAATGAATGAGGACTTCAAATTTTTGACATCCTCCCCAACACTTTTATTGTCCATCTTTTTGATTACAGTTATTCTATGTGAAATGCTATCTCATTTCAGTTTTGATTTGCATTTCCAAAATGACTAATGATATTAAGCTTTCTTTCATGTGCTGCTTGGCTTTTAGTACATCTTATTTGGAGAAATGTCTATCCAAATCTTCTCACATTTTTAATTGGGTGATTTGTCTTTTTATTCTCTTTTATTGTATTTATTTAAGATTTTGTTTTTTAGAAAAGTGTTAGGTTCACAGCAAAATTGACAGGAAGGTACAGAGATTTTCCATACATCCCCTAACAGGCATGCTCTCACCCATTGTCAACATCCCAAATAGAGTGGAACATTTGTTACAATTGACAACCCTGCACTGACACATGGTTATCACCCAAAGTCCATAGTTTATGTTAGACTTTACTCTTGGTGCTGTACCTTCTATGGGTTGGGACAAATACATAATGATATATACTCACACTTATAGTATCATACAGAGTAATTTCACCGCTCTAAAAATCCTGTGAACTCTACTTATTCATTCCTCACTCCCTGCTAGCCCCTGGCAAGCACTAATCTTTTTATTATCTTTAGAGTTTTGCTTTTTTCACAATGTGATATAATTAGCATGTCTTCTTATTTTCAGATTGTAAAGGTTCTTTATACATTCTGGACACTAGATCCTTATCAAATATTTGATTTGAAAATATATACTTTATTTCTGTCTTTGACTTTCCATTGTCTTGATGTCATCTTTTTTTACTTAAAATAATCTTTATAATTCTTTTTTATATGTATTTCTCTAAGAGAGGCAACTAGTAGATAATACTCATCTATAAAGTGAATCTTTTTTATTTTAATAGATTTAAGGGATACAAGTTGAATTATATTCCATATATATATTGTATAGTGGTGGAGTCTGGGCTTTTGATATAGCTCTCACCCAAGTAGTGTACTTTGTACCCGTAGGTAAATTTTCATCCCTTACTCCCTACCAACCTCTCCCTTTATTTATCTCCAATATCCATTATGCCACTCCGTGTGCCTTTATGTAGTCATAGTTTACCTCCCACTTATAAGTGAGAACATACAGCATTTATTCTGTGTATTCTCCCATTCTGTAGGTTGTCTAGTTATTCCTTTGTTATTTCTTTTGCTGTGTAGAAGCTTTTTAGTTTAATTAAGTCTGATTTCCCTATTTTTGTTTTTATTGCATTCGCTTTTGAAGTTTTACTAATTAATTCTTTGCCTGGGCCAATATTCAGAAGAGTTTTTCTTAGTTTACATTTTTTCCTAGGATTTTTTATTGTTTCAGGCATTTCATTTAAATTTTGAATCCTACTTGAGTTAGTTTTTATATATATTGAGAGATAGGGGTTCAATTTCACTTTTCTGCATATGGCTATCCAATTTTTGCAACACAATTTATTGAATAGTATGTCCTTTCCGCAGTGTATGTTTTTGTCTGCTTTATTGAAAATCAGTGGGGTATAGGTATACAGTTTTATTTCTGGGTTCTCTTTTCTGTTCCATTGATCTACATCTAATTTTATGCCGGTATGATACAGTTTTGGTTACTATATAGCCTTGTAGTATAATTTGAAGACAGATAATGTGACGCCTCCATTTTTGTTCTTTTTACTTAGGATTGCTTTGGCTATTTGGGCTCTTTTTTAGTTCCATATAAATTTTTGAATTTTTTTTCTGATTCTTTGAAAAATGATAATGGTATTTTGATAGTAACTGATATCATCTTTTGAAGCACTTAAGTTTTTAACATTTGATATAGTCAAATTTGTCTTTTTTTTATTTCATTGATAATGACTTTGGTGTCATATCTAAAATTCAATTTATAACCCAAGGTTACAAAGATTTATTTACTTTTTTTAAAAAAAAGAATCATGTACTTTTGGTTCTTACATTTAGATCTGTGTTACATTTTAAGTAAATTTTTGTGTATAGTATGAGGTAGAGATCCAAATTAATTTCTCTGCATGTGGATATTCAGTAGTGCCTATGCTATTTGTTGAAAAGACTATTCTTTTTGCCTATTGAATTGTTTTGACACCCTTATCAAAAATAAATTGTCCCAAAATATGTTGATTTAATATAGACTCCAATTCTATTCCATCAGTAATGCAATAATTATTTTTGGAAGGAAGGATGGAAAAAGGACCACTGGTTCTCATTGAGTGGTTTTATAGCAGTAGAAATTGGAAAGATTAGAGGAGGTGATATAGTCAAGTGTTGATGGCCAGCACACAAAACCAATTTCTACTCTTTCTTTACATATTTTCCCCCCAGTGAGTTCATCACTGAAAGGCATTTCTCAAAGTGTAAATAAATGTTTCCTTAAGAAAACAGTTCTTCATAGAATGTAGAAGCCACATAAAACTTTTATAATTGAGGTGACAGTGGACAGAGTACCATACTACCAATACTGGAAGATTCTTCAAATATGGAACAATAAGCAGAATACAGTTGGAATTATCTATGGCATGAATAGCTTTGTAGATAAAAAATAAAACAAAAATAATGCATTTGTTACCATGAAAATATATCATATTCTTATAATATTGTTATATTAAAAGCCTTATATTTTATTTAGATTATCACATTTATAAAATACCAGAAATGTAAATATTAAAATACAAATATATGCATCATTGAACTGCCAATATATTGTTACTTTTCTTATTTTCATAGCATTTTCTCATCTTATAACCAAACATTACATGTCTATTTTAATTTATATTCACATTTATATATGCATTTATAGTTTGATCAAGTTAAGATATTATATATCCATTATTTTACTCTCTTTACCACATTAGAATTTGTCTAGACCACTTAATATTATGAAAAATATTATTTTATAGTTATCATTAGCTTAATATAATTTATTCAATCATTCTGTCTTTTGGAGATTACAGGTTGTTTTATTTTTATGTTTCTAATATACAAAAGCAGAAACATTTATAGCTTTAAGGTAAGTTTTGCTTATCTCTTGAATGTTTTAATGGTATATTCTTTAAAGTGATATTTATATTTTGAATGTTATTTAGAACATCTTATTATTCTTTGGAAATAGTCCAATTGCTAGCAAAACAGTTTCATCAATCACACTGGAAATTACAAAAAATATCCTATTTACACTTTAATTTTTAAGTCTTCGTAATTGTTCCTTTAATGTTACTTTCCACTCATTTTCAGTATTGTTCGCTCCCTTTTTCAGACATTTAAACGTTAGAATGTTCTAGGAATTAGTTCATAAACCTGCTGTTCTTGGTCAGCTTTTACTAAGTTATCTCATCATCTGAATGATCTTCTGTGCCACTTTAACCCTAATGACTCCAAAATATATCTATATCTCAAGTCTTGATTTCTTTGATGAACATAACACTCATGTATCTAATGGTCTGTGATGCCTACCCAATGTCTAATGCACATCTCAAACTTAACTTTCCTAAAACTCTTCTTTACGTACACTCAAATCTACTTCTGTCCCAGTTATCAGCATCTCAGTAAATGGTAAACTCTAACTTCTAAGTATATAGGTCAAAAACTTAAAATCATTCCTATCTAAATTTCTCTCCCAACATTATAGATAATTTATCACAAAGCAAATGCTTTTAGCTTTACATTCAGACATCTCTTCACTGATCAATTTCTTCAGCCTTTATTGTCACCTACCAAGAACAAGTAGCACCATCCCTTATGTATTCCATTGCAGCACCATCCTGGCTGTCTCTTTGCTGCAACATTACACACAAACTATTTTTCACATAGTTACATGGCTTGCTTGTTAAAAATAATCACATCTGCCACAGTCTTTCAATGTTACCCTTTCTCACTAGGAGGAGAATCAAAGTTCTTACAACATTTTACAAGGATCAACAAGTTCTGGAAACTACTCAGAAGTTCTCTCTGCTCGTACCATAATAATTTTCTAATTGCCATGTCTGCTTATGTCCTAGCCTATTTCAGCATTCAGAAAATAATTTTCCGGATCTTATTGGCTGTAGAGATTAATTTGTGGAGTTTGGCATTTTTGCATTATTGAATTTCGCCATTCTGAAATGAGCTATATTTATTTCTGTTTTTCTTTTTCTAAAGGCATCCTACAAGACAATTTTATTAATTTTTCCAATAAAGAGTGCTCATTTTTATTATATTTTTCTTTACATTACAGCTTTTGTTGTTATTCTTAATGAGTACTATATTTTTTCTAATTACATTTTCTAATTAATTATTATCTGTCTATATCAAGGTTTTTCAACGTTGACAAAAGTGATATTTTGGGCCAGATAATTATTTGTCGTGAGGGGCTCTCCTATGCACTGTAGTATGTTTAAAAGCATCTCTGGCCTTTACACACTAGATGCCCATAGTGTTACCCCAGCTGAGATAACTAAAAAAAATGTCCACAGACATCAACAAATGTCTTGTGAAACATAAAATTGCTCCTGGTTGGGAAGACATCTTTATGAAGGTACAGATAGTTTTTTAAAAGCCACATGAAGCCCATTATGTTCCCCATGTTCCCTTTCATCTTAATCTGTTCTTAATTCAAGATCTTATAGTAGCTGACATATTGGCTATAAGAGAGAGACATGCCAAGTGATTTCCTCAGGGTCTCACATAGATTAAATCCACTGATTCCAGGTAACCATAAGTCTGCCAGTTTATGTATTGTAACAAGCACTGAGTAGTAGAAAGTACATAGATATTGGGGACAAATAACCTGGGTGTGGTTCTCAAGCCTCTGTCTGAGGGTATACAGTTTCATACACAAATTGACATCTCTAGGTCTCAATTTTCTTATCTATAAAAGGGAAGTGGAAGCAGCTGCTTTACACAAAAGTTACGAAGTTCAATATTGAAATATGTACAGTCCCTAGTACACTTTAGACAATACATGATTGTAGCTCTTACAACTTCTCTAAAATCAAACAACTGACAGTTGGGAGCTCTTCGTAAGTCCTGGAGGTGGATCTCAGAGGTGGAAAATACATACTCCTATATCAAGACTTTGCTGGACAATACAATGTTTTTGCCAGGAACATTGATTGAGTATTCTGTCTATGGATTATGCTAGAAACTATTTCCAAATATGTGAGATCCAGATGCTGTCTTAAGAAGTTCACTAACAAAGAAACAAAGTGAAAACAAAACAACACATAATGACCATGCAAGGTGGCATGTGTTATAACGAATGAATGAATTACGCCAGGACAGACAATAATCAGAGAGATGATATTTCTGCAATGCAGAAATTCTTAAATTTCAGAATTGATGTGATAAATAGAATTAATCTATGCACCCTATTTGTATAACAATATTAATTGAGTAAAATAATGATTGCTCTATAATCCCAAAATTTCCATCAATAGACTAAATCTCTGGAAATTTCCTTTTGGGATTGGGTGCTTGTGTTATATAATAGTCCCTTTTACCAAACTCAAGAAATACCTTGGAGGGAATCATGCAAGCAGTTTCTTTCTTAGGCTACCAAATTATATAAAGTAATTAGCTAGAGAGTTAAGAGGGATTTTTGGCCATTTGGCAAAGTTAGGATTAGCATAAGACAAAAAAAGAAAATAAACATTGGCTGGCAGAGCGCTACCACCTCCTCCTGCGTGTCCCAGCCAGCTGAATGTTCTGGTCTTGATAAGGGGAAAAAAACCATAACTCACAGCTGGGAACAGAAATCAATTTATCCTCCCAACAATCATTTTTTAACCTTCAGAAACATTAAAAATGCTTCATGTAATACTTCTGTTGATATTTTATTAAAAGGAAGCCTTACTCTAGCAATTCTCAAATCCCCCCAAAATCAGAGTTTAGGAAAAGGAAAAACAATAAACTTGTACATATCACCTATTCCAAGTCCCTCATTTTTATGCATTAAGAAAATAAAGCTCAGAGTGATAAAGATGAAATAACTTGCTCAAGGTCACACAGATATTTTCTCTCAAAGCGAGAGTTAGAACATATCTCTCCCCATACTTAGCCCACTACACTTTGCTAGCTTTCCAAGTGCTTCACTTTGTCATCTTTTTCAAGTGAATAGTGCTTGGATAAGTTCCAAAGGCAAATGCACCTTCAGCTTCATTTCAAGAGTTCATCCTGTAATTGTCACACTTGATCTCTACCCCCATGCCTGAACCCAATCACGGGGGATAATTTGAATCGACTGAAATGCCCAGAGTCTGTATGTGTTGCCATCGACTCTCCTCATTCAAGCGACACCATTGTGATAGTCAAGGTTGGCCACTGCCACTTTAAATTAGTGGTTTATCTTGAGTCCTGGAGAATGGAAGTTGCTTCAGGGGGAAAGGATGATGAATCACATGGCAGGGAACAAATGTAACTATGATTAATGGGACATTACACAACAACAAAAGATAGAGCCAACTGTGTGCAGAGATAACTGGAATCATAAAGACCAACTTATTGTCTAAGGTGATGTAATTAACTTCAAGCCCCCTCCATAGCTTGGATGGTTGATTCCAGCGAGCCTTTCCATTGTGTTAGTAATAACGACAAGGTGGTGGCTTCTTATTTTAAATACTACCCTATTAAGGAGCATTTTTCTTCAATGGATGGCACTGATGAAATGTCAAGACTAAGACATGGCAATTTGAAGCAGCATAATTATAAGCAACTGTTCAGATTCATTCAACTTTCCCTTTTGCCCAAGGAAGACAATGGAAAAAAAGACCAAATATTTGACTTACGATATATGAGCTTCTTTAGATACTTCATATGCAAGAAGGGCTTACTGATTATCTGTGTTTTTTTTTTTTTATTTTTGGTTGTTCTGGGGTAAAGAAATTTTCAGAAATAGTTTGATTACAGTAAAGGTCATGAAGGAAGATTTCTCTTTGCTTGTCACTTGTTATCACCTAGTAGGACAACCTGTCCTGTTCATGCAAGTATGTTTCTCTCATTCTTAGGAAATAAGTAATTGCTTTGCCTATTGGAGGGAATGGTTCATTTGGATACTTTCGAAGGTTTTATGAGTACAGAAATTATTCCGCACATTTTAAATAAAGAAAATCAGTATTGTGAATATTTTCATCAGTTACAATCTTGTCCACATTCTTCAGTTAGCAAAGTTAGAAAGAGAATCTACATTTTAAAATGCTTGCCAACTCCTTTGCAAAATTTGGAGGCTTTTCGAATATTTGATACCTGCTTCATTTCATGTTTTTGAAATTATCTACTCACACAGACTAGCAGAATAGCAAAAAATTTCATCTGAAATTATGAAATATGATATACTTGGAATACCAACTTGGTTCCCAATGGACAGGTTTGTTTTTCTCTTCCTGACTTTGAAATAATAATAACATCTTATATTTCCTAGTGTGTTTATTCTTTGCAAATGACATTAACCCATTTGATACTGGCAGGATAGCTGTTACAGAGTGGAGATGTGCTATAGGTAAAATCACGTGGACTGTGGGGTCACCTATCTGGGTGCGACTGTCAGCTTACTTAATTTTCCATATGAGCGTTAGGTAATTTATTTTCTCTCTCTTAATCTTATTCTTTTACCTATTAAAACAGAACAATAGTACTTACTTCATAAAAGCATGTAAATACTGAAAGAGACATTACATTCATGGTATACTATGAAAGCATTCAATAGCTACTCTTTTCCGATATCTTCACCCCTTCCATAGAAGCTACTGGAAGAAAGCAGTTTGTGTTATTTATCATTGTGTTTCCCAAGAAAGAAAAAAGGAAAGAAAGAATATAACCTCTATTAAGAACCTACCCTGATTCAACCTCTGTTGTACTTCATTTCATAGATATTAGATTATTCAAAAAATATTATCTCAAATGTTTCAGATAAGGTTACCAGATGTCAGGGACACAAAATAAACAATCTGAGATAATAAAGTGCCCAGGCTGGTGGGTTAAATTTAATAAATACTTTTTGAAATGAAACAAGAAATCAAGGGTGACATCTGAGACACTGTGGGTGAGGTTCTCCAATCTGCGTCCCCAGCAGGTGCCATGCTGACCATTTGAATAGGCACCAGGCCCCAAATAAGCAGGCTGCTCTGGCACAGAGGTAGTGTCACAGCCTTAGTTCTACCTGAGTCGTATGCCCTTCACTCTTCCTTCCTTGAATCCCATTCCACTCTGCTACTGCTCCCTGTGCCATAAGTCTTGGTCCTCATTCCTCATTGTCCATACTCACTTGGCAATTTGCTCTTGATAATGGCCACCATCCCCCCAGCAATAACTTTTATTCCTATCTATGATTCTGGTTCCACCGAACTCCCTGCATTAATGACAACTGTAGACAAATGTCTGTCCAGATGCAACTTGTTTTGACAATCATCTTTGTCATTACTTCCCCTTTTGATAATATTCAGGCCTAACACATCTCAGTCACGTAAAAGGGAAAGAGACAGATGAGGAAGTGGATTGAAATAAAACTGGCTTGTCTCAAGTCACACAGCTCACTGTGATGAGGCTAGATCTGTTATCTGCTGCAGCCTGGTCTATTTATTGCTATTTTCACTAGAAATAGCAATGATTCTCCACTGAGGGTGTCTTTGACTCCCCAGAGGACATTTCACAATATCTGGAGACGTTTTTAGTTGTAATGCTATTAGCATCCAGTAGATAGAGATCGAGAATACTGTTAGACATTCTGCAATGCACAGGATCCTTCCGCTTCCAACAAAGAGTTACCCTGACCCATATGTCAGTAATGCCACAGTTGAGAAATGCTGTACTAGATTAAAGTGCTGAATCATGAGGAAGCAGGAAGAAATTTCTTTCAAGTGATTTTGCTGTTTTTTATGCATGCGAGAACAACTTTGTAAAGCCATGATCAAAAATGCAAGTCAGGAGTCTGGAGTTCTATTTACATATTTCCCGTTGATCTACTTTGTGGCTTCATGTTCATCGTCTCACTCCCAACAGCAAACCCTTGCTGAGAAACCCATGTCTGTAACTACTAAGGGGGCATTGGGGATACAGGGGATTTCCTCACCAGCACTGACCACTTGTGAACTAGCAATCATTACCCATCTCGCTGTGCATTTGCCCTTTGCAGATATTAGGAAACACATAAATTCTCCAGTTTCTCACTAATGTTATAAGTGTAAGAGCCACAGAGATGGTATCTAAGTGCTGTGTGTGCTATTGGCCAAGTATTAAATAATGCAATGCGAATTGATAATGCATTGTAATAAAATGGTCTTTATCAATATTATATTTTAAGAGTCATTTGTTTGTTTTCTTTATTCTTTTCCTTTTGCCAGCCTCCTGGCCCCAAATATCATACTAATTCCTTGCCAAATCTCAGTTAACATCTATCACTTCCTTACAGCTTATTTTTCTTCCCTGCCCTCAGTCCTAGCTTCTCTTTTTTTCCTTAGTCTAAGGTTGAATTTTTTTTTTTTTTGCTGTCTCTTTCCTCTCCTCTTCCTTTTCTTTTCCACTAAATCTTTTCTGCTCTCTTATTTTTTTTTTTTTTTTTTTCCAGGAGAAGTTATAAAAGAAAAGAAGGAAATATTAAAAGGGCAGATGATTGCCAATCTTTAAGCTACTTTCTTTAGTTTTTATCCTTAAAATTTCTGATCATATTTACAGGGACAAGACAACTGTGGCAACCTGATAGCCTTACCTTAGAGAATGAGAGAGACTTGCCCAAGCCATATGCCTTTCATAACACGGAGCGTATACCTGCCAGGCAGTTAGACAGAAAATGTCTCTGAGATCAATTGAACATTTATTCAGGGACATGTAAACATGGAAGCAGGTTTTGCTACTGTTGGGCTATTTGCTGCCTCTAGAATAAGGCTTTTCAAAGTTGGGCTCTTATCTCTTTATTCACATCATCTGTATCTTGGACTCAAATACTCTTCTCTACAATTGGCCTGAGACGCATGGAGTTCCCTGATTATACCATGTGGGTTTCATGCCTTTATGTCTTTACACCTGATGGTTTTCTCTGCTAGGATTCCCTTTTCCTGGTTCTTTACCTGGAACATTTCCATTCACCTTTCAATATTTAGCTTTGACAGGTCCCCTCCTCCTAGCTCATCTTGGCCGAGGCAGGTAACGCCGCTGTGTTTCCAGGTGTCCTGTATTAATTATCAGAATGCATTTGTCTGAAGCTGTGGCTTCCACATTTTATCTCTAGAACCAATCACATGGTTTTGCTCAGTAAATAAACAATGAAAAGCAGCTGATTAATAAGTGGGTTAAAAATTAAGCAAAAAATTGTCAAGAAGAAGGTCCAAATGGAAGCTACTCTTGATGTACAAATAAAGTAACGTAAAAAAAACCCTATAATATCAGCTTGCCACAAAAGGTTTTTAAGTGTGTGAAAAATAATAAACCAAATAGCTAGAAACTATGGGAAGAGACTTGTGCCACTTTTTTTTTTCATTTTTGATACTTAGACAAATAATAGATCATCAATATTGGTTGAATAATATTATTTTCTTGAAAGTAATTTTATTATTGTTATCATTAAATATGGGTCCTCCATATACCACATTTTATTAATCTGCTCATGTATTGATGGGCACTTGGGTTGTTTCCACATCTTTGCAATTATGAATTCTGCTGCTATAAACATTCGAATGCAGATGTCTTTTTTATAGAGTGTCTTTTGTTCTTTTGGGTAGATTCCTAGTAATGAGATTGCTGGATCAAACGGTAGCTCTACTTGTAGCTCTTTGAGGTATCTCCATATTACTTTCCACAGAGTTTGTACTAGTTTGCAGTTCCACCAGCAGTGTATGAGTGTTCCTATCTTTCTGCATGCACGCCAACATTTATAGTTTTGGGACTTTTTGAAAAAGGCCATTCTCACTGGAGATAAGTGATATCTCATTGTGGTTTT
>NW_012152408.1:59930-65493 GCF_000956105.1 Propithecus coquereli
ATAAATAAATATGGACCCTCCAAAGGAAATTAGAATCTAAATTCTGTTTGTGTACAAATAAACTTATTTATGTCAAGAGCAGGACTTGGTCCTATGCCACTTTATTCTTTCTTTCTAATATATTTCCAAAGCACTTTACTTGACTTGCTTTTCCCCACCCTTGGATAGTATTAAAAGAAAAAAAATTCTCTACTTATTTTCAAGTAATTAAAAATAGTCCATTTTCTAAGGTATTTCAAGGCAGTCCCATGGAACATATCCAATCATATATTTCTCACCCAATTCTAAAAGTTTATCCTTCTCAGAGCTCAGGCCTAACTTAAACAAGAAAACTTGGAGAAAGAGAAGGACTATGGTTTGAGTCTCTCTTTTTCATTCCTTTTCTCTCCCAATCCCTAAGTGCTATTTTCATTTCTTTCTGAGTAGGAATAGATAAAAGAAGAAAAGTTAAGGGACATAAAATGTCTCTATTACTTAAAGTTTCAATTTGACCCAGGTGTTAGTTGAATGTGGCTCACGCTTTCTCTTAAGCTGTGTTTCATTTGGGGAGTTATCTTAAGTGTCTATGTAATTTCCCTTAATCTATTTTCTTGGTCTAGGTAATGACTCATCTTTTCAGCCACTTACAACTTAACTCTCAGGGACTCACTTGCCATCATCCCTCTCATTGGTTGGGGTCACCTTATCCCTTTACGCTGCCCTGTCAGGTGGGCTCAAAACCACTCTGTCTACCTCCTTTCGGCAGGATCCACATCTGGCCAAACTGAAAAATGCCTTTTATTACATGCTGGTCTCAAGGCAGCCCATGTCTCTTCTATATTCCTGGCAGAGAGGAATTCTCAAAGCAGGTATCAAATGCCATTTTCTATATCTTTTATCCTCTTGGAAATGCACATCAACCTCTCCAAATGATCACTTAGCTTGAGAGAGGGGAATAGTTCTCATCTGATCTTTCATTTTTGTATTGAAGTATAACCCACAGAACTCTGGAAATCAACTTCGAAGAGATGGTATTGTTATAAGTCATTGATTATTTCCCGTTGGTGCAAAGGGATGCTTCCGTATTATGGAATCTATTTCTTAATCCTACACTGAGATGACCTAGTTGAGACAGATCACTCTTTGTTTATGACCAGAGAGGGGCATGTATTGTATTTTGAGTAGCACTAATATAGGGTTTCAACCTGACCTGTTACTGATACCTTAGAAGGGCAATGTCCCTATTGGAGGTTTTAACTAGACAGAGCTTCATGAATTAGAAGGATGGTCAATGATCTATAGAAAACAGTAACTTTTTTATTAGTGATGAAAAATATTGAGTATCTGTTAGCTTTTGTACATAACGAGCTCCCCCAAAAGTTATGATTTAACAAAGTAACCACTTAATTGTTTACAATTTTTCAGACTGGCAATTTGAGCTGGGCTTGGCTGGGTTGTCCTTTTCATCTCTGCTAGATTCACTCATGTAACTGTGATCAGCTACCAGTTTTGCTAGAGCATCTCCGGTGGAATGGCTCATCTCTGCTCCACATGACCTTGCATCCTTTAGCACGCTAAACTCAAATTTTTCACATGGTGGTGACAAGAGTCCTAAAGAAAGCAGAAAGAAAGTAGATGCATGCAAGTTGCCTCTAACCAAGGGTCAAAGCTGCAACATTTCTCCTTCCACTACATTCTCTTGCCAAAGCAAGTCACAAAGTTAACCTGGGTTTTAGGGGTCTGAAAATAGAATCCCCTTTGTGATAGGGTGTGGATAAAAGAAGGGGAATGATTGCAGCCATTCTGTAAGCAATCAATTAGACTGTCACATACTATCCAAGATATATTTCCTTATCCTGTCTTGATTTCCACACTTTAATACTGAATGTGAAATCTATTAGCCAGAAATTAGAAATGGATGAGTAATGTTTTCACATGTGAGATGTAAAATTCACTCAGGTTATCTGGTGGCTTAGTTAACAGAATAGAGAGGTCAAAGCTAATAGTCTCTAATGTTCTATGGCTGTGCTTTTTGTTGAGTCCCATACTGAAACAATGAAATTTTCAATTTTGTTTTACGGTTGTTATGTGGCTCTTTTCATATATCTCTCTAATATTGGAAAATTTTCTTATAATTCTCAAATCATGAGAATTGGTTTTACATGTCCTGATAAAATGTTCAACATAGTGTAATTAACAGTTAGGTTATCAATTGGGTTTAACAATTGAAATGTGATTTTTCTGAAAATTATATTTTGTTTGTTATTCTTTACACCTCAGATTGAAAAATCTCAAAAGACCTGATCTAATATTCACTTTCCTCTGACTTTGTTTAAAGATTTCTATATGCATTTTATGTGTCACAAATTGTTCTACAATGATCCATTACCAATACGCCACTTACTGGAAATATTTCTCTACTTTAGTTATTGCATTTTTAATTGACAGATTTTAAACATGATTTATGAGTTACTTACCAAGTATGTATACTGGGAGGAAGAAATCTAAACACAGATAATACAAAAATATGAACGATTTCCAGATAGTGCCGTTTACCATTTGGGGAGCCTCTGTTTGAAATATACAATGGGTAGTATGACATTTTATCACATACACATATCTGGAACTTTCATTATATTACAAAAGGTCTCTTTAAAATTCAAATCATGATAGAATATTGACAAGTAATACAGGATTTGTAAGCACATTGGGTATTATTTCTCCTATTAAATTAGCAAAGTTTTTTTTTTTTTTAAGTGACATAACTGAAGAGAAATAATGCTATGCTATAAGAGGTGGGGGCATACGTTCAAATAAACTGGAAATGTGAATTGAATGCATGGCTAAGAATGTCCCTGATATTTTGATTGGATCGAGGATTCACAAATAAAGAACATCCGTTTTCTCTGCAAGGGTTATGAACCAACTTAGAAATAACGCAAAGGATTCAACGGATAGAGGAAAATATATTACCTTTATTATTATTAAAGTCTAGATTGAAGATACATCTTATATTTCTAGGAAATTAGGATTTTTTTAATGTCTGTTAATATCAAAGTCCAGAATTAGACAATCTTACCAAACCAATCATAGGCGTAGCCAAAGCTTTTTCCTGTAAGATTTGAGAAGACAGGAATTTATGCCAACGCAAGGCTACATCATATCTAGGTTCACGTATGGAACATGGGTAAGCAGTGCAAGGGACGCAGACTTAGTTTACACCTGCAGATCTGCCTTAAATTGAGCCGTGATAGGGTGAGATGGTCCTGCAGCTGAAGCTGGGAAAGGACAAGGCTGGATGGATGAGATGTCAAATAATCACGTCTACAGTCTTGCAAAATAGAATCCTTTGTAAAAGTAAGCAAGGCCAGCAGGCACAGGTTGCTGAAGGCAGAAAAGCTTTCTGAGAGGCTACACAATTTTATTCAAGAGTTTGAACATCAAACATACAGAATATGTTCACATGGTTAAATTGCCCTGTGATTTATAATGGATTAAATAATTATTTTATAACCCCTCCTACATGCAGGTGAGCAGCTTAGAAAAAAATTTTAAAAGAGAGGTAAAATAAATAAAACAACCCAAAGTTGTAAGAGCAACAAATTTGAAATGTGTTAAATTTTGGAACCTCATCAGGTTAGGGTTGTGGAGCAAGAAATAGGTTTGAAACCAAGAGTCCTGTGTTCAAAATATGGTTTATCTGCCAAGTAGTTGTGTGGTCATGGGCAATAGCCTTAGCCACTCATTCCAAAGTTTGTTCCTCTTTTTTTATTAAATTGAAGACTTGGACCAAATAACCTTTAAGGATGTACCCTATCCTATAATCCTAGATATTTATAACATATCTCTATTTTCAACTAATGTCATAATGGTAAACGCTAGCACATTTCTATTCACACTAATATCTCTTTTTATTAAATTTGACCTCTCTATATATCTAATTTATAGTGACTCATATTCAAATAGGTGTCAGTTTCTATATAGATAACAAATCTGTATTTCTAAGATGTATTTCTTCTTGGGAAGGTCTACTTAAAATAGTCCATAAAGCTTGTCAATACATAAACCCAAAGAATTTGTTATTATTCTTCACACAATTCTTTTCATTATACCACTTACAAATTATAAACTTGTGCCTCTAGTCATGCTTCTATCTCTAATCATAATTATACCACCCTCTGTCATGCCCACACACTTAGGAGAACCAAGGCACTAAAGAACACCTGTTAGGAAGCCTGTTAGGATAACAGACAGTGAACAGTACCAACTATGGGTTTAAAGCTCATTTGGAGACTACTGACTTGTATTTAGTGCTTTGTCGAAAAAAAATAGTATTTTGGGTTATTTATTTCTTTGACCTCAAACAACTGTTCAAAATCTCAAACATTCTCTGACCACTCAGACCTGACCCATGTCTTCACCCCTAAGTACAGATTAGATCCTCAAGTGCCCTGGGAATTTAGAACCATTTGTTACATGATACTGTTCAGATCTAAGAGATTGCCCAAAGATAATGCTTCCATCTTCTTCTCCCAGATTTTGATCAGGTGTCTTAAGGTGTAAACCTTAATGTGTTCTAGAACCCTTCTCCCAGATTTTGATCCGGTGTAGCAGGTGGCTTAAGGTGGAAACCTTAGTAGGTTTCTAGAACCCAGAAATGCCATCGATTAGCAGTAAATAAGAGATGGAATACACAAAGATCTTTCTTACAATCCATACCTGGTCTATGTTGGGACCATTTCATTGTGCATTTTCAGCAGGAGGAGAAGATATTCCAAAACTTTTACCAATTTTACTATAATGGAAACAAATTTTTTGCCTTTAATGAATGTATAACTTTCTTTTGCCTTACTTGGGATATCAAAAAGTGCATTATTACATAATCCATGCACATACAAACACAGAGAATAAACAAAATTTCAAAACAAATAGACTTTAAACAAGAGATTTACAAATCATTTTTTCTCCTTCAATATACATTTGGAAAGGTCTCAGCAACTCTGGCATTTATTCCTAAAAACCAGACCTCATAATCCATGTGTCTTATTTGAGCTTGGGTGAAGGCACAAACATTCTATGGTAAGAAGTATTAGGCTTCATTTGGGTGATTTTCCAAAGATTATCCCATAATATGGAGGGAGACTTTCCACATATACATTGTTTCTTATTTGTGTACAACTTGGGATCTTTTCTCCTTTAGATATGTTGAGAAATGTCATAACGCAGGCAAATTAACCGTGCCTTTTGATAGCCTCTTTAATTCTGGATTTGTAGGAAACTTTGACTTTATCACAGAGAAAGCCAATAAAATTTAGATGCAACTAGGACTATTAGCACTAGAAAGGTCCACAAAATTCTCAGCATTACATTAATCCAACAACAACACAACCCTTACAAGGCTACATGGGCATTTTTTTCTGTGAATAAATCAGACGATTAGGCTGCATTAGATAGATAGAGTAATAATTTAATTACATTTGCACATAAGGACATCTACTATGTTTAATTGATTGCATTGAACTATGAGTATAAATACATTGATAACATAAGAAATCTGCTATCCAGGAGTTCATTGTTAAATTAA
>NW_012152408.1:67559-69292 GCF_000956105.1 Propithecus coquereli
AAGATTTCACCAAAGGCTGAATGATGACTCTGAAATACCCAGAAGAGTGTAATAGAAAAGCAACATTTTTTAGGTGCATATCAGGTGATAGATACAGTACTAGGTCCTGCATATTTAATAATTTCCATTAATGCTAAGAGAGGCTGATGAATTTTCCCAGGGTCACACAGCATGTAACTAGAGGACATGAAATTAAAATCTGGGTCTGCCTGCCTCTCGCAATTGCTTTATTTTCTTTGATGTGTTGTACTGGAACTATAGCAGGGAAATTGAACAAGATCTTCACAGAGATCCTTACCTCCACGTCGGTTCTGGATCTTAATAACCCACATTGTGCCAGAAACGGAGGAGGGGACTGTGGGTGTATCAAAAGACACATACGCCAAATGCACTCTAACCAGGGCACATGCGACGTAGTGTTCAACCTAACACATATTTAACATTGCATAGTTAGCTCACGAAATCTATGAATTCAAGTAATAGTTTCTATAATTGAGGGTGGCAATGAGAGAAGCACTTTGTAACAGTGAGGTCAGCTAGGAAGGCAGCCAGTATATTGACTAAAAGTGTTATGGGACGTTCTCTGTAGGAGGTAGGACAGGGCTCATTAAGTTTGGAAAGAATTTGTCCAAAAGGAAAGGAGCCTGGAAGGAATTATATTTTCTTTTCAATTCCTGTTCACATTACAACACACCCCAAATGTCGCTTCCTCTTGAAACATGTCTCCTATCTCCTTTCTTGGTCAGAATAACGGGTCTTCCATTTTGCAACTACTATAGTTGCTGCTCGTGCGAACCTGTATCGTGGCTGTCATCTGTTATATTTCCCTGTCCTCCACTGTTGCTGCGACCTCCCTGAGGAAAATGATAGCATCACTCATAAGCGACTGTGTGTGTGTGCGTTTGCGTGTGTGTATTTCTATCCTACAGTGAATAGCAGGGTACGTGGCTGGTGATAGGAGCTCAACACTGTTTTTTTGCCTTGAACAGAGGAAAAAAATGCAAGAAGAAATAAGGGTCTTCTGTGTTTGACAAGACTGAATAACAGGATGAAAAAGAAGCATTTGTTGAGCATAGTCTTGTACTAAATACTGTTAGTTAATTCCATACCTAAAGAGATTGCAGTCTTCACTGAACCATTTTGCAGGTAAGAAAATCGAGACACACAGGATGTAAGTTAACTGCCTATGTTTAGACAACTGGCAAATAGCAAGGCAAAGCGTTTCATTTAGGCTTTGTGAATCTAGGGTCCTTTCTGTTTTATCGCACTGCAGGGACTGCATGGTTGGTCTGTGGGACAGAAGAAATTAGTTTAAATGTGGTATTCGAGTCCATCTTGAGTTGCCCTGCTCCTCCCTTAAATCATCTTGATCCTTTTCTTTCTCAGTGGAATCCGGGTCAGCAGGCACTTTTCATTTCTGTGCAAGGTTATGCTTCTCTACAAATCTTCCTGCTGCTTTTCGCATGGCAAGGGCCTTCTTTTCTCCACACATAGCTAATGCCCCTGGAGTCATGCTGCAGATTACCTGTCGAGCTGAAATGCAATCATTACAGGTCCTCGAGGGCTCTTAACTTCATACTCTTCACTCACATTCTTCCAAGTCAGAGCCTCAATTTTTGTGGAATGGAATTTTCAGACTACTTTACAAATGTCAGTCCCATTCTGTTTTCTTATCAGTTTAGTACGGGAGAACCAGAATCTGCCACTCAGATTACATTTTGTTTGTACTCAGA
>NW_012152408.1:70647-71742 GCF_000956105.1 Propithecus coquereli
TTGTGATCCCAAGGGAAAAATACTGCTTTGGTTAGTGGTAACAACCCTTGTCAAGATACGTCTTAGAATCAGTGTCCCGATCTCTGGGCCAGAATAACCCCAAAGGCACAAATGCAGGAGCTCCTAGGTGCCTTGGCCAAACACATGGCGAGGGTGGAGGGTCAGAGAGCTCCCAAGAGAAGAAACCTCACGTGGGAGTTCAGACTCAGGTGAGGCACACCACTGCCTACCCTAGAAGGTCCCAGACACTGGAAAGACTAAACAATTTTAAAGAAAGTTCCTTGGGACGGAGAGCGGTAATGAGGGGCAGTGCTCTGAGATGCAGGGCTTGCTGTGTTTAAAGGTACAGAACTACAGAGAGGTAGAGAATCACACACAAGACAGATGATCAGTGGTGAGGTGCACTAACAGTGTGCTTTTTATTGGGTCTGTTTTAGTAGAAAATCACATCCTATAGAGTCACAGGCTTCCTTAAAATAAACTCATTGGTTTTGAACAAGTGACTTTTGAGCCTCACTTTTCTCATAGGGGTATCTTCATAAGGAAAATATTTATCAGTACTACATATCATTCACTCTATGATTTAAAGTGACTAAAGGAGGCTAATAGTATGTGTCTGTTCAGTTGTATGTGAAATTGTGCCTAAATACATACCTGCTCAAACATTTGTCTCCGCTCAATTCTTGGGTTATGATAGACACTTTGAATAACTCAGCTTTCTCAGCCTCATTGGGAAAATCACCCAATATCCATCCTAACAGAACTCCAATTGCTTTTCATTTCCCCTCCAGGATAATGAACTTCATTATTTTTCCCATAATGGATAGAATATTGTGTCTGTTGTAAAGTAAATTAATCTAACCGGGACAGGAAAAATAACTTTCGTCATTATTTAACTGAACTTTCTGAAGCATAGCATATATCAATATCTCATGACTAAGGAGTGTTATATTAAAAGATGTGTATTTGCATATACAGATAAGAAAGGACAGGGACATGAAACTATGTGTGAGTGATGAGACTATGGGTAATTACTCTCTTCCTTTTTTTAAATAATTTGATATTATTTCATAACACTTTTTAAAGTTAAAAAAT
>NW_012152408.1:71792-73451 GCF_000956105.1 Propithecus coquereli
TGTATTTTTAATTCTAGGTGGCCAGGGATAATATTCTTAATTAAATAAAATCTCTCTTCTCAACTGTAATAGTCAGACTCTACTTCTTGATGAGAGTTTTTACTTCTCTCCCCTTCTTCTCCCACTGCCCCACATCTGGACTGGCTAAGAAGAAAGCTGCAGTTCTCCCTCCTTTGGTACCCATGTGAGATTGAAATCCATGCAAATTCTTGTCCACATGTGAGGACCCTCACTCTGGCCCCACCCTGTAATCACAATAAAACCCTCAGTCAGTCCCCTTCCCTGGTTCTCTCAAGCCATTATGAGGTTTGATAGTTCTACCCAGCTCTTCCCAGAGAGCTCAAATAAATAAGTAGTAAACCTTTTCATAGCTCTTCACATGTGTAACATCATCAGTCTTCAACATTCAAACCAAACTTTGAGCAAGGGTCCATCCTGCCTTGGCAAGAGGAACAAACATCCACGTAGGTTTGGAAACACTTGAGATGACACAGGAATAGACTTATAGAAATCCAAATATCAGCTTCACTACTGATAAAATGCCAAATTGGAGGACATGCTTAGATGTGAACATATGAGGAGGTTCCTCATCCTATATATCACGCATCGGTCAAGATCGTCTCGGTTATACTGGAGTAAAGCAAATCTCTAAAATATATACCTAGCAACTGAACAATCCCACTTAATTATAGGTAGAGTTGGACAATCACAAGCATCTGTCATGGAAGTATCACCACCTACCTTCTATAAGGAGATTTAGAAGAAATGAGTGGTAAAAGACCATTAGTGTCACTAGAGGAAGTGTCATTAAACTGTCAGGTCAAATCCAGCTGCAATATGCTTTTGTAAATTAGGTTTATTCAAATACAGTCACACCTAATCATTTATAAGTCATGGCTGCTTCCATGCAATATGGCAGCGTTGAGTAGTCATGACAGAGACCCTAGACCTGCAAAGCCACGATATTTAACCTCTGACCCTTTGCAAGAAAAGTTTACTGACTCCTGCTCTAGGTATCCATCTCCAAGGATCTGTAAGGACAGATAATTTAAGCAGCAGTAAAACCAAAATGTTAGAAGAAAAAAAGGAAGGAGAAATATTTTTATTTTTATCACTTATTCAAATGTGAGAAATGACATTTCTCTTATTATTATAAGCTGAGTAAAACTTTGGCCAAGATGAGTGGGGGGTTGTAGGAGTACATTATGGGCAGATCATGTACCTACAGCTTGAGCAAGTGACAGGAGGAGAGAAAGAGAAGCCTTCTGGAAGGAATCTTGGATATCTTGTTCTGGCAAAGGGATGTACACAGGAAGCTGAGGTGGAAAGTTAAGGACATACGTTGGGAAGGATAGTGGCCATGCTCCAGGACTTGAAATCATCTTACTGAAGTTGCTGATGAAAAAATTGGGCGTATTTACCTTGCAGAAAAGACTAAGAGGGAAATGGCCTAATGACTTATTTTTCAAATCAAATTTGAAAGTCAGACATGGGGAAGTATGATATCCTCAAAATGTTTAGCTGAGTGATTCCTGGGCTTTAGAATTTGTACATCTAAATGGGAGGAAAAAAATGGGAAACTGACAAAGTATTGCAAGCACTCATTTTTTGCCAAGTTATTACACATATATACATGAAAATCTGCATTATGTTATAAAA
>NW_012152408.1:83751-86225 GCF_000956105.1 Propithecus coquereli
TTTTTTTTTTCTTTTTACCATTCATTGATTGCCCCTTCTTTGTCTTGGTTTTCTCCCTGCCTCTGGCAATATTGAACTTATGTCTCTAGTCATGCAGTGATGCAAATTTATTTTTATTGTGAGAATGCTGAAGTTGTGACTAATTTACTCCTTTGATGTAAACCTACTGCTTTATGGTTGCTTAACCATTAGCATTTGTATTGTTTGGCTTCTAAATCTAAATCACTGCTCCCTAATACCCAGAGGTTACCAGGCAGTGCCAAATTTCCCAACTGAGAGTTGGGAAGTCTGCTCTTCAGTGGCATAATCAGGAGGTAAAAGAACAATATTCTGTGTGTGCTTGAAAAACATTTATTACGTTGAGGAATTTCCAAGTAAAAGTTAACTTTATAGAGAAAGCTGAGAATTACAATTTGGGTCAGATCTTTGGTTCAACCAGGAATATAACAGAGGAAAAGGTAACTTCCTGTAACTTTCTTCTATCTTTTCTTTGGAATTTTTTAGTTTATATTTTAGGATCTTTGCTTCTTGAGGTAATTAATTTCATAATTGGTGGATGGAACAGAGATTTTTAGGCAGAAGAGGTAAACCACCAGTTCATCCTACACAGGTTACTTAATCATGCTAAGCCTTATTTTTCACATTTGGAAAGCCAAGATAACTTATAATACCTTCTCCACAGGATAAAGCATTATATGAGATAATGTATGCAGCAAGCACATAGTACGTACTTAATCAGTATTCCTGTTAATACAATAATGTACAAACAGACCATTGTGCTGAGTCTTTTAAACAATTGGATCTTAATGAATGTGAATACCTTTGCCTTTCATTTTAGGTATGGATTGATAACGTCTGTGAATACATACTATGATTCCTTAGGTCATTTTATAAAATTGGATCACATTCTTCTTTCTTGAGCATAAAATTCACAATGCTAGAGTGTGCTTCCACTGGGTGAAGCACACTTAACATGCAGTTTCAGCCTTTCTCCTGTTTCTCCTCAAAGGTTGTCAGATCCAAGGCTTTCGGGTGAAACATTTACTCAAAATCAAGGATTGAGCAAAACTTTGAAAAGAAGTTACTAGGAAATTAAGATTCACATTATGTTAGGCATTTACGCAGCTCTTTCCTACATCCTCCTTCCCCATCTCCCAGTTAACTCCCTTCATTCTCTAGGATTTGGTTAAAATGTTATGTTCTTTTTGAAATTTCCCCTGACCTCCTTGACATTGGTCAATCAGGTTGAGTTTATGGCTCATGTCTCAGAATTACACTCTACGTTTCATGGAATGACTCCTTTCACACTTACAAACTAGACTGCAGGCTCCTTGAGAGTAAGACGTTTCATTAATTTCATCAGTAAGTGTATATGTGTATTAGCGAACATCGTATGCGGGTTTACAAATGGAATAACAAAGGAAGGTCAATGTGGCTGGTGCAGTGAGTGACAAAGAAAATGTGGGAGGAGGTCAGAAAGGTAGGCAGGGGCACCTGTATTGGCCAGAGTAAACAAGGTTGAAACCCTCGATGTGTTTTAAATGGAGTACAGCAAAGTGAAGAGTTTTTTTTATAGTAGATCTCTGGAGTGGCTGAAGTGTGTTCCCCTCTAAAGATATGTCCACCACATCAAACCCTCGATACCTGTGCATATTATAGTCAGGCATTGCTTAATTCTGGAGATAGCTAAATTTCAGAAAACTGGACGGAATGACACAGGTCAGAGAGCTCTGCAACTCCCCCCTCACATAGTATTTCGATCTTTATATACTCGCAGGGCTTAGCCCAATGCTGTGGACTTAATATGTGCTCAATAAATGCTTAGGAAATCCAACTGATTTAAAACTGTGCTGGTTCTCCCAATCCAGGTATTTGCATGTCATTTACATTCATATTCATTCATATATTCGGATGTTTGCTCAAAATTGCTTTGTAGTCTTACCACATATATGCAAATTTATTAAAAATAGGGATTCTCAGTCAATCTTCAGCCACAGTTGACATTTATGTTGTCACAATATTTGTCTTATCCCTTTAGCCTATAATAGATATTTGATCCATTTTTATTTTAAAAACAAACCCAATAACATAAAATCAAGATATAATCTGCCTATCTGAAAGCAAGTTTCTGTAGTTCCAAGGCCTTTTGTTTTTGACCACTTATTTTCATTTTTGAAGCTATATCATTAAATGTTAGAGTTCTAAACAAAAGATTAATGAGTAAAAAGAAAGCTTTAAAGTTAGAGCCAGCCAGAAAGACACTTTTCTATTTAACAAATAGGATAATTTAACAGAGAAAAACAAAACTTGTGAACAAAGGCAAAGATTGAGATATCACTTATTATAAGGTTGTAGAAGAACTAAAAAAAAAAAAAAGCAAACTTCAAAACACCTTTGAAAATCAAGACACTAACCCATGAATTAATAATAAAAGATTCTTTATTCAGAACAGTTTTTAATAGCTAAATGTTTGT
>NW_012152408.1:90291-92817 GCF_000956105.1 Propithecus coquereli
GGTGCATATGGGTGGAGGCCGAAAAAGAGAGAGAAAAGGGGAGAGCCTTGGATTTTATAGAAGGTTTTCCTGGGAGGAATAAATACTTTTCAAACAACTGGGAGGATAAGGAAAGTAAATTCCCCTTTTGCATTTCATTCCTGTATCTCCCTAGGGGTCTGGCAATGGCTACCTGACTTATACACCCCTAGGAAGGGGAGAGGGGTGGGTTCCATGGGAGGTTTGGATGGAAGTTTGAGGAGGCTGAATTCTTTAAACCTAACAGTGTGTGTATTACTTAGTACAATATCTGGCACATAGTGCTCAACAAGTATCATCTTTTATTAATAATACTAATATGTTTTTCTATTGAAAACAGAATGTATTTTCTCATTTTGTTCTTTTTTACTTTATAAAATATCTTCTTAAGTCAGTAAATACATTAACTAACTACATTTTTATATAGATGAAGATAACTTCATTGTTGGGATTTACCATAAATTAATTAATTCCCTATTGAATGACCTTTAGATTTTTTTCAAGATTTTAAGAAATATAAATGATGTTTTATAACTCATGATACTATAAATGATGTTGATAACATCATTTGTATTTTATCTCTACATCCTGATGTTTCTGTCTTTTTTTTAGGATAAATAAATATTTCAACTTTTAATAGTACGGATATTTTAGAAAATATTAGAAACCTATCCTGTGACAAAAGAGTACTACTGTTCCAATAGCTTATGAAAGTGCTTGTTTTCTTTAGCATTAAGTACAATTTACTCTTCTTTCGTAGTATATTACTAAGTGATATCCATTTTTCATTTTTAAAATTTTCATTGATAACTAGACAAAAATGTTTATTGCCTATTTATGTTACTTCATTTACTTATCTAGTCATATATTTTTCCTATTATGTATTATATTTTTGTTTTTTGTTTTATTTGTTTGTTTTAGATTTTAAGCTCTCCTGTGTCTTAGTTATCAAATTTTTATTTTTTCAGCATATTATGAGGGTACAGATGTTTAGGTTACATATGTTGCCCTTACCCCCAATTATCTTCATACACTTAATACTTATAATATATACTATCTATCTATCATCAGTGACATATGTGACAGTGTTAAGTGCTGTAGCACAGGTGTAGTTGAAGTACTAGAAGGAGAGAAGAGGGAAGGGTAAAAAAATTTGAAGTAAAATATTGGCAAAACAAGTAATAAAGAGTAATCTTTATGCATCCAGGAAAAGAAGGTACATTTTATGCAGAGAAACAAAAAAAGAAGTAAAGCAGACTTCTTCTTTGTGTTATATCTCATTCTGATTTGGAATGCATTCAGGGAAAGAAGACTATCAAATTTTCTTAAATCTGACCAAGTTAAATGGCACTTTAATACAAGAGGTATACCTGTAAAATAGTAAAAGCTTCCTAAGTAAAGAAGTAGAATTATCTCCTCCCTTGTTCCTTTTCATTTTGCTTATTGTAGCATTAGGTACTTTGTGCTTGCTTAGTTACGTATATTTTGAGTTTATATCATCTAGTTTGCATCAATTAATTGTCACACGATGAACAAATGGCTTAGAAGTCCCAGCAAAGATTCTAGCAGAGCTAGCATTTGTCCTCCTTCAAATAAAAATCCATTTTTAGTGATAAAGCATTTGTAAAATAATAATGATATAATCTGATGTAAGAAGTTAACCAAGGAATTTTGAAAATGTCAACAGAAACTATTTGGAATATGCATTTACGTATGTCTTCCCTAACAAGCTGTCTTAGTCAACTTGGCTGTTATGATGAAACACTATAGACTGGGTGACTTAGGCAACAGAAATTTAGTTATCACAGTTCTGGAGGCTAGAAGTCCAAGATCAAGGTGCCAGTACCTCCAGTTCTTGTGAGAATTCTCTTTCCAGCTCACAGATAGTTATGTTCTTGCCTCATACGGTAGAGAGAGAGCACAAGCACTGTTGTATCTCTTCTTATAAGAGCACTAATCCCACTGTGAGGGTGCCAGCCTCATGACTACTCTAACCCCTCTATCACCTCCCAAAGGCTCCATTTCCAAATACTATCACATTGAGTTTTAGAGATTCAGTATATGAATTTGGAGAGAACACAAACATTCAGTCCGAAACACCAGGGATTCTGCCCATTGTTTAAATCATGCATAGAATTTACTGATGATTATGAGTTTTTATGCAATTTTTGTCCATACATATTATGCACATACCCGTATGGAGCAGGTAAAAAAATAAAGAAATTTGTGGGCTAGTGGTTTTGATTTCTTATTTGAAATTAGATATTATTGGGTTCAAATCCTGGAAGTGCCACATACTAGCTGAGAAATATTGTACAAGTTCCTCAAACTTTTATTCCTATCTTCTCATTTGTAGATTAGGCATAATAAAACATCACTCACAGTTAATTAACAAATGTATGCATAGTATTATAATACATATATGCACATATATGTGTTAGGTCTGGAGCTGAGAGAGGGACACATGAAGCCTCATGTGTAGCAAAATGCTGTTTATTTTGAGCATCT
>NW_012152408.1:92867-96984 GCF_000956105.1 Propithecus coquereli
ATTGTGTTTTACAGATGGGACTCAGTGAGTTCCAGTAACATTCAAGACATGCAACTATTCACCATTCGTTCATTCATTCTTCATTCAACAATTCATTGAACATCCACCATATACTAGACATATTAATCCACGCTAAGTTTGTTTCGTTTGCTGTTGCTGCTGTTGTTTAGAGCAAAGGTCTCCAAAATGGTGGCATGTGTCTAAACAGTATTCAATACAGAGATTGCAACTGGGACTCCGTGCTTGGCATGCAAGTTTGATTAGGGACCTCAGGTGGGTGGATCACTGGCCCAAATTCTTCACTTTTCTCTGTATCGCTTCATTGTTGTGGCCTCATGATGCGTACTGCGTAGTCCCACCTCTTGACTCTGGACTTGGCCATGTGACTTCCTTTGTTAACTAGCACAAGGCTGGATGTGATAATGCACCAGGTCTGAGTTTAGGTCTTAAGAAGCCTCATGTATTTCCACTCTCTCTGCCTTGTGCTTCTGCCGTTGCCTTGAGAAGAGTTTTCTCTGTCTTTTCTGTCCCTCCAGCCTTGGTCCAAGAATGAGTGTACATGGGGTAGAGGCACCTCAGTCAGGGACAGACAAACCTATTAGGTTGAAGCAAAGTCACTCAGCTGAGGCCAGCCTAGATCATTCAATCCTCATCTGAGGTTCAAATTGGGAAGAATAAATGATTGTTATATTTGGCCACCGAATTTGGGTGTGTTTTGTGATCCATGTTTCAAGAGATGAAACGATGGCTGACTGGCCATCTCGTAGCCTAATACTTCGAACCTCCTCCCATTCTCTCACTTCTTCCTCCCTATTAGTGAGGAACTCCCTGATAGGTGAGTTTGGAAGAAGGAATTGGAGATGCATTGACAAGGCATTTCCTCTTCCATTATTCTTCAGTGCAAAGTGCCTGCAGGAACATATGGTCTGCTCTACTTATTGTTATAATTTTACAGGATAGAACACACACATAGACGTACACACACATAGAACATGAGTGGAGAGACCTTTTCCAGGTTGGGATGGTCATGCTGAGTGGGTAAGTTCCTTAAATTTGAGCTTCAGTGTCACAAAGCCTGGAGGAACACAAATATGAGCCACCTTCATTAACATCAGCTTTATCAGCAACAAATGTGGTATTTTAGCCTCATCTGCCTTACTTTATCTTATTTCTCAATTTGTTCAGAACTAAGGAAAGTAAGAGGGTTGCTAAACATTAAGCCACTTCAAACCCTAGGATAGGGAGCATGGGCCAGAGCATAGGGGCAGATACTCCATGCAGTAAGCTGGATGGTAATGAATCCTCCTCCGCGATACTGGTGATGGCACTGAAGGAGCTGGAATTTTGGCATAGACCTTGTCACTGTCCTGTCTATGGCTGGACTTTGAAGTGTTTCCCCAGTTCTTGGGTTCCTGGCTTGGAGCAATCGCAAGTCTTGGCCCACGTGACGGAGAGAGATGACAGACACTCAGCAAATATGCATGAAGAATTTATCGTAAGGAAAGTTTAAGGGTGCAAAGCGAAAGTACATTTCCTAAGGGGAAATGGGTCTGTCTCCGTGAGTGGAAAAGACATTGTCTTCTATGTTTTTCCTTTTATATGCTAGTAGCATACGTTGATGTAAAGGTCAGTTATAACTACTTATGACTCTATTTCATGGGTTTTGGGGTATGGATTTTTCCAGGTATGGACATATCTTTAAGGTTATGTTCCAGAGATCCCTTTCTCCTATACGTGTGATGGGGAAAGTCACCATTTATGGTGTTTTTCTATTTTCTGATTGGTGGTCACTGCTCCAGGATCTAATTAACTCACTCTTTAAGACTGAAATAACTGTTTTCCCTGGTTATTTTTTCTGTAACTATTTCCTTCTTATTGTTTTTCTTTAACTGTTTTCTCCTTCTTGTTTTTCAATTCCTATCATTCCAAAAAAACCTCTTGTTTTTTTGTCCCTAACAGACCTCATTTCATTGGGTGTGTTCAACTGTGGACCTTGTGAAATAGACTATGATTGATTAATTACTGTATGTATGTATATATGTATGTATGTATATTTAACAAATATTTATAAAGAACATGTTATGTGCATGACACAAATGAACCAATTTAATCTTTATAACAACACTATATCACAATGTTTATCTTAGTCCATTAAGGCTAGTATAATAAATTGCCATAGACTAGGCAGCTTATAAATGACAGAAAGTTGTTTGTTCCAGTTCTGGAGGCCGGAAAGTCCAAGATCAAGGCACTAGCAGAGTTGGTGTCTGGTAAGAGTTTGCTTCCTGTTTCATAGACAGCTGTCTTCTTGCTGTGTCTTCTTGCTGTGTCTTCACATGGCAGAAGGGGAACTTTGGTCCCTTTAGTTTCTTATGAGGACAGTGATACCATGAAGAATTTTCTCTCATGATCTTGTCACATCCCAAAGGCCACACTTCATAATACCTCCATGCCAATTAGGTTTCAACATTAAGAATTTGGGGGAGATACAAACATTCAGTCCATGGCAATGTTATCATATGATATAAAGTCTCTTTAACATAGTGTTATTTTTATTTTAATGATGAGAAGCTTTAAGCACAGATAAAGGAGGCAAGTTGCTCAAGGTTACATACGTAGTAAATGGCAGAGCAAGGATTCCAACCCTGGTATTATGTCCATAAGATTAATATTCTTAACCGTCATTTTTTGTTAGGGTCAGCATGTGTTATGTTGGCCCTGTTGTGGGGATATGGCCTTTTAAGCCACATGATTTATACAAGCTTATGCTGGGACACAGGCTATTTATTTTTTTCCATTGGATTTTAATCACTGCCACCTGAGCACCTGGCTCAGGCCTTAGCATACATGAGATTTAGAATTTAATTGATCTCTGCAATTTAGGACAACTTTGTGCAAAGACAAGCAATTTTTTTAATAGAAGCAATAGTATATATACAGGTCCTTATACAATAGGGGCTTGGACCTTGTTTGTTTTAAGAAAAAGTAAATTGTAGAAAAGCTGTGGGACACAGGCTCAGAAAAGGGGCAGATATTAGAATTTTTAGCTAAATGCAATCTGCTCAGGTATTTCTAAATAGTCTTGACTGGCTTAGTTTAGAGGATTTTTAGTTTGTGTTATCTAGTGTTCTGATTTTGTGTAGTGTGAAAACCCACAAGGCTTGATAAGAAAAGCTCCCAAGGAAAGAAACATTACTGGAAAGTTATAAGCCAAAAAATTATTAGAGATAACATAAAATCATATATTATTAGATATTTCTTCAGGAGAGACCTCATTGAATATACAGTACAATCAGTAGAAACAACAGAGGAACCATGTCTTTAAGGCGCCTGCATTTTTTACATTTTTTTTCTAGAATAAGTGCTATTCGAAATTCGCCCCAAACAACAACAATAACAACAACAACAACAAAACTTGTAAAAAGCAATCTTTGCCTCACACCTGTAATTCCAGCACTTCGGGAGGCCAAGGCAGGAAGATGGTTTGAAGCCGGAAGTTTAATAGCAGCCAGATCAATAGTGAGACCCCAGCCCATCTCCACAAAAAATTTTAAAAAATTTAGCAGGGCATGGTGGTGTGTACCTGTAGTCCCAGTTACTGGGGAGGCTAAGGAGGGAGGATCACTTGAGCCCAGGAGTTCAAGGTTGCAGTGAGCTATGATGATGCCACCGCACTCTAGCCCCACAACAGAGCGAGAGTCTGTCTGGAAAAAAAATATCATCAAAATTATTAAAGTATCACAAAAAATAACTAACTACTTGGTAGATAAAGCCTAATGCTTTTTAAAGGAATAAAATGAAATCTAGCAATAAAGAACAAGGAATTTAAAACTCACAAAGTACAGCATTGATTGAAACAACACTAGTCTATGAAAAAGCAGGGAAGTATGACTCATTAGGGAAAAATTTGCCTTTACAAACAGATCTTGAAATGACAGAGATGATTGGTAGGTAGAAGTACATAATCAACAGTGGCTTAGACATTCATGGAGAAAAGATTAACAAGTATGAAGACACTGCAATAGAAGCTATCAAAAATGAAATGTAGAGCAAATAAATACTGTAGAGACAAAGAAAAAGATAGTGAGATATAGATATAGATAGATAAAGATAATTC
>NW_012152408.1:100084-101319 GCF_000956105.1 Propithecus coquereli
TTTTAATAGATTTAGAGAGTACAAATGTTGGGGTTTTTGTTTGTTTTGGTGTTTTTTTCTTGTCATATGGATGAATTGTATAGTCGTGAAGTCTAAGTTTTTGTTATCACCCAACTGGGTTGTATTGCCCACTGCACAGAGAAGAGCCAATACACTGAGACAGTCTGGGTTGCAGTAGAGAAAGAGTTTAATTCTTTAGAGCACTAGCGAGGAGACAGGAGGAATTTCTCAAATACAGCTCCCTGAGAATTTGTAAGAAAGGATTTTTAAAGACATTAGTAATTTGGCAGGCAAAGGATTAGCCAATTGGGTCTGCTAATTGGCTAGGTTCAGGGCACAATTTATAGGGGCGCAGAAATCATCTTGTACTGAGTCAGTTCCTGGGTGGAGGTTGCAATACCAGTTGAGTCAGTTTCTTGGTATGGGCTGCTGGTCTGGGTGGGTCAGCCAATCCACTGGAATGGAGGGTCTGGAAGACATCTCAGAAAATATCCTTGGGTTTTGAAAAGGTGATGTTATCTCTGGAGAAAGTTAAGAATCTTTATGACGATCAGCTATGGGATTGCCAAGTAGCAATTATAGGACAGCAAACTAGGGGGCAGTGGCTGGGTATTATTATTTTTTAGCTATGCCTGTAGCTTTGCAAAGTTTAGGCCCTTTCCACAGTTGTCACCTTGCACCCATTTATTATTTTGTAAAGGCCAGTTTCACTTGTAGTGTAACCATCACCTGAGACTGGGATTTAAATCTGCTCAGCAAGTTGTGGAGACAGAATTTGAACCTAAGTATTGCAATTCTGGAATTTTCACTCTTAATTTCCATATTATAATACCATTTGGCTCTAGACAAATCACTTAGTTTCTCTGATTTTTTTTCATGTAAGGTGGGGATAGAAACATGCTTCTTCTATGGATTGTGACAGATAACAAATGTAAAATATAAAGCACTGAACACATGGTACGTACTGAACAAATGTAAGTTTTCTATAGTCAACAATAATGTATTATACATTTCAAAATAGCTAGAAGAGAGCTTCTGCACAGCCAAGGAAACTATCACAAGAGTAAACAGACAACCAACAGAATGGGGGAAAATATTCGCAGGCTACACATCCGATAAAGGGCTGATAACTAGAATATATATAGAACTCAGGAAAATCAGCAAGAAAAAAATCAAACAACCCTATCAAAAAGTGGGCAAAGGACATGAACAGAAACTTTTCAAAAGAAGACAGA
>NW_012152408.1:102169-119022 GCF_000956105.1 Propithecus coquereli
ATTGTGTATTTTCCCATTCTCCAGTCTGAAAGTTTGTGAGCATAGATCTTATTAGCAAAGGCAAATTCTACCTGCTGGCTTTCAGGGTCTTTCTATTGTTTAACTTAGAAGCAGCAGGTTTTAGAAAATTCAGTCTTTTATCGTTTAGCATGTCTGATTACATAGATTATAGAATTTTTAAGTTTGTTGTTGTATTTTAGTGATCTCTGATGTAAAAATAACATTTTTTAAAAACCTCAAATTATCTCTTAATATTAATAATTGGAAAGAGCATGCCATTATCCAGTAGAGCATCCAATTTTTATAATTTAAAACTTCAATTAGGTTGTCCTCATGCCTCTTTCTTCCTCCTTCCATTTCTGAAGGACCTGATGACAAATGCAGCAGGAACCAGAAATATAAGCATTTTTAAAAATCTTTGCGTGCTCTGCAAGGGAGATTCTCTAGTCGGTGAAGGAAAGGTCCTACATTAGAGGCACATAATAGCATTCTTTAGAAAGCATTTCACATTAACCGGCTCCACACAACAAGCTCTTGTGGATGCAATCGTATTATGTGAGCCAGTAAGTCCCCGTAAAGCTGAAGGTTCTACACACTGCAGGAAGCACCAACCCCAAGTAGTTTTGTCTACCAGTAGAAAAACAAGACTCTAAGCAGTTTTAGGAGACATAAAAGAGCAAAAGGGAAAGTGACAGTGGAACAATTCATTCCCCACATTTACAAAAGAATCCTCAGGAGGGAGGGAGGAAAAATGCTCTCATTCTTTCAGCTGATGCCATTAAAAATGAAATTTATATTTTACTTAAAAAAAAACTATGGCTTTCTAAGTCGAAGGTTGTGACATTTGGCCACACACCTTTACTTGTACAAATAAACACATTAATCTCAGTGGAGCTGTGAATTTTCTTCTTTTGTACTAGTGCCAACCTCAGGATGTGCCCTCATTGCTTGATTGTAAGGAAAACAGGATGTTGAAATTGGGTGAAGTGAGGCTTGCATGTTAATGTAATTCTTTGGCATTAATGTTAGAAAATTGCTCTTCTATTTAAGGCAGTACCTGATGTGAGAGTTTCTTATAATTTTCCAGAAGGCTGTTTTATAGTTTAGGTTGACTAGAGACCCTAATAGTCTTTGAGGCAACAGTCACTGCTTCTGATTCCTGTTACTAGGAAGGGAAAATTTCATTTTCCTTTAGGCTGGGGACAGACCTCCTAAAAAGGGTAAGTCATTCCTGATGCCAGTTTTCTGGGGAAATTGTTGCTTCGCATATTGGAAACCAAAACTAAAAAAGAGTTCTGGGTGGGTGTAGCATTCTTGTTCTTGATGAAGGCGGGGACAAGATGACCAGGGGAAGGACAATGGCTAACTGTGGGAGATTGGTAAACTGTGCTTAAACATGTGTTCCTGTCAGCGTTCATGTTTCTGGTGATATTTCCATCAAGGTAGATTAGAACAAGTATACTCTGAGAATTTCAAGAGGTATTACTTTTAAATTAGGTTATTTATATTTTGTAATAGTGACACCAAAGTGACATATCCAGGGCCACAGAGCTTAGGGGAAAGAACCACTGAATTGGTGAATCTTGACACCTTGTCTTCCTTGTAGACAATGTTGCTTTTCCTATTATTTCCTTTGCCCCACTTGGTCAAAGTCCAATTTTCCAGCTTTTTTTTTTTTTTTTTTTTTTTTTCTCAGCAAGAAGGAATTCCATTACAGTTGGTTAGTATTCAATGCATAAGCCTTTGGTTCCAGACCGATCCCTTGTTTTTCAAAAGTGCACAAGAAAAGGTGCTAGCATTGACAAATTAAGTTTGACACTAAAATACTAATAAGATTGACATACTAGGCTTTCAACGTGGGCAGAACAACAGAGACAGAGCAAAGAGGCAGTTAGCAAACATCCTTGGGCACTGGACCAGCTAAATGTACTTGAGAAACAGAGGACACATATTTCCTCTGAGGGGCCACAATGAAGCGTGTGGCTGAATAGGAACTAATGGAACCAACATATCTTCTAAGTTCAGTGGTTCTTTTGGTGGAAAGGGGACGTAGAGGGCAGAAATATACCTTCATTTGTTACAGCTGAGGGAAAAATCCAATGTAGGGAAAAAGACATTAACATTGGAATCAAATTAACACGTATTAGAACACTGGCCCCTCCATATCTCAGTTTAGTCCTAGCTTAACCCCAGTTTCCTAATCAATATATTGGGATTAATAATAATACTTTAGAGCTGTGATGGCTGTCAAATGCACTAAACCAGAGGTCATCAAATTACAGCTCATGGCCAAATCTAGCCACTACGTTTTTTTTGTTTGTTTGTTTTGGCAAATAAAATATTATTGAAATACAGTCATACTAACTTGTTTACATGTCATCTATGATTGAGTTTGTGCTGCAGTGGCAGAGTTGGATGGTTGTGACAGACACTATATGTAATAAAAATCCCCAAATATTTACTATCTGGCTCTTTACAAACAATTTTTGCCAACACTTGAATTAAGCTTTGTAAAATATCCATTAAAAGTACCTGGCACATAAATGCTGCTCACTTTTGAGCAACAGTTGCTGATTTGGTTATGACTACCATTACCTCTGGCTAGAAACTCTGTTTTATATTGCCCAGCTGATGAAAACAAATGCTATTGTGTTAATTGTGTCTTAATTCTAAGTCTTAAATCACAGAGAACTAGATTAACATTTATCCCTGTGCTTTACCCATAGGTATTTAAACATACAGACTAATCATAATCTTTATTAATATCTAACATGCAGCTTCTAGTTCCTATTGGTTTCCCATCCTGGGGAGCAATTTTAGACCACATGTTGGCATTCAGAACATAAGTTCTTCCTTCAGCGCAAGGTCCTCATTTGTGGTCAGAATGAAAAGCCTTTTTTTCTTCATTCTCTACCTGGTTCTTTGGAATTTTTCTCTGCAACTGTGAGCAACTTTTTCCTTCAATCAACTAGAGCAAGAATCATATCACATATACCCTGTTTCACTAGGGACTCACTCTGGTCCTGCTCAGGCTTCTCAAAATCTAAGCATCTCTCAAGTAGGAAGTGCTCCCAGACTGTATGGTATTCAGGGTTACTTTGGATTTTAGTTTTAGTGGGTTCTCCAGAGAGACAGAACCAATAATATATAGAGAGATAGATAAATACATAGATAGATAGATAGATAGATAAATAGATAGATAGATAGGGGTGAGAGAGAGAAAGAGACAAAGCAGAGAGGAGGATTTATTAGGGGGATTTACTCACTAAATTATGGAGGCTGAGAGGTCCCAAAATAGGTTGTCTGCCAGTTGGAGAACCATGGAAGCCAGTCCATGTCTGAAGACCTCAGAACCAGGGAAGCTGATAGTGTAATTCTCAGTCCAAGGCCAAAGCCTGAGAACCTAGGGCTGAGAGTCCTAGGGCCCAAGATCTGGAGAAGCTGGACTTTTAGTGTCCAAAGGCAGTAGAAGAAGGGCATCCTGACTCTGGAAGGCCCATCTTCTGCTTTTCTGTTCCATCTGGGCCCCCGCTGACTTGACAGTAGCTGCCCACATCAAAGGCTGATCTGCCCCATGCAGTCCACCAACACACATGCCAGCCTCACAGACACACTTGGGGCAGCCTAATCATTCTAAGCAAATGCCAAACCTCCTGGGGTTCCCTTTCAGCAGAACAGGGGTGAGTTGAGCAGCTACAAAAGCATTGAGAATAATGTATGCAATAATTGAGAATAAATGATGTTTTATCAGCGATTTGAGCATCCCTTAATTCAGTCAAGTTGACAGTCACCATCAGGTCAGTTATATGGTGAAGTCAAAAGTGATTGTGCTTCTTTGCAAATATCTTAGAATGGTGAGGCCTAAGAGGAAGTTTCATGTCCCAGTTTCCTTCATGCATATTAGTTTAGTTTTTCCTTCAAATATTAGTAGTTTGACATGGGGATAAAAGAGTAAATGAGAACCACCAAAATGAAGAAATATCTAACGATTCTTATCTTAAATAATTCCTACTATACCTTCTTCATTCCACTGTGTCCCTTTTCCCCCTTTATTTATGCACCCGAATTTCCAATCATTTCCCTGAAGACACCACTGAGTAACCTCGAGAGCTCCATTATGTCCTCAGCTCATATCCAGTGATGAAGGTCTGAGATGGGAAGACTTGATCCACCCCAGAGCTCACCCTGAGGAATTACAGAGAAGATAAAAGCCATGGAAAGTGTTCAGATTTGGAAGTTCAACTCTCTCATGTCACAGATGAAACTGAGGTTCAGTGAATGACCAATCTGCCTTAAGTCACTCATTAGAGGGTGCAGAGGTTTGAGAGTCTCTGAATTCTCAAACTGCATTCTTTACAAATGATATAAAATATATTATCATACTGTGTCTTATATAAAAGTTAATTAATAATTTGCATTTTGGTGAGTTTTTATGAGCAAAAGAGTATTCTATAGGGCCTTAAATTCATTTTTATTCATCAATATATCAGACAGGAATGATGCTTATTCATTCTATAGATATTTACTGAGAGATAACCAGGAACCAAAGATATAAAAATGAGCAAAATTAATGAGCAAAAGTACCAGCCCTCATGGAACTTAGAGTTTATTTATTTATTTTTATTTAAGAATATTATGGGGGTACAAACGTTTTGGCTACATGAGTTGCTTTTGTGCCATGTGAGTCAAAGTTATAAATGTGCCCATCACCCAGATAGTATGCACTGTATACCTTAAGTGTGAATTTACCCATCCCCTCCTCCCCTGGAACTTACAGTTTAAACAGAAGGGCAAGAAAATGAACAGGAAGAAAATGAATAAATAAAATGTGCAGTACATCTGATGGTGATAAGTGCTATGATAAAAATTAAATCTGGGGTTCTCCCAGCCAAGTACTAACCAGGCCCTATTCTGCTTAGCTTCTGAGATTAGACGAGATCAGGCACATTCAGGGAGGTATGGCCATAGACATGAACAAAAACTTTTCAAAAGAAGACAGAATAATGGCCAACAAACATATATAAAAATGTTCAACATCTCTAATCAATAGAGAAATGCAAATCAAAACCACAATGAGATATCACCTAACTCCAGTAAGATTGGCCTCTATCAAAAAATCCCAAAACAACAAATGCTGGTGAGGTTGTGGAGAGATAGGAACACTCTTACACTGCTAGTGGGACTGCAAATTCATGTAACCTCTGTGGAAAAGAATTTGAGATACCTCAAAGAGCTACAAGTAGAACTACCATTTGGTCCAGCAATACCATTATTAGTCATCTACCTAAAGGAACAAAAGTCATTCTATAATAAAGACATCTGCACTCGAATGTTTATGGCAGCACAATTCACTATAGCAAGGTTGTGGAAACAACCCAAGTGCCCGTCAATCCATGAGTGGATTAATAAAATATGGTATATGTATACAATAGAATACTACTCAATTATAAGAAATTATGGTGATCTAGCACCTCTTATATTTTGCTGGATATAGCTTGAGCCTATCCTCCAAAGTGAGGTATCACAAGAATGGAAGAATAGGCACCATATGTACTTGCCATCAAACTGGCACTGATTGATCAACACTAAGGTGCTCACACAGTAGCAATATTCTCTGGTGGTGGGGCTTGAGGGTGGGTAAACTCACAACTAATGGCTGCGGTGAGCATTGTAGAGGGGGAAGGGCACGTCTCAAATCATGGTGGGATGTGGCAAAGTCATAACATGTAACCAAAATGTTTGTATCCCCATAATTTCCTGAAATAAAAAAATTAAAAAAAAATTAAATCTGGGAAGGGGAAAGTAGTTGTTGGGTTGAAGATCTAATTGAAAATTAAAGAGGATAGTGTTATTGTCTGCACCTTTTTGTCCCTACAAAGTTTATATGAAAACTTAACCCCAGTGTGATGGTATCAGGAGTGGGGGTTGTTGAAGTGATTAGGTCATGAGGGTGGAGCCCTAATGAATTGGATTAGTGCCCTTACAAAAATGGCCCCAGACATCTGCCTTGCCCCTTCTACCATGTTAGGACACAGTGAGAAATCAATCATCTATGAACCAGGATATAGGCCTCAGCAGACACTGAGCTTGTTGGCATTTTGATATTGGACTTCCCAGGCTGAAAATCTGTGAGAAATAAAATAAATTTCTATTGTTTCTAAGCTACCTGGTTTATGGTATTTGTTAAAGCAGTCTGAGTGGACTAACACAAGTGGTTCAGAGAAAGCCAAGGTGCTTCAGCAAAGACCTGCAGAAAGAGAGAGAGGGAAAGCAGATGGTGCAGATTTGGGGAGAGAGATTTCCAGGCCAGGGAAGCACCAGAGAAAAAGCCGTGAGGCAGGAGTTTCCCTAGTGTTTGGGGAACAGCTATGAGGCCAGTGTGATTGGATTAGAGTGAATGAGAGGGTAGCTCCATAGGAGATAGGAGGGATGAGGGGACAAGCGCACCATGTTCTATAGGCCTATAGTTGGGTTATATTTTGAGTGAAATGGAAGGATTTGTACAAGTTTCAAGAGGTCTGACCCCAATTGGCTGCTGTTTGCAAATAGATTTAAATGGTCACGTGTAGAACAGGTCATTCCCCTATGGGAAAATAAAAGAAAAACTTCAAATGTCTTACCTGGCTTAAAAGACCTTTCACTCTGTGGCTGCAACATTCCTTTCCAGCCCCATCTCTCCCCAGTCCCTCCATGCGACCTTTACTATAGCTGCATCACCTTCAGATTTCCCTAAGGACCCCCTGCAAACTGGTCCTCCCTCCTACTCGATTTGCTTCTACATCTTCTCCGCAAAACCAGCATCTACATAGCTTACAAACTTTAGCTCAGTGAGTCTTGACTCTTCCGCCAGAAATATTTTCAGCTCTGTAAGCCATGGCCTCTTTTCTCTAGGGTCTCCTGCGGCCTTTTGGGCATGCCTCAACCCCAGGCTCAGCTCAGTGAATTGTTCTTACTCATTAGAGTGTCTGCTTCTACAGCTGGATTCTGAGCATATATGGCTTGGGGTCAGTGCTCAGTGTATATACATGAATGAAAAATTAATTGCAAAAAATAATGAATGAGGCCAGTACACTCTTTTCAACCTTCACATCCCGTATCCCCATGACATGGTACTGCGTGCTCTCTCTCCTTTCTTTCACGCACATCCCCTGTTAACAGCCTTGACTGCGGAGACTCGGCCAGGGAAGGAAGATTTTTACAGGCATTATAATGTTTTACAAAGGCATGAAAGACACAGATGCCATGTGAGAGCTGCAACAGTACCCATACATAAAGTACTTCTTCCTGAAGAAACCTGAACACCTTTCATGAGCACCCTATAGTTTCATGTTAAGAGCCTTGTTAAGTTTTTTATTTGACATTAATTCCTGAGGTGTCATATTCAACTGCATCAAAGGCAGATAGCGATTTCCCAGAAAGAGGGAGCAGAGAAAAATGAAAAAAAGTGAATTTTCATCAAGATGCATCAAGTAAAGCCCACAGAGATCTTCTGCACTGGGGCATTAGTAACAACCTGTGCAAAGTCCCTTTCTCCTTCTGTTTTGATCAAGTCATCTCCACCTCCAACTACCTAATACAGTTTTTGTGGAATTCTCTAAGTACCATGAGGTAAGGAGACCACAACAGAACAGGGCTAAAATTGCATGAGGAGTGGATGGAGGGGAAAAAAAAAGACTTAAAAGGTTATTTTGTTTGTTAAAAGTCAGTCTAGTCGGGTCCCATGCACTGATTTTCTTAGCTGCTACAGTTAAACAAGTCTCAAAAATAAATGTATTATAGGCAATGGTATATTTCCAACCATCGAGCTGAGCTTTAATTCCAGAATACAATCAATAAGGCTTTGTGTTTCCATAACAGAACATGAGCAAAAAATCTGTGATTGGGGCATATGTGTTTGTATAGTTGCTGATATTTCAGGCCAATGACTGCTTTGACAAATGATACCCTGCTTTCAATCAATAACTCATAAACCACAATTTACTTTTTCTTTACCTTAAAATATAACCAAAGGAGGCAAACATCACTATAATTTCCACTTAAAACATAGGTAAGAGTTGATTTTGTGTACATGCACATATTTGTGTGTGTATGGTTCAAACGGAAAAATACAACCACCAAAAGCAATAGGGAGCTATGTGGAGGCTCATATAATTGTGTTGGGAAGGAACAGTTCTAAAAAAAATTTAGTGATGTCCATTAGTATTCTTCAGTACCTCATGTCCTTTGACTCAGAATTCCATTTGGTCTGAATGAGTCTAATGGAAACAATTGATTAGGAAAAGGGAGATTATATACAAAGATGTTTATTGTAGCATTGTTTATAATAGGGAAAAATAGAAGCAAGCCAACTTTCTAACAGTAGTCATGGTTAATGTCCCTAGTTGGGTGGTAGGTACATAGCCAGTTTTAATACAATGGGAAAATGTTAAGGGAAAAAAGTGAAAGGGGAAATTGTATACTTGGTACTATTTAAAATAGGCAAAAAGATATACATAGTAAAATTGTGTGACAGAAATATGCTAAAATATGTTCAGTGATGGTTTTAAGGTTTTGGTATTATGAAGGATTTTTCCTCATCATTGTGTATTTTCCAAATTTGTTATGAGTAACATTTTTCTTAAAATGAAAATTTTTACTAAATCACTTGACTTCTTAAATTAGTGTATTGACATCAAAGGAAGAAGTAACAGAAGAAATGGATAGTATATTTACTTTCTAAACATTGAATAAAGACAATTTCTTATGCTCGCAAACACTATAAGTAAAACTGTAAGTTAAAGGGCAAACTGGAGGTGGGAAATGAAATACAAATGTTAATTTTATTAGTATTTTTAAAAGTAAGTATTGTTAATATACAAAAAAAGTAAAAAAATAGACATATCATCAAAGGATTTAAACATAACCTTTGCAAAAGAGGACAATAATATATGTAAATATATTAAAGATTTTAAAATTTTAAATAAATTTTCAAGATCATTAAAAATTAAAGAAATGTTTACTAAAAATGACTACTATGATTTGCCTAAAATATTAGCAGCTATATCTTTTAATTAGAATACTCAAGATTGAAAGAGTAGTATATGCTAAGGCCTGGCGGATGTCACCTGGACATCATTCTGTTACTTGCTCTTCTGTGGTCATGTGCTGTATTTTTTAGGGCCTAGTAGGATGCCAGTGGCTGTTTTTCTAATGGTGAATAAGTCCCTAATGCAGACAGCATGGCCTTGCCTCAGAACCCTAAATGTCTCCGTTGCGATTCTTCTATTGTGGTTTGTTATGAACTTTATACAGCATCTTTTCTGACTCCAGAGACTTCTAATATTATAGTGTCTGCTGGATCATCTGGCCAAAATGGCAAGGCTGCTTGTGCAGCCTGGACCTGCTACAGATCCTTTCCCTGCTCTGGGACCCACTCAGAATTGGCAGCCATCCAGGCCGCAGGGAAATGTGTTGTAGCAGTATTCCCAAATGTGGACATGCTGCCTCAAGAACCAAAAGAGTCTTATCAGGAACTGAGCTTCTTTCCTGTTAGTGGGAGGTGTAAGATGCAAAAAATTTGCTCTTTGTTTTGTAGTGGAAGTTCCAACATGTGCTAGCCCATGTATCCCTAAAATCTTTGCTGGTATTGGCAGAACCCCGAATCTTTGTTTGGTTTATCACTTGCCATGTGGAGTGTATAAATCTCATCAAGACGCCCAGCATACTTGCCATATGTTGTTCATCCAGTTTCACTGATGTCATCGATACAGTGGAACACAATCTTATTTTTCAGAATGTATAGTCTCTCCAGGTCCCTTCAGACTGTGTCACAGTTCAGCCTAGGGCTGGACTTTGAAGTGTTGCCCCAGTTCTAGGGCTCCTGGCTTGGAGGAATCGCAAGCCTGGCCCGCACAACAGACAGTGATGACAGTCACTCAGCAAATATGCCGTGAAGAATTTATTACAAGGAAAGTTTAAGGGTGCAAAGTGGAAGTACATTTCCTAAGGGGAAATGAGTCTGTGTACACAAGTGGAGAAGACCCTATCTATTTCTATGTTTTTCTTTTTATATGTTAGTAGTTTAGGTAAAGGTTAGTTATAATTATTCATAACTATACATCACTGCTTTGTGGACTGAATTCTTTCCAGGTATGGACATGAGTTAAAGGTTATGTTCCAGTAACTGTATATAGTGTTCTTCCATTCCCTGGTGGTCAGTGTTCCATGGCCTAATTACCCCATTCTTTAAGACTAAAATAACTATTCCCGTTTTTTTATTTTTCTGCAACCATTTCTTCCTTATTGTTTTCCTATAACTGCTTTCTCCGTTTTGTTTTTCTGATTTCCATTACCTCTCACTTGTTTTTACGTCCCTAACAATTGTATTATAATGAGGGAGGAGGAATTAACATAGTAGAGCAAGAGCACAAATGTATATTCTTTTCCATCCCATGCGCATGTGATGTACTTCTGATCCTCCTTGTATGAAACATGGGAGAGGTGGGGGACACACACACACACACATTTGCCTGGTCACCTAAAGCTAATCAGCTCTAGAGGTTCTGGAGAAATTATACCTATAGAGGTGGCAAAATCTATTGCATCTTGTGTATATTAATGCATTGCAGAAATACAACGAAGAGCTGAGGAGTATTAGCTGCCAAATTAAAACAAAATGTAAAAGTAGGGAACCTCCTTGGTGGCATATTGATATATACCCATTTCCTACAGCTAAATGGTAGACATAGCTGAGCATTTGGGCTAGGACTTAATTATAAGGATAACAGAGCTCCTGAGAAGATTAAATTCTCGACCTTCAAAAGTCTGATAGGCTAAGATCAGGGACAAAATGAGACAAAGAGTGGGGACCTCTGAAATAAAGTATTCAAGAACTTTGAAACCCAATATTCCCCTGAACACTCTGGGCTTGCGGAAGTGGCCCTTCCATTCCCTTCCATTAATGGCTAGAATTCTCCACTTATTTAAAGACAATGGAGAGGCCTCTGCTTTAGAAGGCGGCAAGCACCTCCGTGAGGATTTAGTCCTATTTTCTTACCTGGCCAGCAGACTAAAAATGCACAGGAAACCTGGCCTGGGAGGGGATGGGCCTGCTAAGTAGAGAAAGTGATTAATTTTGACTTTTACATTTTAAGAAACTTGCATATAAGCACTGACTTTCACATTCAGAATAGTTACGTCATAATTTATATGATGAAATAGAAATGGATGTTAGTTTTTATATTAAATTCTAAATTGCAGAACTAATAGTATACCTACTTTGATTTATAAGAGATTGGCATATACCACTCTTAGAAGAATCAACAGAGCAATTTTAAATTTTGTGTTCTCTTTTGCTAAGTTCCTTGTCATGATCTATGATGTTATACATTTTTATTTACAGAATGTCCATGACATAAATAATTTCTAAGGGAATTCAAGACAGTAATGTTAAACTTTTAATAGACAGTTACAATTATGGAATCTAATTATGTCTTATTTTTATCTTCAAACATAAAGAAGTTACTATAAATGCTAAAATAATATATAACAAGTGGGAAGAGAAATTTAGTCGTTATTCATATGGAATCATATTTATTGTGCCTTGAATTTTTAAAATTTTACTTATGGTTGTGTTTTTTCCTGCATCTAGGTGGCTCATATGTAATTTATGCTTCTTAATTAGTTCCAGCACCTAACGTAACACCTTTAGCATGGAAGAATTTCTATTGATTTTTGTTATTTGGGTTGGATTACTGACTTGAAGTTCAGTTGTTCAATGCACCTTGTCAGATGCAAGCTCCGAGACATTCATTTATTCATACAACATGTACTGAGTTCTTACTCTATGCCAAGCATCCTACTAGGCACTCCATAAACTGGGATGGTTGAAGTATGATCTTTACTTTCTAGCGACTCGCATCTTACAGGTAAATTGTACTTAAATGAGTGCAACAATCAACCCTACTTGATGGAAAAGATTCTTAGGAAGACTGGCTCTACACGGGTCATAGCAGCTTTTAGCTTCCCAGATAAAATCATTGGCCTGATGTTAAAATTAGAATTACATTTCACCACAACTCATTGTTACCTTTTATTACAAACAATACCAAAAAATAGTATTATGTCTTAATGTAATTTATATTATTCAGATTCATATTTTTACTAAAACTGTTTGAGAATCTGTTATAGTTTATGGGAAGCTCCTTTACATACATTAGGTAATATGTTTAGTGTCCCCTTTCGTTTTATATTTTGCACAAATGTTATAGTTGGTCATCTTACCCTGCCTTGTCCAGGACCTGAGAATATAGCAATTATAGCAATGAATGAGATAGTTTCCAGCCCTCTATTTGGAAAATATTATCTCTCTTTTAAGACCTATCTCCACTGTAGCACAAAAAGTAGCTCTTCTGTGCTACTTTGCATTCCTCTTAAAAGTATAAAGCACTCTTCTCCTTTTGCTCCTATGATATTTCAAGTTCATAGTCACAGAGGAAAGGAAGATAATCAGGAAAAGAATTAACATAAATATACCAAGGAGGCTTCTCAATTCATGATGTAAACACAATTCAACACGTCACTAAATTCAAGTTTTTCTGCTAGAAGAATGTCTAAATTATTGTTAATAATCTTTCTTTTTAATTTGAAAGATGCTCTCAAAGTGTGATGGTTAATTTTCAGTATATCAACTTGACTGAATTAAGGAATACTGAGAGAAAATGAGAGAGAACTGGTAAAGCATTACTTCTATGTATGTCTGTGAGGGTGTTTCCAGAGGAGATTGGCATGTGGGTCTGAATGGACTAAGAGGGGAAATTCTGCCCTCAGTGTGGGCAGGCACCATACTATTGGCTGGGGGCCCAGATAGGACAAAAACAGAGGAAAGGCAAATTGATCTCTGTCTCTCCTGGAGCTGGGATACACTCTTCTTCCACCTTTGGAGATCAGAAATCCCAGCTATCTGGTAGTTGGTCTTTGGGATTTACAGCAGCAACCCTCAGGGTTCTCAGGCCTTTGGACTCGGACTTAGCCATGCTACTGGCATCCCGGGTTCTCCAGCTTGCAGACTGCCTGTTCTAAGACTTCTCAGTCTCCATAATTGTGTGAGCCAATTCTCCTAATAAATCCCTGTCCTATGCTTGTGTGTGTGTGTGTGTGTGTGTGTGTGTGTGTATCTTATTGCTCTTTCTGAATAACCCTGACTAGTATACAAAGCATATCAGTCTCCATAATTGTGTGAGCCAATTCTCCTAATAAATCCCTGTCCTATGTGTGTGTGTGTGTGTGTGTGTGTGTGTGTGTGTGTATCTTATTGCTCTTTCTGAATAACCCTGACTAGTATACAAAGCATATCAGAGGAACATGGTCCAAAAGTCTGATATTACTAGGCTATGCATGTATGCATATATCAACTATTTATGGAACATGAATGTCTAGTATGCATTCAGTGTTATAATGATGCTCAATATTCTTTGCTGTTGTTATTATTTTTATTATTGGACTTTATGTACAATATTGAGTAAACGCATGCCTGTTACAGTCCGACAAATATGTATTCATGTCCTAACTTATGTGTTCAGTACAGTAAGCTTTAATAATAACAATAATAATAGTATTTAGCCTTATAGATGCATGATAAAGTTTAAATGACATAGACAAGCAAATATCTTAAAATAGTGCCTTGTTTATAGAAAGCACTCAATAAAACTTCATTTTTATTTTATTAACTCATTCTTGTAAAGAAGATGAGCAGCTAATTTCTATGCAGTAAACCACTATAAAATGTGTTTTTTTCTCCCTAGAATTTATGGAGAGATGCTTATTTCTTGCTATAACCCATGTCTTCTTATTAATTTTATTTTTGTCTTCTGTTAAATGTTCTTGCTAACTTAAATACAACATACACATATAATGTATGTTGAAATTGATAATAATGATAATTAATATTTCATAGGAAAGAAAATGTAGTTAGTAAAAATTGCATAATATCTTAAATCATAAAAGTTAGATTAACAGATTTATTAGGTACTGATAATGGGAAGTCATGGGAAAATGACTTTTTAACAGTGTTTTTGTAGTGTATTATATGTAAAATGTATTTCTTGAAAGTTTCATACAGGTAATGTCATTGTTCTTGTAGCAATTTTGTGAATTAAATATTCTTATTTGCCAAGGAGAAAATTAAAACACAAAATGGTACTTGCTAAAAGTGAGTTGGCTAGCATATGCTTGGTTATCTAATGAGTTCTATATATTTCTCTCAACCCCACACAGGTTCTGTGTCCTTAAAATGTAAATGGGAATTAATATTTATGTTTAGAGTTGATATGAGAATCAAACGAAATATTATCTATGTAAACATTCTGTGAAACAAATTGATGTAGGTGTGTTATTATCCTTACTCTTACTGGTATTATCATTTCACTGAATTTTTTTTTAATCTTTTTAGTTATTGCTTTATTTTTACCCATTTTTATCTTCTCTAAAATTGAACCAAGGAGAATCCTTTTCCTCTAGTCCTCTTCCATTACCTTGAAAGCCAGGAATTCCCATATCACTGCTGAAGACATAAAATTCTTCAGGTTATATCAGCTATTCACTGCAATAAAGTTGTTGAAATATATTTACTTCATTTTGAAAAGAGAATTCCAATCCCCAAACATCACTATAAGTCAACATGCTAGAGGGGGTAACCCACAAAAGCCTAAGTGTCACTTAATACCCTGGGTGGATATTGACCCTCATTCAGAATACACATCCATCATTTTGTATTTAATTCAGACTTGCCAAAGAAAGGTCAAAACAGAAATAATCATAGAAATGGACAGATATAATAGTACTTGACACTCGTCCTGCTTTTATTTTCTGTTAAATTAAGTTCTGGTTGTTGAATGTCTGCACTTACACAAAGACAAATAACATGGAAAAAAAATAGTACTGGAGAGAAAAATCATTCATAAGGAGACAGAATCCATAACATGTGTCTTGGCACATGTAGTGAGTTTTATTTCTGTTCAATTCGGCATAAAAAAAAAAGATACCGATGGTTGGTCAAAAGGGCTATAGAACAGTTCTTTGTAAAGAGCTCCTGAGGTCCTAGAGTTAAATATAAAATCACAGGGTCTGTTCTCAGCAATTCTGCTAGTAGTGTAACTTAAGGCATTAAAAACCACCATCTGGAGCTCATTGGGTCAATTCTGATAGAAAGCTATTGAATAGAATGATTTTTAGGTCCACTTGTCCATCTAGATAACAAGGTAGATACTATCATAAGTAATGTGGGAGGGAGGGAGCTGTTTAGTGTGACTTTCTATCATACTGACATATCAACGTGTCTAGTGACTGTTAAGTGCAAATGTGTGTTTATGTGCTTTCTAAATCCCTACAAGTATGATTTACAAGACAATGGATATCAGGCAAAAAGGGGAAGTGATATTGAGACCTGGGAAACAATGGATGTAAGCCCTATTATTTTCCCTTCTTATTGCCATGAATATTTTCAGGATGTTGTGCAGAGATGTAAAATCTTGGAGGAGATTTGTAGTCTCTGTAAATTAAGGAGATGGAGTTGAGATTTTAGGGATGCAAAGATAGTTGGAGTTTACATTATGGAATATTGAAAGGAGAGAGCCACAGAGAGAGAGAGAGAATTTTGGATAACTGAGTACAGTTCTTGAGTTTTCAGCAAATGAGCACAGGCATGTGAGGAAACTATCTGCAGCTAAGGGGAGGAAAAGACATGAAAGGAGTAAAGGGCTAGAAAAGGTGCCTGTTCCAGTAGCCAGACTGGAAAATCCTATTATTTCTGGCATGTTGTCTCTTGCTTAAAAGAAGGATCTTACACAAAAAGGTCTTACCTAAGTGGTGGGTAATACTGAAGCCTAGACTAAAAACTGTTCAATTCATACCAAACACATTTTAAAACAAATTGAAAACTATTTCCAAGTAAATATATTATGTCCAAAAACAAGTCTAAAATATATTTACAGAAACTCAAAAAAATGAGCATTACACAAGATATAATTTACAATGTCTGGCATCAACTCAAAAATTACCAAACATACAAATAAGTGGACAATATGGACCATAATGAAGAGGAAAATAAATCAAAAACTGATCCAGATGTGTAACAGATGCAAATCAGAATTTAGCAGACACGTATGTAAAAACATTTATTATAAACGTATTCTGTATATTTTAAAATGTAAATGGAGACATAAAGATATACAAAAGACTCAAATTAAACTTCTAGATATGAAAAATACAATATTGAAGATAAAAATACATTGGATGAAATTGCTAGCAGAATAGATATTGCAGAAGAAAAGATTAGTGAATTTGAAGACAGAACTATAAAGCTATTCAGGACCAAATTGCAGAGAAAAAAGAAAACAACAACAACAACGACAACAAACCAACTGAACATCAGTGAGCTGTGGGACAAATGAAAGTAGCCTAATGTACATGTATTATATAATTGGAGTCCTAAAGAAGAAAGAAAGATACAGAAATAATAATTATAATAACAAAGGTGAGAAATTCTAACTTTGATGAAAAATATAAAGATACAAGAAACTTAATGAAACCAAGCATGTGCACACATACAAACATATACAGAAAACCATTAAGAACACTATAAAGTGTAAAACATAATCAAATTGCTCAAAATCAGTCATAAATAAAACTGTTAAAACAAGAGAAAACAGACAAGTTGCAGACAGAAGAACAATTATAAAGATAGTAGTATATTCCTTATTGAAAACAATGCAAGCTAGAAGACAGTGGTGCAATATCTTTTAAATCCTGATTTTCAAAGAAAATTCAACTTAGAATTTTATACCCAGACAATATTTCTTTGAAATATGGAAATTAAA
>NW_012152408.1:119712-122289 GCF_000956105.1 Propithecus coquereli
ATATCAGGGAGAGAAGATTTTAGATCAAAGAATAATGCTGGGTTAAACGAGGTCCTTTTATTATAATGAGGATAACTCAATGAGAGAACATAATGGTGAATGTTTATATACCTAGTAACAAAGTCTTAATATACATGATACCAACAGTAATAGAATTAAAAGAGAAATAATCAACTCCACAATTATAGCTGGATATTTCAATACCTCTCTCTCAATAATTTATTGAAATAAATAGACAGGAAATCAGTAAATATATCAAAGACATGAAGAGTATGATCAACCAACTTGACCTAATTGACATTTATACAACACTCCATACAACGACAGACTATTGTTGAGATAAATTAAAGAACATTTTAAAAAATAGAAAGTTATACCCTGCTGATTGATAGAAAGATCTAGTATTTTTAAGATGTTACAAATAAGAACTATCTACTGAAACTGTACCATGACATCTAGAAAGAGAGAATCCTCACTAACTCATTCTATGAAGCCAGTGTCATATTGATAACAAAGCCAGAAAAGGGTAGAAAATTATAGACCAATATGACTCATGAATATAAATGTAACATTCCTCAACAAAATACTATGAAACCAAATCCAGCAGCACATCAAAAGGATAATCCATGGCAATCAAGTGGGTTTCACATCAGGCATGCAAGGATGGTTCAACATTTGCAAATAAATAAATGTGATTTACTACATAAACATAATTGAAAACAAAAACCATACGATCATTTCAACAGATGCTGAAAAAGCATTTGATAAAATCCAGCACCTCTTTAAGATAAAACATCCTCATCAAACTAGGCATAGAAGGAAAATATCTCTAAATAACAAAATCCATATATGACAAAGCAACAGCCAACATCATACTGAATGGGAAACAGTTGAAAGTATTCCCCTAAGATCTGGAATAAGACAAGGGTTCCCACTATCACCACTTTTATTCAACTGGAAGTCCTAGCGAGAGTAATTAGAAGTAAAGTACATCAAAATCAGGAAAGAGGAGGTCAAACTATCCCTGTTTGGCTATAATATGACTTATATCTAGAAAACCCTAAAATGTCCTCCAAAAGACATCTAGAATTGATAAATAAATTCAGTAGTCTCAGGTTGCAAAATTAATGTACACAAATCAGTAGCATTTCTACCCACTAATAACTGTCAAGATAAGGATCAAATTAAGGACTCAATACAACTTACAATAGTTCCAGACAAAATAAAATACCTGGCAATATACTTAGCCAAGGAGGTGAAAGATCTCTATAAGGAAAACTATGAAACACTGAGGAAAGAAATCATAGATGACACAAACTAACGGAAAACATCCCATGCTCATGGATTGGAGAATCAACATCATTAAAATGTCAATCCTGCACCAAATGATTTGCAAATTCAATGTAATTCCTATCCAAATACCAAGGGAATTTTTCACAGATCTAGGAAAAAATACTAAATTTAATATGTAATTAGAAAAGAGCCCAAATAGCCAAAGCAATCATAAGCAAAAAGACCAAATCTGAAAGAATTCCATTACTTCAAATTATATTACAAAGCTGTAGTAACCAAAACAGCACGGAATTGATATAAAGGAAGACACATAGACCAGTGGAACAGAATAGAGAATTCAGAAATAAAGCAATGTAGCTAGAACCAACCGATTTTCAACAAAATAGACAAAAACATACACCTATTCAATAAATAGCACTAGGAAAATTGTATAACCATATACAGAAGAATGGAACTGGATCCCTAACTCTCATCATACACAAAAATTAACTCAAAATAGATAAAAGACTTAACTAAGAGCTGAAACTATAAAAATTCTAGAAGAAAATGTAGGAAAAATTCTTTTGGACATTTGCCCTAGCAAAGAATTTATGACCAAGACCCCAAAGGCAAATATAGCAACAACTAAACACAGGTGACTTAGTTAAACTAAAAGTTTCTTCATAGCAAAGAAAATAATCAATAGAATAAACAGACATCCCACAGAATGGGAGAAAATATTCACAAACTATACATCTGACAAAGGGCTAATATGCAGACCTTATAAAAAATTCAAAGAAATCAGCAAGAAAAAAACGAATAACCCTACCAAAAGTGGGAAAAAGACATGAACATATTTTTTTCAAAAGCCAATAAACAAATGAAAAATGCTCAACATCTCTAATCATCAGTGAAATGCAAATTAAAACCACTGTGAGATACTACCTTACCCCTATCAGATGGCCATTATTAAAAAATCAAAAAACAATAGATGTTGGAACAGACGTGGTAAAAAAGGAATACTTATACACTGTTGGTGGGAATGTAAATTAGTGCAACCTCTATGGAAAACAGTATGGAGATTCCTCAAAGAACTAAGAGTAGACCTACTATTCAATCCAGTGATGCCACTACTGAGTATCTATGCAAAGAAAATGAAGTCATTTTCCAAAAAAGATACTTGCACCAAAATTTTATTGCAGCACAATTCACAATAGCCAAGATATGGAATCAACCTAAATGCCCTTTTACTGATGAGTGGATAAAGAAAATGTATTACACACACACACACACACACACACACAC
>NW_012152408.1:124129-127111 GCF_000956105.1 Propithecus coquereli
AAGGAAACAAAAATGGAATATGATATCATAAAAATATTTTTTCACTAATCAATGGAACACAGATTAAAAAATAATAATACTCAGTGGTAACACAAATAAGGGAGATGGCCCCTCACATAACTACTAATGGAAATATAAATTGACGAATCCTGTGTGAAGAAAAATGTGTCAATCTGTACAAAAATTCTCACTTATTTTTAAATCAATGCCAAAGAGGTAATCTGAAATGTAAATAAATATTAATGTAAATATTTTCTTCTCCACATTTCCATAATAGCAAATACATTATAACAATATAAATGTCTCAAAGTGAATATAGCATATGACAAAGGTCTTAATATATTTGAAGCATATTTAATAACATGAGAAATGCTTATAGTTATGGTCATTAGAAAACAGTGGATAAATGTAAATGGAGAAATTGCTTGTGGTAGGAAAAATATATATTTAAAAATAAAGCAGGATGGGATAAAAACATTAATGAGGTACATTGATTTGTATATTATACAGACAGATACATTTATTAATGCATAAGAAGAGGAATAGAAGGATGTGAGACAAACTTGCACGATTCCCTTAAACCGAGGAAAGGAATTAAGTATTGGGAGGAATAGGTGAGGGTGACTGCAAGGTGGACATGTAAGTCTGTAAAGCTTCGTTTTTTAATAATGTGAATGTATTTACATGTTACCTCCATAATATGCTAATACTTCTATATATGCTGAAGAATCCCACATTAATATCTCTAGCCGTGATCCATTTCTTAGCTCTAAAGTTATATATATAATTCATGAAGAGATATGCGTAATCATTACACAATATGTATGTTAAATAATTTATAGATGCGTTGTTGTCATCATGCACACACACTCTGTACACACACATCCCCACCCCCCAACACACACATTTGCAGAATAGTCCAGGGACAGATCCATTAGTTCAGATTTATTTTGCAAGTAACTTACCATGGTAGATTTTGCAGATTGTTTACTATATCAGTACTTTTCCTCCTTTTAAACTCTCCTGGGAATTCCCTAGGTGATTAATGTATTAAAAAAATGATGCTGAGTAATTTTACTGTCAATAGCAAGGGGGAAAATGACATCAATGGAATCTCAAAAAATTTGCACTTTGGTTGGGGTGATAGATAATGAAGAAATGCTTAAAAGCAAGTTCTCTTTTGGTAACATTGTTCTTAGAATACCTTGCTTGACTTTTTGTTGTTGAGGAGACATGGTATTACTGATAAAAATCAAAACGAAGTCCTTCAGGATTAATTGGTATGAATATTTGGCATGGGAATTTCGCCTTATTTAAGATTTAAATGGATATTTTGAAAAATGTTTTTGTTGCTACCCTTAGTAAGCCTCTAATCATTCTATTAACAGTTATTGAATGTGGACACTTGAGAAGCTATAATCACACCTGCCTCTTAGAAAACTTTGTCTTTCAAAGTATTTGCTCCATTTAAAGCTCTGCATTGTATAAATAACTTCCATGTGCTTAAAAAGAGAACATGCAAAACTCAGATTGTCTGTGAGTGAATAATTATTATCGCCACATAATAATGTATAATGTGTTTCATGTTAACACCTGTGATTTTTTTCCTTGGCATTTCTCCACTCTATGCCCTTGTGGTTCTACCCTCCCAAGAAAATTCAATGCCAGAGAATGACACTACCATTTACTTGTCAGTCTTGAGCCTGGGGCCTCTGAAAGTAGGCAGATCTTGTCCTAGGCTGGGAGTCCGGTGGGACCTGGTATTGGAAAGTGAGAGTCACTAACTTTGAGGTGCCCCAAGGCTGCTCTGGGCTGACTCAGCAATGGTATGCTATACTACTTAACTACCAGGAACAGGCCAAAGGCCATACTGGGCCAGTCCCCTTGCTTAACTAAACCTGGATTCTGTGTCTAATGGATGCACTAAGGGACTTGGGTGGAAGATCATGATTATATTTGTGATAAATAATCCCCTCCTAAATTACATGTGCATGAAAAAGAAACTGTCAAAGACCAAAAGTACCTCACCATTGCTAACTCTGTGACTTTGGGCAGGGTGCTCAGTCCTCTGACTCAATGCTTCATCTGCCAAAGGAAGCTAATGATACCTGCCCTTCCTACCTTCTTCTCTGATATGCAACAGTGCTCTAATTAATTAAGCAGATAGGAATTGAGGCTTAGTATATGCCTGATTCAGTTAAAAGCAGCAAGGTCACAAACATGAATAAAACATGTCCTACTCAGGAGTGGCTCACAGTCCCTCAGGAGAGACAAACAGGTGAAGTAACTGATGGTGCCAGAGGGTGGGGGTGCTGCGGTAAAGCCACAGGCTATATATGATGGGAGGCTTAAACGGGGAAATAATTAATTCCGCTGTGAGAAGGAGGTGTATGTGTGAAGACTTTACAGAAAGGATGATTTTTTAGCATCATCTTGAGAAATGAGTAGGAGTTTGCCATTGAGAAGAGTTGAAGGACATTGCACACAGTGAAGATATCAGTAAAGTGATGTGAAACTGCACAGAAGAGAGGTATGTAGGGGAAGATGTGCTTTTTATGGCCTGTATCCAAGTGCTCTGTCTTTTGCAAAGTGGTTTAGATGCATAAGTTGGCATTATGACCAAAACCGCATCGAAATTATTTGAGAGCAGGATTCATCTCTGTGCCCTCCAACAGTGTCTGACGTAGTCTCTGGTCTGGTCTTCACGGTTTTTCTTCTTGTGTTGTTTCTCTAAATCGTATCAAAGTTAACATATGTACATAATTCAAAAAAGTCAAGTAACACTAAAAGCCTTAAAACACTCTCCACCCAACTCTTATTCCCCAAATACAACTTCTTCCAATTATAATATTAATATTATGGCTATTCTTTCTGGTATTTCTAAATAATATATCCTGTGTGTGTTTGTTTTTCATTTTGAAACATTATTTCTATTGACTTCTCAATATAAAAGATGTTTATATAACTTTAGTTCTCTTTCTT
>NW_012152408.1:127260-128746 GCF_000956105.1 Propithecus coquereli
TCTATAGATTCAACACAACCATAATCAAAATCCCCACAGACATTTTTTGCACAAAGTGACAACATAAGGCTTAAAATACATTTGAACACACAAAAGTCCTACAGTAATCAAAATAATTTTAAGAAAGAAGATCACAGTTGGAAGTCTAAGACTACTCTATTTCAGATCTTATTATAGAGTTATAGCAATGAAGACAATGTGGTATTGTCACTACGGTATTGTTTAGTGAAGTAGATTAGAGAGTTTAGAAATAAAATGATACATATACGGACTACTGATTTTGACAAAGGAAGCAAAGGTAATGCAATGAACAGAGGCTAGCTTTTCAACAAATAATCCTGGAATAGTTGTACATTCATATGTAAAAATGAACTTCAGAATGTATTATATATTATACACAAAAAGTTAAATGCAGTGTATCATGTACCCACATGCAAAATCTAAAGATAGAAATCTTCTAGGAGAAAATCATTGTGACCTTAGGTTTACCAAACATTAGCTAACTATAACATCAAAATCGTCTTCCATAAAAGATCAAACTGATAAATTAGATTTCACCAAAATTATAATCTTCTGCTCTTTAAATGACACTCTTAAAAGAATGAAAAGACAAACCCCAGGCAGGGAAAAAATATTTGTTAATCACGTCTCAGTTAAAGTACTTGTATCCAGAATTTATAAGGAATTCTCGCCATCAAATTGGTACTAACTGATCAACACTAAGATGTTCACACGGTAGTAATATTCATTGGGTGCCGGTCGGGGTGGTGGTGAGAGGGGTGAGGGCAGGTAAACCCACAACTAATGGAAGTGGAACGCACTGTATAGGGGATGGACACACTTGTAGCCCTGGCTTAGGCGGGACAAACGCATTACATGTAACCAAAATGTTTGCACCTCCATAATATCCTGAATAAATTAAAAAAAAAGAAGTAAAAAAAAAAATTCTTAAATTTCAAGTAATCTACTATATAGACCATTAAAAATGGGCAACAAATTTGAACACACTATTCTTCACTAAAAAGTGGTGTGTGTGTGTGTGTGTGTGTATGGTTTGCAAATATGCACGTGAAAATATTCCAATATGATAAGTTATTAGGACACACGAATTAAATATGCAATGAAATGCCACTACACACACATTAGAATGTCTGAAACTAAAAAAGACTAAGCCTGCCAAGTGAGACTTGTATGTGAATGTCATAATTATCACAATCAAAATTAAAAGGAAAATAATGTTGAGATACTAGGAACAGTTATTGTTCACAAAAAAATTTCTTTCATATAGAAATATCAATAAAACCATAGATCATGTAAATTGATAGAAATACACTCACAGATTTAAAAATGGGTAAATTACATCAGCAATTTTAATTTGGAAGATTAAAAAATAAAAAGACTTAAATAACCCAAAGCGTTCAGCCTTACAAATAATAAAGGAAACAAAAATGGAATATGATATCATAAAAATATTTTTTCACTAATC
>NW_012152408.1:132016-151761 GCF_000956105.1 Propithecus coquereli
TTTTCAATAGGGACAAATACATAAAGTGATATTTCTTTTTTTTTTCTTTGTCTTTTTTGGGGGTTGGGGGAAAGAACACATCTTCCTATTCTGATATATAGTGATTACTCTTTAGCCCTGCCGAACATCTGCTTAAACAGAAAATTTCTTTCAGTATGTTTTTATGTCAAATGCCTTTTTTTCCTGGATCCTGTAACTTTCTCTTCCTTGATTTACTCTTGTAATGGTTAATTTTAGGTGTCAACTTGACTGAATTAAGTAGTACCCAGAGAACTGTTAAAGCATTACTTCTGGTTGTGTCTGTGAATGTTCCCAGAGGGGACTGGTATATGGGCTGGTGGACTAAGAGCGGAAGATTCACCCTCAATGTGGGCAGACACCATAAATCAGCGGGGGGCCCAGATAAAATGTAAAAAGTAGAAAAAAATATGATTTCTTCTCTCTCTCTCTCTCTCTCTCTGTCTCCTGGAGCTGGAACAATATTCTTCTGCCCTTAGACATCAGAACTCCAGGCTCTTCTGCCTTTGGACTCCAGGACTTACTCTGGTGGCCCCCTACGTTCTCGGGCTCTTGGATTTGGACTGAGAATTGCCCTATCAGCTTCCCTGATTCTGAGGATTTTGAACTTGAACTGAGTCACACTACTGCCATCCCAGGTTCTCCACTTGCAGATGGTCTGTTATGGGACTTCTTAGCTTCTATAATTGCATGAGACAATTCTCCTTATAAATCTCATCTTATATATCTATGTATCTATGTATATATGCATAGCCTATTGGTTCTTTCTCCCTGGAGAATCCTAATATAGCCGTGTTCCGTAAAAGAACAAATCCCGTGTATAACTACAGACAGGGATAAGAGAGAGAGGCAATTAGTTCCGGTGGACCCAATTGTTTCTTGAGCCTAGCTATATGTGTGCCCTTTATTTTGTTTGCTTCTTTCCCTTCTAAAGTCATCTTTTTTCTTATTTAATTACAAAAGACAGAGAACTATATTTTGACTTAAATTATTTGAGTTTAGTTTCTAACATTTGGTAAAGATGAATTCCTGACATATATTCTCTGAGACTATTATATATTCTATAGAATGTGATGGAAATACACAATCATCATGATGAATTTGAGATTTGATAGAATACCTTGCTTGAAGCACAGAGGATAGTACCTAATGCTCACTAGCCACCAACTCCCTTTACTACCCTCTACCTTAATACTTTGTACAATAAAATGTAATCTCAAATTAATGCAATTATTAATTTAAACAAAAAAGTGTTCAGAGTCATGAAGAAGAAACTATACATAGCATTTTGGTATAGAAATTAAGATATTTTAGAGAAATGGTGCTTTATCCTAAATCCATAACTTCCTAAATGTGTGGTTTGGGGCAATTTGGTTAATAATTCTGTATCTCAGTTCCCTTGTGCATAAAGAAGGAATGTGAATTCTCATTTCAAATGACTAATGCAAGATGCAAAGGAATGAAAATGGAGGAAGCACTCAAATGATTTTATTCTCCCTGAAACTAACTGGACATCTATTCATTTATAGTATATGATTTCAGTTGTGATTTGAACTTCATGAATGTAATTTGTTAGAGTGATTCCTGATGCCCAAGATGAAGTCTATATAATGTATGCTCAGATGAAACAACCAATCATAAAGAAGAATGAGATAAACTTAGAAGATATAATTGATCTCTACATTATTTTAATGGTAGAAAAGAAGTAATTCAATTATTTCTTTAGGAGTGGGAATGGAGCTTCTACCTGAAAAGAACCAATGTGTTCTTACCGGTTTCCATTTAATTCGATTTCCTCCTCAAATTATGAAGTTGAATTGGTTGAGGACATATATGTGGGAGGTTTAGGTCAAGAAGTAATTCTAGGATTTTTGGCTTGAGCAATTGGATTAGAGAATGGTGTCTTAACCAAGAGAAGTTTGTTTGCTTAAGGTAGAATTGACTGGCTTGAGATTTTAACTTCGGAGAATGTACTCAGTTTGAGGTGCCCATGTGACAATGAGAAGGCCAAGTGCACATGGCTGAAACTGAGGCACAGGTTTGAGGTGGTGCTACAGATTTGGGGCTGAGGGCAGGTGAGACCTCTTAGGGAGAGGGTCTGAGAGCAGAAGGCAGAGGGCAGACCCTGAGGGACACTGATTTAAAAAATAGGGAGACGAAGAGAGTTTTTTAAAAGAATCTGAAAAAGAACAGAGGAAAAAAAAAAACACAAAGAACAAGTAGAGCTTGGGAGAACAGAAAGAAACTGTATAAATCAATGGATTAGTGACTCTTAGAAATAGAAATGAGATCCAGAGCAAAGTGGAGCTATTAGCATTAGATCATCTCTTTTTTTAATGACAAGAAGGAAAGATACATGGATGAATATAGATAAGGACAAGTTTATATGTTTTGTGGCAGCAGAAAAGTAAGATGTACAAAACTGTACTACTGGTACTTGCTTCAAAACCAGTCTCCTTCTACCATATCTGCATGTCAGTTAAGGGAAACTTCAAACTTCCAGTTTGTGAAACCAAACACCTTGGTGTGATTTTTGATTCTTGCCTTTATCTCAAACCCACAGTCAGTCCCTCTACACTCTGTCAGCTCTATCTTTTAAATATATTCAGAATTAGACAACTTCCCACTCTCCCACTGCCCCTTTTGATCTGAGCTATTTTTCTCTCTTACCTGGATTCCTACAATTTCCTACTTAGGATATATTACTTAAGGACATAATCCAATATATGGAAAGACTTCATCCAGAAATATCAATACTGCTTCCAAGTATAAAAACACACCCCTCTAAATATCATATATATTTAGTTAGTTGCTTCCTAAGATATCAGTACCAGTTAATAAGGCCACAACATTATCTTCCAATTGCCAGCATTATAATATGCTTCTTCTAGTGATAAAGAAAAAAGAAGTGTTTAAATGTGCATTCATTTAATGACCATCACCTCAAAGGTTTCACAAATTGCATTCACCCTCATACAATTTGGTCCCATACTTCTCTTTCCTTACTTCTGTTCTCATTCAGTCTTCTCTGGCAACAGTGCCTTCCACTGAGACTCTATAATGAACATTATAGTCTTAGTTCATGGAATCCAGATATGGTTTTCATAGGAAAACTTTATTAAGGGCAAAAAGACTTACCTAGGACTTAAGGACAAATTTAAGCATAGACCACAACTGCTATAAGATATGATATTTCTCATCTCAATTTTTTTCTTACATATGGTTTTATTTTCTTTCACCGTAGACCAAGTATCTTTAAATTATGGTAGAAATCATGGCCAATTGTAGCTTCCAAATTCAATAATTTTTTACTTAAACCAAAACAGAATAACTTACGGAAGGAAAGGACATCAGAAAACGAGTGAAATTAAATATTGGCAAGGTTTAGCAATTATTTGGCTATAGTCGTATTATAAATCCAACTAAGTAAAGACAGGAGGAAAACATCAAGTTTAAAAATAAGAACGTGTATATACATTTTTGTTTTTTCAAGTTTTTTTACTTACACTTATAATAATTTTAAAGGCTACTACTTATTTTCCACAGTAATAATTTTAAATAACTGCAAAATATTCAATCCAGTGTACATATTGTAATTTGTGGAATAACATTTGTGTTATTGCACATTTACTTTTTATTAATGTAGCCAATATGAATTATCCTGTTATAACCAATTTTGTCTTTATTGGATTACTAGAAAAGTTTATTCAGCATTCATTGAACAAAATAAAATATGATCAGAAATAATTGTTTCAAATAAATTTAGATGTACCCTTTTCAATTTTTTTCTGTTTAACAAACATTTTTTACTGTAGGATGGTAGTATTATTAGACATTGTGTCAATGTTTGTTTCCTCACTTCCCTGTTGCCAACTTTGAGTTTAATGGTGATATATTTCATTATGGGAAATTATGGCAACATAAAGGGATTTTGACACATAGCTGATAAATTCTGTTTTTCCTGGGTTGGACAAAATGATTCATAGAGTCAAGAGACATCAGTAAACAGATGGGTCTGAAAGCTACTAAAATTCATAAATAATTTCTGTATTACATTTTTATGGTTTTATCTAAACCCAATAATAAATGAAGGCTCCAGTAAATAAATTCTTGAAACTCCAGAATTGGAAGTCTACAATCTTTCCCAATGATGAGGGGTGGTTCAAAAGGCATTTTTATCTAATGATCTGTAGTATCTGATAAAGAGCACATTCTGCAGAGCTGTGTTAAATTCTATGACATGTAAAATCTGTGTAACTCTGATCATGCTGTCTATATTTCTAAGCTTAAACTTTCTCATTTGTAAAATGGGAGAAATACTTCTAGGAATGATATTTGAAATATTAATGACTGGCATAGCAGAGGCACTGACCACTCATGAAGAATGCTGGTTACAGCACTGGTACAGGGAACCAGAGCCCCTAACTTGGCCAAGTGGTCCCTCTTATTTCCTAGATGGTGAGGAGCTGAGAAGAATGCTGAGGGAAAAGCACAGCTCAGATGGCTGGACGAGAAGGGACCAGGACACTTGGGAAGTGGCTATCTGCTACTTGTCATTGAAATATTGAATTGAATATTGAATCAAATTGAAATAATTCAATATTTTAATAGCCAGAAGGTCTAGTCCAGTGTGTATGGCTGACCATCTTCCCTATTATATAATGAAGCACTTTAGATTATGTTTGTACCATAGTATGAATTTGATTAGTAATAGTAGCATTGGCAAATTCCATCAATTCTACCATCATAATTCACAATAAAGAGATTGTGATGAAATAAGAGGTTTGAAGTACAAGAAAAACAAAGTTAATATATAAGCAAATGGTAGAGGAGGATTTTCAGAAGTAGTTCTTTTTGCTTTTCCCGCAACAAATTCTTGAGAAACTGCAGTCCATTTACAAGCAATGGAATCGAAGTGGGGCTACCAACCATGAGGTCTTGACTTCTATGCCACAGAGAAGGGCACGGGGTTTGAAATGGCCAAAAGACATACTTGTGGGAACTTAGCCATTGTATAAAGTGACACAGAATGTCATTGAAACACTCGATATCTCAAAAACATCATTCTCCCTTTATACATCAATACATTGAAAAAGTATCAAAGTATGTTTGACATCAAACTTATCAATGAGTCTAACAGTTACATTAAAAATAAGGTTTTAAAATTAGCTATGATAATTCTAGAGGAGAGGGGAAAGTACAGGAACACTATATTTGCACTACCAAACACAAGATGTTTAAAGCTGTCTTGTTCAAGGTGGTATGGTATTCTCAACGTGATATATATGGAGAGATAGAAAGCCTAGAAACTGAACTGAAGTATTTATGGTGACTTGAAATCTGCTCAAAATGTTTAATACAGTAGTTCTCCCTTCTCTCTCTGGTTTTGCCTTCCATGGTTTCAGTTACCCCTAGTCCAATAATATGAAGACATTTTGATTGAGAGAGAGAGAGCATGAGAGAGTGAGAGCAAGTGAGCATACATATGCATAACTTTTATTGCAGTATATTGCTATAATTATTCTATTTTATTATAAGTTATTGTTGTTAATCTCCTATTTTGCCTAATTTGTAAATTAAACTTTATCCTAGTATGTATGTACAGGGAAAAAACATAGTGTATGTAGGGTTTGGTATTATCTGTGTCTTCGGGCATCCATTAGAGGTCTTAGAACAACTATCTCGCAGATAAGGTGTAACTACTGTATACAATGTTGGGACAAATGTTGTTTTCCACATGGAATAATAATGTAATTAACTCATACTACATCCCCAAATAAATTCTATATGGATTAAATACACATATGTACTCATATATACATATATATGAAAAATTACAGAATATCTTTAAGATATCAAAAAAAAAGAAGGACTTCTTAAGATAGAGAGAGAGAAGGCACAGAGCTGGATGTGGCAGGCCTGGAACACCTAGTGTCCATGTTGGAAGGGCCACCTGACAATCACTGGCCAGGCCAGGGCTGCCAGGTTGTTGAGGGATGTGTGTTCTGGACACATCCTCACATCTGCTCTGGTGACCGACCAAGCAGTTGTCAGAATCAGGAGAGACTTATTTCTTCTGAAACAATCCTCTACTGAGAAAACTTAAGGTCGTCCTCATGATAAAGGAGAAATGATTAAAAGAATTGTGCATTATTTCCAAACGGTAAATTTGGAGCTAAGGCAAGAAATTTATAATTGGGATAATATTTAGTTGGCTTCATGTCTGTGTGTTAGTGTTTTAGGATGGGCTCAGTTAAGTGGTACTTCTGGTCTAATGTGGGCTTGCTTCCCTGGAGGTGGTTTGGCTAGTTTTTGGATGATGTAAGATGGCTTTGTCTGGGCTGTGTCTGGTTGTCTCCATGTGACTCTCAATTTTCAGCTGACTTGCTCGTATTACGTATATTCTCATAGATCACAGAGAGCAAAAGAAAGCAGCAGTAGTCAGAGTGTGTGAACTTGGGTTTGAAGCTAGCACACCATCACTTCTAATGCATTTCATTTGCCAAAGCAAAGCACAAGACAAACCTGATTCAGGGGATAGGGAAATGGACTCTGCCTTTTACGGCCAGACTAATAAAGTAGAACAAGTATGAATCCAGGAATAGAGTGAATAATTTGGGCCATTTACACAGTTAATCTACCACATCATTATTGCTTTATTATGCACATTTGCAAATTCCTGTAGCTGAAGTGTCTGTGTTCTATTGTTTCCACTGTTACTCATTTTTTTTGCTTTCTTTATCATGTCCCTGGCTACCATGAGGAAGTGCTCATCATTGCTCTTGAAAAAAATATATTTTTGAGTTTTTATGAAAACTGGGATAAATTTGCCCTCCTTCAGAGCTCTGTTGGCCTCTGTTAGGTAATTGATAACACCACCTCCATTTGGAGGCCACTTCAAACTGAAGCTATAACTTGATATTTCCTGACGCTCTCACATGATGCACGTGAGATACTCATGCAATACACGTGAAGGCTGGTCTGTGGATGCAACTTCTCAAGGTTGATAAATTTTCTCTTCATTTTCTTTTTTACCCTTTACTTTGCTCAGCAGTATGGCAATCTTATCTATACTAGCCTGGACTTCAAGTAGGATTGTTTAATTCAGGTTTGCCTTTATCTTGAGGGTTTAATCCTGAGGGTGTAGCCTTTTGGGACCCAGTAAGCTGTTTCCTGTGGTTTTTACAAGCTGTGTGTTGTACAATTTCAGGGGCCACAATTTATACTGTAATGTATCAAAATGACCACATACTTGCTCCCCGCCCCCCAGTGAATCTGCAGTATACTACCTGTGCAATTGTAATTAATGGCCTTGGTCTCAGTTTAATGTTTGAAGAGTGGCTATGTGATTGTCTTCATTGGACAGTCACTATGCCTACAATTCTGTCTTTATCACCCCAGTAAATCATACAACCTTAAGTTCCAGTAGGTATTTAATAGTATTTGTAAACACCCTTAATGTATCTTTGATGCTCCAATAGTCTGATTACCTGCTTGGATTAGAAAATCTCTCCAAAATTTGGCCTGGCAATTTTTACACTATCTTTTCAGGTCTTTAAAGCCTTTGTGGTAATTAACAAATATTTTATCTGGTATATTTAATGTATTTAGTGGAAGAGTCAATTCATATAACCTTATACAACCAGAGCTCTTTAATCTATATTCTTAAAGATCACTCTTGACAGCTCTGTGAGGCTGCAAGAGGATTAAGGGTGGAATCAAGGAGAGCCTTTTGCCATCATTCAAGCAATAGCCTGAACAAAGGTAGCAGGGGTACAGACAGTGATAACTGATTTCTTACTAAGACAAGTTCAGTAAAATGCTTCTGTGACTTCTGCATATCCCAGTGAGTATCTGAGTGATGGTTTCTGTATCTTCAAGGTTGTGGACTCAGGCTGCAGCCTCATCCATGCCACCAAATAAAAGACAAATTATCTGTGGTGTACTCAGGCATGTCTGAATACAAATTCCCTTCCCTTCTATATCAAGTGTGATAAACATTGTATCTGTATATTTTGGGTGTTATTTACAAGAAAGGAAATGACGGATGAAATAATGCATTTTGTTCCATCATGTTAAATCATCAAAATTGTAATGCGATCAGTCTAAATTGATTGGTAAATATGTAACTTTACAAGTAAATCAGTCTACTGGCTTTGTTTTTTTTCTTCTTTGTCCCTGAAAATTATTCATTGAAATAATATGTTCTCATTGTTACCCTAAATATTAATAATAATTGTTCATCTTTATTACTTACTTTACACATTTATAAATATGCTCTTGCAATACCCTCAAATAAAAATCTCTGATTCTTGCTTTGCCACTGTAAACACTACCAGCTTCCAAAGGACTATGCTTGCTTACCTGATCTGTCAATTCTGTTTACAGAATCTGGCTGAAATTGATTGATATATAACTGTTAATATGTCATGTAAGTAGTTTCATTACCAGGGGGCATAGAGAGTTTTGCACATTTCAAATTAAAGCATAACCAAGTTTATATTTTGCTTTTTGCCACATATTAAATAAAACCATTTATGTTATGATACCATAACCCCATTTTGAAAGTGCTATATCATTATTATAATTATCAAATTAGCAACAGAAAACCATTTCATAGAGTTAATGTACCAACTCACCAATTATCTTTCATTTAAATAATGAGATATGTAGTTTGGGTGTTACTTGAATGGGTTCACAGCTAATCTAGGCAAGAATGGAGGTAGAACCCAGTCTCCTAATTTCCTAACAAAGTAGTCTTGCTACTTACTGGACCAAACCATAGGGAACTGATGTCAGAGTAAATTTGGGAACATATATGGAAGACATTAAAAAGTATCTCCATGAAGATAGTTTGTATAGCAAAAGAGGCTTGATTTGCAAACTTCTTAAAGGTTTATTTCACTAATTAAGAAATATTATCTTCTGTATTGTTTTTAATTTCTGTTTTTTAAATGTGTAAACATATTTTGAAAACTTGAAGTTCACTTGAGAATGACTCACTATTTTAGGCTGCATAGTGAGAGTCATTTTAACTACATTTTTCCTGTTGTGTGGGGGAATTTAGATGTAATCTCCAATGGCTGCTAGGTTGAGTGTTCAAGAACCCTTGACTTGGTCTGTGATCTGGTCCAGCTCCTTTGGGCCACAGAGCAGATTGCCAGGTTACTTGGTGACCATCCCCATCTGTTTGAGCAAACTAAATTCCCAGCTGAAAGCAATTAGAGCAATATTAATACCCTGGCAGGGACTGTCAGAGACTCTTTGGGTGGTCTTCTGGCTGGATGTGAAAGATCTCAAATCAGTGATGCCTACACATAAGACATTCCCAAACAAACCAGAGACATTCAGGAAATTACAGCTTCAAACGGTGTTGAAAAGAGTTTGTTTTCACTTAATGAACTTGGCTTATATAGAAAGGACTTTAATGAAACAGCAGAAAATGTTGCTTATTCACTTTCTCATTTTTTATGCCATCTGTACTTCAACTCCATCATATGTTTTCATAGGAAATACGAACTTTCTCTCTAGAAGCTAATTGCACTGAAGCGTTGATTGGTAATATAGGTAATGGTAAAAACAGCAAACTCCATAATCCTTGATTGGGATATCACATGGCCTACAAAGTCATATTTATGTATTTCAAAGAATGTGTTCATGCAAGAGTCCTGGGGTATGAAAGTTAACTTTGATGACTTGATCATTCAGAGCAATTTAGGAGAATTTAATTTGCCACTCTATATGTATATAGAATTTTACTGTTTTCAAAACACTTTTACCTCATAATACCTCATTTTAATCTCCACAAAGATTATTTCTTTCGATTTTTTTAAAGAACAAATGGGAACGAGGATAATGGTATTCAGGAAGGTAATGTCAGCATGGTCATAATGTTTATTGTTTTTAGTTCATTAAAGTTTCCACCCCAGCATTCCAGCTTTCTGCAAAGCAGGCAGTGTTGCTGGATCCATAAAAGTCATATACGGCACATATGAAAGCAACTCACATCTTGGGCTGGGGTTCCCAAAGTCTCATTCAGCGGGGTCCTTACCACATCAAAACCAGACACTGTCTCAGAAGTGTCTAGATTTCACTTCACCGAGGCCTATGTAGGACCATCTTGCAAATCCTGCTGGAACAATATAACAATATTTGGCCATTGTGAGAAGACAACCCCTTGCTCGGCCAAAATGCAACAGAGAATATCCTCATGATGAAATTGTTTCCCAACTGACTCTTGTCTCTGATGCCAGTTCTGACATTTACTTGTGTTAAAATTAACTTTACCTACTCAACTTCAAGACATACTACACAGCTACATTAGTCAAGACAGTGTGGTATTAGTGAAAGAATAGGCAAACAGATCAATGGAACAGAATAGAGAGCCCCCAAATATACCCACAGAAATACAATTAACTGATTTTAACATAGGAGCAAAGGCAATACAATGGAGCAAAGATAGTCTTCTCAAAAAATGCCGGTAGAACAGTTAGACAGCCATATGCAAAAATAAATGAATGAATGAATGAATAAATAAATAAATATAACACAGATCTTACATTATTAATGAAAACTAACTCAAAATGAGTTAGGCCTAAATGTAAAATGTCAAACTATAAAACTAAAAGATAACATAGGAAAAAAATCTAGATGATCTTGGGTATGGTGATGATCTTGTGTATACAACAGCAAAGACACAGTACGTAAGAGAAAAAATTGATAAGTTGGACTTCATTAAAAACTTCCACTCCATGGAAGACACTCTCAAGAAAATGAGAAGATAAGCCACAGACTAGGAGAAAATATTTGCAAAAGGCATATCTGATAAAGGAGTATTATTCACCATCTGCAAAGAACTCTAAAACTCAACAGTAAGAAAACAAACAGCCTGGTTAAAAAATGGACAAAAGACCTGAAGAGACAACTCATAACAGAAGACATACAAATGGCAAATGAAAATATGAAAAGATTGTGAATATCATATGTCATTAGAAAATTGCAAATTAATACAGCAATGAGATGCCACTACTCACCTATTAGAATGGCCAAAATCCCAAACACTGACCACTTCAAATACTGGCAAGGAGGTGGAGCAACAGGGACTCTCATTTGTTGCTGATAGGAGTGAAAAATGATATAGCCATGTTGAGGACAGTTTGGCAGTTTCTTACAAAACTGAACGTACTTCCTATACTATATAGCAATTGTGCTCATTGGTATTTATCCACATAAGTTGAAAACTTACATCCCCACAAAAATCTACACATGATTATTAACAGCAGCTTTACTCATAATTGCCAAAATTTGAAAGCATCCAGGATGTCCTTAAGTAAATGAATAGATAAATAGACTATAATACATACAGACAATGAAATATTACTTGATTCTAAAATGAAATTATCTACCAAGCTATGAAAAATGTGGAGGAGGCTGAAATGTGTATTACTAAGTGAAATAAGTAGATCTGAAAAGGCTACATACTATTAATTATTATTTCAATCATATGACATTTGGGAAAAAAAATAAAAACTGTGAAAATAGTAAAAGGAGCAGTGGTTTCAGAGATTGGTTGAAGTGAGAGACAAGTAAATGGGGCACAGAGGAATTTTAGGGCCGCGAAATTACTCTGTATGATGTTGTAATGGTGGATACATGTTATTTTGCATTTGTCCAAACCCATAGAAGGTGCAACACAAAGCATGACTTTGGGTGATAATGATGTGTCAGTGTAGGTTCATCAGTTGCAACAAACACACCACTCTGATGTGAGGGTTTTTTTATGTATATGTACATGTATATTTTTGTATTATATATAATTTTGTTATATGGATAGATTGATAGATAATTTTGTACATATGCCTAAATAAAAAGACAGCTCCCTGCAGTATCCTCAATGCATAGCACTGTTCCTGTCACATTTTAAGTGTATAATAATTGTTTGTTGAATAAATTAATGACTGAAAAAAACAAAGAAAATGTTAGCAGTGGTATTAGGGAGATTGTCATTTTTTATACTTTTCTCTAAGGACCATGTATTTTCTTATTGTGATAATTTTGATAGTGGAGAGGCTGTGGATGGGCGGGGGCAGGGATATGTGGGAAATCTCTGTCTCTGCTCAATTTTGATGTGAACCTAAAACTACTCTGAAAAATAAATTCTGTTAAAGAAATGCTGGATGTGTGTTTTTGCTGTTGTTCATTGTTAAGCTGGGAAATTTCCTTTCTGTTCCTAGTTTGCTGAGAGATTTTGTCAAAAATGAATATTGAATGTTGCCAAGTGCTTTTTCTGAATGTATCGAGATTATCATATGCTTTTCTTCATTGTTTCTTCAATATGTTGAGTTATTTTACTTTTCTGATATAAATCAACTTGCATTATTGCGATATACCCTACTTGGTCATGAAGAAAACAATAACTTTACCCATTCATTTTGGTGATATGTGACAACTCTGCTCTCTTCTATATTTTATTTTAGGCTGCATTTAAAAAAATAAAGTAATTTAAGCACATGTGTAAGATATTTAACAATACATAGGATAAAAAAGCAGGTCCTCTTCTCGAAACTACTACACTTCCAGTCTGTAACTCACAATAATATGTGTGTATTTTAATGATTACCCTTTGATGTTTTCTACTGAATTTCTATTATAATGGAGGAAAATTTCCCACATATGCCATCTCGTTCTCCTATATCCTTTCATCCTATGCTTCAAACCTATTTATATTCATTTCCTCTACTGGTTAATTCTGCAAATTCAAATAGCATGCTTATACCTATAGTTCTATCCCTCGATCATTCATAGTATCCCAGGAATCACCATTATGTTTGATGAGGGCAACAACTCATCCACATCTCTATGAATGTCTCAACCTTAGGACTTTTATTTTCCATCATTAGCATACACACTTTTATTGTATTGTGTAATTGTAGACAAGTCTTCCACAGTTTATCCACATATTGATTCTAACAGTTCAAAAGTAATACAAAACATAGCATAGAAATTGCTGTTACTACATATTTCTTTCTTCTTTCTGTCCTTTATTCTTTCCATTTATTTATTTATTTATTTTTGACTGCAAAGTCAAATCTCTTAGGACAATTTTTGGTAGCTGTTGCACAGAAGAAAATTAGTATTTTACCACCAGAACCATCATCATTAATATACAATAGAAAAAAAAACGAATTTTAATATGTGCAGCCAATTCACAGAAGGAAAATTCAAGAGGCCACTAAACATATGAAAACATACTCACCATCAAGAATAAACAGGGAAGTTCAAATTAAAACAAGAAAATATCGTTGACAATATTGCTGTTTTCCCTCAGGCTGAGAAAGTTAAAAAGTCTGACAATAGCATATTAAGGCAATATGTGGGAAAATAGAAACTCTCATTCCTGGCTGGAGTTCGTTTACTAGTGTTGCTTTGAAGACAAGTTTGGCCCTTCCCATTTGAAAATGTACATTTTCTGTGTCCTGGTGATTTCTCTTCTTCGGATATAACCGAGAAAATCTCTTATGTATTTTTCAAGGAAACTATAAAAAGATGCTCATCGCGGCATTGTTTCTAAAGTAATTTAAAAAATAAAAAAAATCCCAAACATCTGTTAAGTATGAGTAAATAAAATGCAGTATATTCATCAGAGAGAATATTATATGTCATTTGAAAGAAACATGTTAGTTATTTTAATCTCTTGATGCTAACATTGAAAGGAATCATAAACTAATGTTGAATTAAAAAAATCAAAATTGATGACTGATGTATTTATGAATTTAAACATAAATAAAGCCATAATAAAGAGAACTCGTATTTAATGTGTTTTTGTGTGTGTATAAATTGCAAAATTTTTATGAACCTTTTCTAGTAAGGAAGAAGAAATAGAACCAGGGTTGATTATCTAAAGGGACTATAATGCTAACTTTAATGTAATTGTTGATTTTAAAAAAATAAACAAAAAGCAAGAAAATATTATCACACATAAGTACTGGATGACTAAACTAATAAAGTGATGTATTCAATTTATTTCCTTAAACAATTAGTACAATTAGTATTCTTAAACACATGCAAGCTATGAATAAGAGCATAAAATATATACATAAAATATAAAACATATCAGGTTTTTATTTCCTGTAGGTGTAAGACATGAATCCCCAAGACAGTAGCTGATTAACATTCTAGATTTTATAAAGGTTTATATCTGAGAGTTGGATTGATCTTTTATTTCCTTGGGCTGGTCTTATGATAAATGCATACATGGAAAGAATCAATCTAGTGCCAGTTGAGCAAAACAAAAGGCATTTGTTTTTTTCAGATGTATATAAACAAAAAGAACTCTTAATTTTTCTCTATGCAAATGCATGAATTAAGAAAAAGGAGACATCCCTCACATGCACATTGCTAGCAGATCACAAGACTCACTCGTACATCTGATACGGTGATCTAAATCAAGCAACTGCAATATTCCTATTGTTTTTCATATGTTGTGAGCAGTTTTCTTGGTATGATCAAGTTACAGCAACTGGTTATGCCAGAGGAATTGAACCTAACCAATTTAACATTTACTGAGCATTGTCATTGGTGTTACTAGAGAATCAAATATGAAGAAGGCATGACTCTTACATTTTTGGAACTCAAAATTGATTAAAGACTCTCTTGAGCACATATACAATTATAAATTAGCCCATCATAACAGAAGTGCTCTAAAATTGGTCTGGGGATACAAATGCCTGACTTTCTCTTCTGTCCTCCCATCTAGGATTTGAAGCTGTTTCATTGCCACTGCTCTTGGAAAGTTGCATAAGATCTGAGTGATACAGAAGGATAGAATTTTCTAGATAAAGGGAATCTCTATCCATATATTTTATTGCATTTTAATCCACATCATGATTAGCAATAGAGCAATTTACTAACTACAATCACCACACATTTTGTATACATGATTTATTACTATGAATACATTATTTATTACCGTAATTACTGGCTAACATGTATTGAGTGATTAACATATGCCAAAACTAGACTCAGAATTTTCTGTGTCTTAGTTCATTTACTTTCCAAATGAAGGTATATATGACTATCTCCATTTTACAGAAGAGGAAACTGAGGCCTAAAAATATTAAATAGCAGCTAAAAGTGACACCTCTGGCTTTCTCACCCAAGTCTATTGATTTGAAGATTGTGTTTTCCTCAGACTAACTCTATAGTTTGAGAAAACTATTATTAGTAAGTAGCAGTTGAGATTCCGACTCAAGGACAGTCCGATTCCAAAGATTTTCTCTTTCCTCTCTGTAGCATGACCTCACCACATTGGTAAGACATGAGTAGATACAGTTTTTGACTGGGACAGTGCATGTTCCCAGAGCAGAAAACATTCACATGGACATAATTTTCAAAATTCCTGCCCTACATAATAAATAAATAAATAGAATGCCTGATCTCTGGGCACTAGGAATTTCCCTGTGAATGTCCCACTGACGACTCAATGTTTATATTCCTCAAACTGACTCACTTAATCCTTCTTCATGATACTTAAAAGGGTGTTATCATCCATATTGCCACACATCCCAGAACCTGGAACCCATTGTAGGGGTGAGGGGAAACTTTCCCTTTCCCCCCAAAATTCACTGAAAGATCAACTCACAATTAAGGCAGATTAATAAGAGAAAGGTTTATTTATCATGCGCATGGAGACAATCACATAGTGATTACCCAATATTCCAGTGAAGTTTAGATATTTTTATACATGCCTTTTGTGGGGTGGGAATGAGGAGTATAGGTAATTCTGTTTAGGGGCTAGACAGTTGCTAGGGAGGGTGAATGGATGGAGGAAACAGATTGACTTGTAAATTAATCTAAAGAGACAGGTATTATATTTTAAATGACTTGGGCTGGGTCTAACTGCATTCTGATTATATTGAGATAACCAGGAAAGGATGGGAAGTCAATTCCCCCTTTGATTTTTTTGATCAGGTCAGTCCAGTTAATGCAGATAGAGGGAAAGCCTCCTCTTAGGGCCTGGTAATCTCTAAGAACCTTTAATTCAAAATACTCTTTATGCCTGTTAATTTCTAAGAGCCTTTAATTCAATATACTCTTCATTCATATCAAGGAGTCATATTTTGGGGTGAAATTTCCTGAGCTCCTTCACTATTCTTGATTCTTCCTTTTGCTCATTGTTCATGTCCATTTGGTGCCCAAATGGTATTGATCTTATTTGCTAAGTATTTATTAAATTTGTCCCCTTTGCTCCAGGCCCACCAAACCCAATCCAGTACGTCTATGGCCTCCTAGTAAGACTTCTGTTTCTCAGAACTTCTTCCTCCAGTCTGTTAGCTATACCCTTACCACAACTGTATTGCTTAAAATGAGCTGATTCTCACTTTTGTGGTTAAATCCTTGAATCCTTAATACATCATGTGAAATCCTTCATTACCTTCTTTCGAGTTACCTTATGGCATGGTGATGAAGGGTCAAGATTCTAGAATCATGTTGCAAGTATTCCAGTCCTGGCTCTGACACTTGTTAGCTGTGTGACCTTAGACCATTTACTTAACCTCTAAGTGTCTCTTTTCTCACCTCGGAAATGATGAGGATGGTATGTATCTCACAAAATTGTTGCATGGATTAAATGAGTTAAGACATGTAAAATGCTTATATTGGTACCCAAACTCCACGCTTGTCCTCGAGGCTGCATCAGAAGAACAACAACAAGCGCTTTGAGGAGAAGGAAAGAGAAATTTATTACGTTGCTAGCAAAGGAGGAAAGTGGTAGACTTTCTCATCTCAAAATTCAAATTTTAGGGCCGGGTGTGATGGCTCACACCTGTAATCCTAGCACTCTGAGAGGCCGAGGCAGGAGGATCGTTTGAACTCAGGAGTTCAAGACCAGCCTGAGCAAGAGCGAAACCCCGTCTCTACTAAAAATAGAAAGAAATTAGCTGGACAACTAAAAATATATAGAAAAAACTAGCCAGGCATGGTGGCGCATGCCTGTAGTCCCAGCTACTCAGGAGGCTGAGGCAGGAGGATCACTTCAGTCCAGGAGTTTGAGGTTTCTGTGAGCTAGGCTGATGCCATGCACGCTAGCCGGGGCAACAGAATAAGACTCTGCCTCAAAAAAAAAAAAAAAAAAATTCAAATTTTCCTGAACATAAGCAGAAATACAGAGCTTTTAAAGGGAGGGCCTCAGTTCTAGACTACTGTGTTAATGATTATAATTGTCGCATCTTTGCCAAAGACAAAGCCTGTGACATCCGCCCACCTGGGAGACCAGTGCCAGGGCCTGGGATGGCTGAGCTATCTCCTATAACACAAAGAACAAAAGGCACTCTCCAGGCCCCTCCTGACCACCCGTCAGAGGCAGGGATGTAGGCTTCGGTTCTCAAAAAGTGTGAGGGAAGTTTTAAAGAAACAGAAAACATCTTTGCCTTTTTTTTCCCCAGGCCATTCCCTTTTACATATCCCCCACTCTCAATTGTACGCTTCCATATCTCATTCCCTCTGTTACAATATCAGTGCCAGCAATCACTACTGGGTGTTTGCTGTGATTATTATTCTATCCCATTTACGTATCCTTGCACTTCGGACACACCATATTCCTTCAGAGTGCTCGGCCTCTGCACACGGTACTCACTGTCCCTGCAATGTCCTTCCCCCTTTCCTACCTGTCAAGCGCCTCTTATTCTTTAGTAACTCAGTAACAATGTCCCTGTTGCTGTGATGCTTTCCTTGTTTCCTTTGTAGTTACTAGTTAATAATATTTAATTCACAGCCTAAAATGAATCATTTCCTTCTCAGTGTGCCCATAGAAGTTTGTTCAGACTGAGATCATAGCATTTTTAACCTCTGTTTGTCAGCCAACCACACCAAGCTCCTTCCCTGCCCGGGCTTGCGTTTTATGTGGCTCTGTTTCCCAGAAGCAAACACAGGGCTGAGAGAAGAGTGACAAAAACATGAATGAGAAAAGGTAGCTCTAGCTGGAGGAGAAATGAATGGAAAGGTAGAATCTATCACCAGCCTGCCAGTTAGGCATGGTGCAAACAATGAATAACAAAGGAGATGGTGATGAGACAGTCAATTCTAAGAGACTTCAGAGGTTGAATTGAAAATACATAATAACTGGCCAGGCCAGCGAGGTAGCTCATGCCAGTAATCCTATCAGTCTGAGAGGCTGAGGCAGGAGGATTGTTTGAGGTCAGAAGTTCAAGACCAGCCTGAGCAAGAGCGAGATCCCTTCTCTACAAAGTAGGGAGTTCCTACTATAGTCCCAGCCACACAGAAGGCTGAAGACAGGAAGATGACTTGAGCCTAGGAGTTTGAGGTTCCAGTGAGTTATGATGACACCATTGCACTGTAGCTGGGGTAACAGAGCGAGACTCTATGTCAAATAATAGCAATGATAATAAGAAGAAGAACAACAACTACTCTGGAATAATACAGAAAGCCACATCAAATATCATGCTTTTACACACAAGAATAACTTGTTTTTGTGTTGCTTTGTGTTGTCAATCTCTTTTCCTCCTCCTCCTCCTTCTCCTTTTCCTCTTCTTTCTTCCTTCTTCTTATTCTTATCCTTCTTTTATTCTTTATCTCTTTTTCCCTTGATTTATAGGTCCATGCATGCTGATCTTTATATAAGCAAAAGATGTCAAGCATATTTGAATGGTATAATTACAATGATGAATTTGAAAGTGTAAATTACCATGTGAAATGTACAATAGCATATGGAAAAGACAGTGAGGCAGAATTCCAGTGTACTTTTCTAAAGTCAAAGTTTATTAGTTGTGTGACTTTTTGATCTCCTAACCACTAGATGAGGTTGTATAATTACTAAGGTAAGACGCAAGTGATAAATGTGCGAATCTGTTTTAAAAATCATGAAGATCTCCACAAATGAAAGGTGTCATTTTTCCTATTACCAGAATGTTGTTTGTAACAGTGTTCTACATAATGAGTTTATTTTTCTTTCTTCCAGGGAATGTAGTACTTCTTTGTAGATTGCATTTATATAAAATAATATGGTTGAAGTTTCTAGCATATTATTCAAACTTCAAAAGTATTTTTTAAAACATAGTCACTTGAGTTGATAGAAAGTGCTGTTTTTAATTGCAAATATGCAGGGAATGTATTTTTATTTGAAGAAAATATGTTTATACATCATCTTTCAAAATTTCAGTTAAAAAATAAAATAAGGGTCATATCTTTGTGTTACCTTTGACTATTTATCTTCTAACAGACTAACAAAGTCAATAGTCTTGCCACATTGAGATAAACCTTAGCCTGCACTAACCCTTATTCCATTGGGTTGAAGGCCTGTGGTGTTCTTTACATAATGTACGGAGAGCTAAAGGCAGGGAATATTTACAATAAAATGTTTTTGATGTTATTTTTTGACATGTTGCTAAAAATGTGTTTCTTTACATTCTATATATGAAAGTTTTTGTCATGTTTCTCAGTTTAAAATGGCATGTGGTGGCCTAATATTAAATGCCACCAGATGATTATTAAGACAAGGCGTCAGCAATATAGTATCCTGCAACGAAATATTTGCAAAGTAACTGGTAAAGTATCCTTTGCTAGACTAATACAGATTGATGTTTTTAAGAAAACGTATCCAGAAATTATTTAGTAACATTCCAAACTCCTAACCTGTAAAAAAACTTTTAAAATCTATGTCCCATCATCAAAAAATGTTTAATTATAGATTTATTATAATTATTATTACTATT
>NW_012152408.1:152596-166903 GCF_000956105.1 Propithecus coquereli
TATTGGGTGTTGGGCAGGGGGAGGGGGAAGGAGGGGATGTGTATATACATACACAAAGAGTGTGATACGCACCATCCGGGGGATGGACACGCTTGAAGCTTGGACTTGGGGATGGGGAGGACAAGGGTAACATAGGTAACCTAAACATCTGTACCCCCATAATATGCTGAAATAAAAAAAAAAGCGAGGGATGATTTATTACATATGACAATAACAGTTGCCAGAGTATCAGCATTTTTGTACTGGTTCCCTAAGACTAAATTCCTATAAGGTGATGTGAAGAAGGCAGGTGACAACTGTACATACAGTGAATTGCATTACAGGAGAGGATTCTTGAACTTATGGAAAGCAAATCTTTTCTAATGGGAAGAAAACATCCCTGTTCTTTGCTCCAGAGACAGATAATAAGCCTATTTTTTCCAAACTGCAAGCAAACATGCCCTTTGTTCTGGAGGGAAACACTATTTTTATCTTTCAAGGTTGTGCACTGTACTAGCATTCTTGGAAAGATAGTCTGGGAAAATAAATAGTTAAAGCCTCACCTGCAAGACATGCAGAAATACCAGAGATACTTCGAGAAATATCATGTCCCAAGCAAGAGACAATACCCCTTGAATTCGGGACCTAATCTTGCCTGGAGTTAAATATTTTCTCTACCAGTTAGTTACTTTGTAATCTTAGGCAATTTACTTATCATAGTTGTCTATGTTTCCACCTATGTAAATAGGAATAAAAACAATTCCTGTCATAAAGAATTATGATGAAGGTTAAATGAGTTAATACATGAAAGCCTTTAGAATTGTGTATACGCTATAAACATTAAAGAAATGTTGACTATTAGATAAATTATATTATAAATAAACTATTGATTAGCTTTTGTTTTTTTTTTTAAGGAATCCATTTTTTTTTATTTTTTTCAGCATATTATGGGGGTACAGATGTTTAGATTACGTATGTTGTCCTTGCCCCCCTTCCCCTCCCAAGTCCGAGCTCCAAGCGTGTCCATCCCCCAGATGGTGCACATGGCACTCTTTGTGTATGCATATACCTGTCCCCTCCTCCTCCTCCCCCTCCCCTGCCCTACATCCAATAAATGTTATTTTTATGTGAGCACTTATTTGTTGATCAGTTAATACCAATTTGATGGTGAGTACATGTGGTGCCTGTTTTTCCGTTCTTGGGATACTTCGCTTAGTAGAATGTGTTCCAGCTCTTTGATTGCCTTTTCTTATTTTAAAGCATTGCTTAAATTTTGAAAAAAAATATATAAAAAGGTGATGCCAGAGATTCATATTTGTAGTTAAAAATATTCACACATATTTATTATTAGTATTTTAACATTTGAAAGTAAAGAATACACATTTTATATCTCTTCAATAGACTTATAACCTTTTGATCTTTCTATATTCCTATTCTGATCCCTGTACATTTGTCATTGCATTTCATCTTCACAGAAAACTTTGAATTAGATGGCATTAGCCCCAAGGGGTAAAGACAGGCTTTCAACTCAGTTCTGTGTGTACCCTTAATTTGTACGCCTTTTTTTTCCATTAAATATAATGCAGTATGTTATCTTAAGATTTGAAAGCATCACAGCACTGTGTACAATGCCTGTGTGATAGTAATAATCTCATGTGTCTAGGGTTCTGTGGTTACAAAAAAGCTTAATTTCATTATCTCTTTTATACATTTCCCTGATTTGCTGTTAAAGAATCTAGCTTCAGAGATGGTTAAGAGCCTAGTACAATGTCACAGAGCTTGAAAATAGAAGAGGTGGGCTTCAACTCCTATATCCTCAGTTAAACCTTTCCAGGTGGAATACCCTCTTCTGTTGGATACTATCGTTCCTTTCTATCTACTCATGAACTGAAATGCCATTGCTTGGCACTTTGGAAAGGCTGCCCTGCCTAAAACAAATACCCTCTGGGCCAGTAACGGTGGCTCACGCCTGTAATCCTAGCATTCTGGAAGGCCGGGGCAGACAGATCATTTGAGCTCAGGAGTTCAAGACCAGCCTGAGCAAGAGCGAGACCCTGTCTCTACTAAAAATAGAAAGAAATTAGCTGGGCAGCTAAAAATATATAGAAAAAATTAGTCGGGCATGGTGGTGCATACCTGTAGTCCCAGCTGCTCAGGAGGCTGAGGCGGAAAGATCTCTTGAACCCAGGAGTTTGAGGTTGCTGTGAGCTAGGCTGATGCCATGGCACTCTAGCCCAGGCAACAGAGTGAGACTCTGTCTCAAAAGAAAAAAAAAGAAATGAAATACCCTCTGGTATAAGAGAATGGTGATGCAACTTCCAACGATTGCTACTGGTAATCTTACCATAGATTATCCAGTTCTTAGTTGAAAAAGTTTTTTTCTTTCTACAAAATATCAAAAATGTCTTAATTTGGGCAAACTCTGTTACTTGCACTGCAGGCGCTGGCAACACAGTGTGGTGTAAAAGAGGGAAAGGACAAGGTTATTGAGTGAGAAGTCCTTGAAAATTAGCCTTCATCAACATGGACACATGAATTCCTCAGCTGTTCTCTATCAGTGTCCACATAGGCATATTGAACCTTTGTGTAATATCAGAAGTAAGAATCCAGAGATAGATGTGGAAAATGAGAGTAAATTTTACTATCAAGGCCCCCAGGATGCCTCAGTCTTGTTCCACGCTTTCACTCAAAGGAAAATGACAAAGAAAACAAAAGTAATGCTATTTTGGGCTCATGACATTTACAGTCATGCACCGCATGGGGACCTTTTGGTCAACAAGAGGCCACATATATGATGGTGGTCCCATAAGATTATAATGGTACCGAAAAATTCCTATTTCCTAGTGACATTGTAGCCATTGTCACATCATAGCACACTACGTTATTTTTTCTATGTTTATATGTGTTTACATATACAAATACTTACCACTGTGTTACAATTGCCAACAATATTCAGTACAGTAACATGCTCACAGGTTTGTAGCTAGGAGCAATAATCTATTCCATATAGCCAAGGTGTGTAATAGGCTATACCATCTAGGTTCATTTAAGTACACTCCATGATGTTTGCACAATTAGAAAATCACCTAAGGATGCCTTTCTTAGAACCTATCACCATCATTAAGCCATACATTACTATTCATATAGCTGAGTTAAATTAAGGCAAATCAGCTACAGAACCACTTTGAAGCAGGTTTGGGTTTTATAATACTTCAGCACTCAATGACTGGAATAACAAGTGGCAGGATCTAACCTCCCGGCAGAAGGGCCTAAGATATTGACAAGAAATCAGAGACCTGGACAAGAAGAATGGGAGTTTGTAGCACGATTCTAGATGTAATAGGATTTGTAGGCTTGGAAACTGAAGAAAAGCCTGACGATAGGGAAGAGTTTCATCCTACCTAGTTCAGACAAGGACGATATTCAATTCAATAGATACACAGATGTCCTGAGTTCTTGGGTGTAAGACTCAGTCTAGATCTCATTCACCTGTGTGTTATATTTAGCCTCAGAGTATTAATAGGTAGGTAAATGTACCTCAACAAAAAAAAAAATTCCTGAAGTAGAAAATCTTGTGATTGTATTAACATAAAAATAGAAAGTCTCAAGAGATCCTAAGATTGAGCCTCTAAATAAGAAGTATGTTTTTGAAGGATTAATGTTTTTCTATAGCAAGCCAGTATATTAGCTAGAAAGATAATGTTACATTTCAAATCTTAAAAAGAAAACAATATTCAAAATAGATGAAAGGTGTGAATATACCCCTCCCCTCTTCCCTCCTTCCACCTGTCTGACACCTGATGAATGTTATTACTATATGTGCAAATAGTGTTGATCAGTTAATGTTAATTTGATGGTGAGTCCCTGTGGTGCTTATTTTTCCATTCTTGTGATACTTCACTTACTAGAATGAGCTCCAGCTCTATCCAGGATAATACAAGAGGTGTTAGATAACCATTGCTTGTGGCCGAGTAGTACTCCATGGTATACATATACCACATTTCATTAATCCACTCATGTATTGATAGGCACTTGGGTTGTTTCCACATGTTTGCAATTGTGAATTGTGCTGCTATAAACATTCTAGTGCAGATGTCTTTTTTATAGAATGTCTTTTTTACCTAATGGGTGCGTTGCACACCATCTGGGGGATGAACACTCTTGAAGCTCTGACTCAGATGGCACAAAGGCAATATATGTAACCTAAACATTTGTACCCCCATAATATGATAAAATAAAAAAAAATTAGATGAAAGGTCAATAAGTCTGTAGATAAGAAGCATTAAGTGTGAAACACAGCACCAGAAAAAAATAAGGGTAAGTTATTTAGAACCATCATGTCAACGATTAAAAGAAAAGAAAAAAAAGAAAGAAAAGCCTGGAGTTTTCCCTTCATATGGTATATATATGGAATGGGAATGATGGAAAAGAGATAAGAATATCTTTTGGACACATGAGTCATTACGTTTTAAGCAGCACAATTTATTCCAGATCTATCCTTCGGGGGTAGAATCTAACAATATTCTCCCTGCTCTGCGTAGGACTGGGCCATAAAATGAGAAGATTAAAATTACTCAAGGATGGACATTCCAAGGGACTCCAGACAGAGAAAGCAAAGGATGACAGCACCTTGGCACACAGTAAAAGAAGAGGAAATAAAGATGGTTCTTACACATAAGGAGGTCCCCAAATCCTAGCTGTGAAGTAACTCATGCTCAGCTCATTAAAGCTGAGCAAAGAAGAATTTGATTTTCACTTCAGTGATTAAACAAGTTTAGAACAAATATAATCAATTTTTCATCTCTCAGAGTCATGAGATATATTTGAACTTTGCCAGTAAACAAAGGCATGGAAGTCACTCTTTAATTAGGATTTTCTCAAGACAGACACTATTAGAGACACTTTATTTTCACCCATATATATGCATTGATTTGTTGTAGCTACTTACTGAGTCAGAAGCACTCCCAGTGTTTTCAGACTTATGGGACCCCAAAAGCAATAATTGAACTTAAAGGCACATATTCCACGCTGATTTGTTATAATGAGATACTATCAAATCCACCCCATGTATAACACAGGTATCTGTTTTGCTTTTATCTATTTAGTTAATTTTTCACACTAGCCCTATCACAGCTGATCTCCAGAGTATAGTTAGGAGATTGCAGGATTTGTGTCTGAGGGTATTATGCTTGTATAGCTCCAATGCCTGGACACACTGTCAAACAGCTGCACTCTGGTCTGATGTGATGTCTACACCTACTGAAGTTAATATTTCTCTCCTCCCTTTCCAGGACACCACCTGGTTACCATATTTCTACTCTCAGTTTTATATTATCAGTTAAATAGCTCCTGTCTTCCCCCTTCAGATCAGTTCTCTCACTACCTACAATGTTCAGCATCTTTTTTTTATTTATTTTTTTTCTTTTTAAACGACTCCCTATGTCAGGTTTGGATGTTGGACAGTCAGCACTTCCCTATTGGGAATCCACAATTAGACTCACCATCCAACAAACCTAGCAGCTCCTATTAGCTTATTGTTCTTAATCGCCCTATTAAAAAAGACTACATAATATTATTCTAAAGCAGATTCACAGATATATATGCCAATCCAGAGAAAGTGTGAACTCTGTACAGTCCTTTGGGCACTATACTTTGAGTTGCTTTCCTTTCTGATAATAAAGGCAGGTGTTGCAAACTTATGCCAGGCAATTATCACCCTGAGTTATATATTAAAGCCCCTGTGGGAGGACAATTTCTGACATTGTTAAGGAGAACTTAGCAACCATTTAGTGCCTCCTTAATAGTGGGTTCTTTCTTAGCTCACTTAACTTTCTAGCCCCAGGGAGCCAAAAACAGAGGGCAGTAGCAGAGCAAAGAGGTCAGCTCTTAAGCTTTCCTTGTTTCCATTAGTAAACTACCTGCTGAGCTCTAAGAACGACTTCTCACAAAGTTATTTAACATGTGTTTTCTCAAACTGGCCAGAGTTGTGGGTCATGATGTTGAGAAACAAACAGGCATCTTAAAGCTTTGCAAGCAACAAGAGCTTCTAGGTCACCTGAATACAAGACCAAAGGAGCACAATGTTTAGTAAACAGTCAACATGGTCACCTCAATTTTTAAAAGGCAAAAGTAAAAGAACAAAGAAAAAACAAACAATAGCTTTGTTTGACATGAGTTTTGACAAGGAGTTTTTATGTCAAAAGAGACTAATAGCCTTTTGAAATTAGATAAAATTTAGAAGAAGGGTGTGTACTTGTTTGTATTTAAAGTTCATGATAATGATAATTAATTTTCCGATGACTTCCAAAAGGAATTTGAAGTTTCATACCATGAGACGCATCTGTGTGCTCATGCAGTTAGCCTTTTCCATTTGAGAAGAAGATGATCAATTATTTGGCAACCCTTGTTTTTTGGAATCATTAAATCTTCAGTAGTAGCTCTACGTCGTAAAGGGTACATTTTGGCTCCTTCATGGCTCCTGTCCCCTAGTCTTTATTACATTATTTATATTAAAGTATCAATGCAAGCTTAAATATATCAAACTTGTAAAGTAATACAACCAATGAGTAAGTTGTTTGTGTATTTCAGATGTGATAATTGCCAGATTTCAATACTGGTAACTTGCTTCCCCAGAAGAACATTGGCATACATATGTTGAAATGAATGGAACTTTTTTCTCCTAAACTCAGTTCATGAGAACAGGCACCCATGCCATGAAGGGCATCTAGACGAGTTTTACATAAATACTTCCAAGGTGATTTTTCTCACTGACAAACATTAAGAAATAGAAGGCCCTTGCTTTCATTTCCTTAGTTTTCACAGAGTTGTTCATTTACACATATCTAGTCTTCTCTGTTATACTCACAAAGATACTCATGGTTGAAGGTTTGAGAATGTGTGAAAAGAGAGAAAGGAAGAGTGAGAACATCTTATAATTTATCGTGGTATGAGTATTGGCAACACAATAAAAATAGAAATAAAATTCTGCACTAAATATAAAAGTACATAAACATTTTATGGATAGAGCTCAATAAAATTTTTCACTTCTGATGTTCCACAATGATTTTAAGATGTACTATGAAAAATACAAAGCCTAATAAACTACACCCTTCCATGACATATAGTGAGACTAAATAATTATTAATCAAATAACACAATTGTGAGTTTTAACAAACAAATAATTTCAGTAGTTCCCATAAATACTGAATAAAATAAAGCCCCTTTTTGGACCATTAAACTATTATTTATTATATCCCATTCATAGTTTATAAGAAGTTCATATTCCACTGTTTGCTCATGTCAACTTCACGGTCAACTGAAGTCCTCAGGACTCTACGTAAGTTTTTTTTTTTTAATCAAATATTCTGGATTTCATAGGTATCTACATAACTTTTTGAACCTAATGTAGGGCTTTATAATAAATTTTATATATTTCTCTTCATGGATATAGACTACCAAGTGATTTTCAAGTCTCATTTCTGTTGCTTCCTTATCATTTAAACTATTTCACCAACCCCAAATTTGACCTCACGCTTTCTCTGCCTTCTTCAAAAGCACACACATTGAATGAAATAAATAATATTTTAGAAAAATCCATGCAATAAATCTCTAAGGTTTCCCTTCTCATTGACCTTCACTCATGTACTCATCAATTCAGTTACTTGTTGCTTCCCAGTAAACAACTATGTCTGAGGCATTTTGGCATTTTGCTAGCTGTTGTTAGAGAGAGATTATTTAGACATAATCGCTATCTCAAAGGGCTCACAAGCTAGTTGGGAAGAAATATATTTACATCAGCAAGAGCGATCAAGGATCACAACAAGCCGGGGCGCGGTCGCTCACGCCTGTAATCCTAGCACTCTGGGAGGCCGAAGCGGGCGGATTGTTTGAGCTCAGGAGTTGGAAATCAGCCTGAGCAAGAGAGAGACCCCGTCTCTACTAAAAATAGAAAGAAATTATCTGGACAACTAAAAATATATATATATATAAAAATTAGCGAGGCATGGTGGCGCATGCCTGTAGTCCCAGCTACTCAGGAGGCTGAGGCAGGAGGATTGCTTGAGCCCAGGAGTTCGAAGATGCTGTGAGCTAGGCTAACGCCACGGCACTCTAGCCCGGGGAAAAGAGTGAGACTCTGTCTCAAAAATAAAAAAAAAATAAAAAAAGGATCACAACAGATACTATAATTACAGTATGCACAGAATTAACAAGGAAATTCAGGTACGAGTGGCCAGTTTGGACTGAGGGTCATAGATTTCAGTGGTGAGAGGCAAACAGGTGATCCTTGAGCTGAGTTTTGAAATGCAAACATGGGAAGTTAAGGTGGTATGAGATGGATTGGGGTAGATGGTGGGGAAGATTTCATGGGCAAAGGGACCTAATATGAGAAGACAAGCCATGAACTACTTTCAAATTTTCAGGCAATGAATTAGTCTGGCGTGGCTTTGGTGTGGTGCTCAAAAGAGTGTGGTGCCATGGAAGGTGAAGCTGGAAGGGGCAAGAGGGAGTCAAGCTGGAGAAGGTCTGTTAGACCACATCAAGTGCTTGGACTTCAACCTGCACATACAAGAAAGTGTCAAGGTGTTTTAAGGAGGAGAATGTCACATAATTTAATCTTAGAGAATAAGTCATAATTCATCAGGATTGGAGGGAAAAAAGAAGATAAGAAACGTGGATCCAATATCCAGTTACCAAAGAGTGAGACTTAAGAAACTACAAAACCCCTCTTGATGTAATTCCACAATGTGTATTTTCACAGCTTTCCCATAAGTCTAGGAATAGTTCTGTCAAAAAAAAAAAAAATCTTAAAATTTAAGTTTGCTATGTCTATGACATTCTCTTGACCTACTTTCTTCTAATGCCAATCAAAATGAAATGAGATTGACTTGAAACATTGTGTTTGCTGAATTCTCAGGATTACTTCTGCTGATCATTTTTTTTTCTACAAATGCAACAGCAATAATACACTGCTTAGCATGTGCCCACTAAGTACCAAGCACTCTATGTCCATTAATTTTTTCAGCCTATACAACAATACTATAACGAATCTATAGAATGTCATGGTATATTCATTCAATAGACTCTTGCACAGTTGTGACAATGAATTAAATGAAACTACATTCAAAATATAGATGACCCTCATAAATATAATGTGGTATGAAAGAAATCAGATAAAGATATCTGCTGTATGATTCCATTTACATAAATAACAAACCCAGCAGAGGTAATCTATGGTGATAGAAAAATAGAATAGTAATTAATTTTGTTGGCAGAAGGGTAGATTAACTGGATTCTGGTTATAGGACTGTTTAGTTTTTTAAGATTTATTGAGTTGTACACTTTTGATATGACAGCTTTCCTGGTTTTACTGGTTTATAATTCAACAAAAAGTTTTAGGAAATCAATTTCACTAACTTGGGGAGAATGTGTTATTGAAGGGCAAGGGAGAAATGAATGAGACCGGTTAGTACAGCATTGCAATGTGTGGGAAAGAGGGGAGGATGATCTGAGCTAGGGACAGAGAAGTGAAGACTGAGATAAATGGAAATGTTTAGGACATAATTTGGTACTAAGGCCAAGACTTAATTATGAGTTAAATATTGGACCATGCTGATAAAGAAGAATCACGTATGATTAATAGGTTTTTGCCTTAAACATCCAGGTGTATGATGGAACTATTTATGAATTGAGGAAGATTACATAAATTCAGGAAGATTACATAGATTCATAATATACAGGAGGGTCTTGATCATAAGAGTCTTATTTGGACATGTAAAGTGTGAGAAAAACAAGTGGGGATGTCACAGAAGCAGTTGAATGGAGAGGAGAGGGATGTGGGAGTGGGTTTAAAATCATCTGCTTGAAGATTAGCCAAAGGACTCAATGCCCTCAACTAAGGAGAGCATGTGAAGGAAGAAGAGAATATGGGTTTTTTGATTGACTTTTTGTTCTTTTGTTTATTTTTTATATTTTTAATATAAGTAGGCCCCAAATATTTCATGGGACATACTTATTCTTTAAACAATAAAAAGGTTATTTTGTTTGTTTTTAAATCTGTAACTCAAATTTAAACAGACGTTTGTATTTTTATTTGCTAAATCCAGCAATCATCACCCCACACCCACTCCTGCAGTGCACTGACCTGTAGAGATTGAGCAGAACAAGAGTAGGGAGGACAGGAGACTGGGAAGGATCCATCACCAAAGTAGATAAAAACCAGCAAGTTGTGGTGTTTTAAAACACAAGAGAAAAACAAAAATGAAACCAAAAATATTTAATACCAAAAATATCATCATAGATGTAAAGGTCCTGAGACTAGGATCAAACTCGTTGCTTGTTTAGTTCATTAAAGTAAGTGCAGGCGTTTATTGTGGAAGGTGTTTATACCATCTTTCTCTCTCATTGCCATCCTGGCTACACTGGACTGGACATAAAAAAAAAAAAACAGATTTGTTTGACGGAAAAGAAATATGGAATATTTTTAATAACACTAAAAGGAAAAGTCTCAGTCTTCATTTTTCCTAGTGCAACCCGTAGCAGAAACAGAGTAGGCACAGAGGGGTTCGATTCACAGGCACATAAGGTTCTAGGTGTTTGACTTTGGGAAAGGTACTTGTCTCTCTGAAGCCCAATTTCTTTTTCCATGAACTGATAATAACGAGTGTGTGTGTGTGTGTGTGTGTGTGTGTGTGCGTGTGTGTGTGCATGTGAATATATCGAGATTATTTCTGCAAAGACCTTGATATTTGGAAGCTACTGTCGTAAGTTTTAACAAAGAAATTTTTATTCTTGTGGATCTTTGGTCTATGTTCATTTCAGCATCCACAGAGCACCACTGGCTAAAGTTTCTGTTTGTGCCTTTATAGAGTTGTCTCCACATGGACACGGAAGGCTGTTGAGCCCCTTTCAGAGACTTCAGCTTTTACGCTTTGGGGCAGAATCTGTGGGCGGTGAGAGTGAGCAGAGCAGAGATCTGCCCCTCCTAGACTCCTACAGCTTGGCCTTATCTGCTCGCGCTTCCACCGGCGCTGGCGGCGGCACTGTCAAGGCCTCACAGTACATCCTGGGGTAGGTGCTGTGCAGTCCCGAATTAGAAATGTCTTCACAGCAGAATGTCAGCTCTGACGCCAGCACATCTGGCATCGGAAGCATATGGATCTGTCTTTAATCAACGACACAGCACAGCAGCACTTTAGGCACTTGTCAGAGAACTCAGCCATGAGCTGAGTCTAATCAAGCGCTGCCAAAAGCCTGCCAGGATCATCGTTTTTAAAACAGTGCATTTCAAACTAACCATGGTGAAAGACCACTTGAAGGATTTCTTTCTTACTTTTTAATCTCCAGGCTTACAGTGCATAACCAGTAAGTAGCTAATGCCACAAGCGAGTTCAATAGAAGCAAGTCTGTTCTGGTCATGTGCTTCACGGTCTGAACAATGTTAAATGGCTACAACAATTTGATACTTCTTTGTTTCTGTCCTTAACTTGCTGTGGACTTGCACCAGTGTGTTAACCATACCTTCAGTAGCACTGTTCTAAAACTCAAACCACTACTCTCCTGCATAGAGATGCCCATTGGCTCCCTTTTCCTCACAGGATAAGATTTAGGATGCTCAGCGAAGTTGTGTCTCATAGAATTTTCTTTAATTCACTATTATGTTCCCTATAATATTTTATTAGTATTTTTCTGTATACATGCCTGCTAATTTGCTAAACTTTGTGCTCGTGGAGGGCACACACAAGGTCATACACAGCCATGTATCCCCAGCAACTAGCACCGGGTTTAATAAGAAGATCTCAATAGGCTCATTTGGATACCTAATCTATATTCATGAAGAGCTTTCTATGAGGCAGACCCCATTCCAGGCATTAGAAACATAGCAATGAACAAAACTGAAGAAAATCCCTGTCCTCATAGAACTTTATTCTGTTGGAGAAGACAGGCAATAAGCAAGATTTTTTTTAAAAGTAAAATATGTATCTAGGTATTTGGAGTAACTAATAAGGAGAAAAGAAAAGCAGTGGCATAGAGTTGTTGGAATTTTATAAATGTTTATTAGATGACTGAAAGTATAGGTGAGTCGCATTCCTTCAGCACCTGATTTAAATAATATCTTTCTAGTCTCATCTTTCACCTCTGTCACCTCACACTGTGAAATGCTCACGGAACCTGAGTACTTTCGTGAATCTATTATTTCTCTCCGGAAAGCTTTCTGTCTTTTCTAACTAGGAAATGTCAGCTTATCCAGGTCAAATTTTATCTCTGAGGAACCATCCCTGGCTACACGGGAAGATGTTAGTTGGCTACTACCAAGGCATTCTCAACGTAACTGTAACTGTCGGGTAGGAATTTTCACTTTGACTTTTGTTTATTTCCTTGTGGATGAGCTGTCTGCGAGAATCTGCGAGGGTTAGAAGGCAAAGACCTTGTGGAGACTTAACATTAAGACAAAGTGAAGCTTGGCTCTTTCTGTCAAAAGGTGAAACACAAATAGACAGGCATCTTATGTGTAGTTTCTTTGGCCAGAACCAGTTAGAGGTTGGTGGTCTCTTACCAGAAAGAAATGCTTTGTAAGGGTGGTTAGCCGTCATGTTGAAACCACAAGACAGGGAGAGTTCAGCCACAAAGTTAGGTGGTCTAGGGGGAAATCTTCCGGACATCATTTTTCGGGAAGTGGTTTCTGTTTAATTGTAGGAAAGAAAATCTTGAGGCAGTTAGCAAGGTAGAGGGCGTTTTGAGGTGTGACTGACCTCTTGCCTTGCCAAAGCTGTAGAATCTAATTTTTAAAGTCGTCTGGGGTCTCTTGCAACACAAGGAGTCTGTTTTATTCAGCCTGTGGGCTTAGGATTATGTTTTTATTTCACAGACTTCATAAATAGAATCATTTTATAATAATAACAGCTGTATTTAACCTTTTTTGAGTGTGCCCGCCCACCCAGAAATTCTGGGATGTAGTGCAGCATAGCAGAAGGGACATCAAACTAAAGGTCAGCAGCCTCCCTGGGCTGGATTGTCTGTTGCCAACTTGATACCATTTGTAGCACACAGAACAAGCCGCTGGCCCGATGGATCCATTAGCACTCCTCCAAGTTCTTGACATCTAGTGGCTTCCAGGTGAGTCTGTGAGAAACCCCAGCTCACACCTCTGTAGCAGGCTCAGCTTGGTTGGTAATGAACCCACTGACTTTTGCTTTTTTGGCCCTAACAGCTGTGTGTGAGTCTCTCAGTCCCTGCAGTAATTGCCCCTCATATTTGGATGATATATGGATGGTCAACTGTGTCCTGCCTGAAATCTGATATCCTTACTGTATTGTCTGAATTTTGTCATTCGTTAAACTTATGATCACGCATTTCACCTATTTTCACGTAAGTTTCTTAATCTCTAAATTGAGACAGTTGAATATCACAGCATCTGTGATTAACTCTAAGTCTACTGTTACTACATTTGTGTTAAAGAACTAAACTGTGTTCAGAGTGGAAAGCAAGATAGCATAGTAGCAAAAAGCAATGGGGCCTTAGCTTTGGGCTGCCTGTGTTCATGCCCTTGCTCCATCCCTGAGTAACTGTAAGATCTTGAAACAAGTTTCTCGTCCTCATGGAGGTCCAGTTCTATGGTTTGAATGTTTGTGATGCTCCTAAAATTTGTGTTGAAATAGAATTTCCAATGAAACAGTATTAAGGAGTGGGGCTTTCCAGAGGTGATTAGATCACGAAGAATAGACCCTCATGAATGGGATTAGTGTCTTATAAAAGAGGCTTCTCACAGAGTTTATCCCCTTTTGCTCTTCTGTCCCCTCTGCCATGGGAGGGTGCAGCATTCCAGGTACCATCTTGGAAGTAGAGAACAGGACCTCCCTAGACACCGAACCTGCTGGCAACTTGATCTTGGACTTCCTGGCATCTAGGACCATGAAAAATAATGTTTATAAATTACCTAGTCTCAGATATTTTATAATAGCAACACAAACACACTAAGATACACAGTGTATTCATCTGTAAAAGGCTCATAGTATTTATTACCTAGAGCAATGGTGAATGGTAAATTCAGTGACTGATATTTAGTAAACTTTCAGTAACTGTTTACATTCTTTTCACTTGATTTTAGGAGGCCAGGAAAGTTAATGATACATTTAAGAAAGATTATCATTTAAGTGGAACATTCAATAAAAACTTGCAATTAAATAAGTATTTTTTTAGTTATCTGAAAACTTGCACTCATATGGAAGGTTTTGCTCCCAATGAGGTTAAATAGAGATAGATGGGGTACTCTATACTTAATCTAAATAATGTTCTGCATAATATTATTTTGAATAGATTTTTGTATTGATT
>NW_012152408.1:168818-180743 GCF_000956105.1 Propithecus coquereli
AAAATTATAAAAGGTACTATAAAAATATAAGACAATAATGTTACAATAAATGTGTTTATTGATATATTGGAAAGAAGAATATGGGACTCCAGGTTAGAAATCATTTACTGAGGACTTGAAATATTTTATGGGCTGAGCAAATGTTAATTAACAACAGAGTATCAATATTTTACAGACTTGTGTTCCTGGACTTTTACCTTGAGACATATAAACTTTCTGTCCCACCTTTCATAGTTAATAGTAACTCATATTCATATTCCCATCCCTCAAATTAATTAGGACCTACAACTGGAACAACAGTTTTCTATCAGTGGTTCCATCATAAGAACTGCATAATGGTGATTATAACAGCTGGCATTTTATCATTTGTTTCACTTTGCAATTTTTACTTTCTAATTGCATACATTTTCTCACATATGTTGATATGAAGCTCACATAAAAAACGAGCAACAAATAAAGAACCAAAATTAAGTCTATAACAGTTCACTTTTCCAAGGTTACTAAAGACATGAGATGCTGAGCAAGTTCAAAAGTCACTTGAATTTTACTTCTTCAGGTGACTGTCAGGAAAGTATGTTGTTGTTATGCAGATATAGTATCCCCACACTGAAAACTCCAAATTGTTAATTAGATTATATAGAAGTCTGGGGGATAGAATGTAATTTATGAATCTGTTGTAATTTTTGTAACATGTTCTTTTTTTTAAGAATATTATGGAGTACAAATGTTTAGGTTATATATATTGCCTTTGCTCTACCAGACTCAGAGCTATCAGAGCGTCCATCCCCCAAATGGTGCACACCACACCTATTAGATGTGAATATACCTATCCCCTCCTCTCCCCGCCATCTCCCTGACACCCGATGAATGTTACTACTATATGTGCACATACGTGTTGCTCAATTAATACCAATTTGATAGTGAGTATATGTGGAACTTGGTCATCAGTTCTTGTAATACTACACTTAGTAGAATGGGCTCCAGCTCTATCCAGGATAATACAAGAGGTGCTAGATCAGCATTGTTTTTTGTGACTGAGTAGTACTCCATGGTATACATACACCACATTTTATTAATCCACTCATGTATTGATGGGCACTTGGGTTGTTTCCACGTCTTTGCAATTGCGAATTGTGCTTCTGTAAATATTCTAGTGCAGATGTCTTTTTTTGTAGAATGTTCTTTTTATGCAAATGACAGAAAGAGAGAGAGAGACAGAGTGCATTTGCGATGGCAGAATGGGCTTATTCTTTGATACTCTTTGATTATAATCTATAGTTCTTATGCAGCGTACCCATATTTATTTTCCCCGATGTTTGCTGCTTATAATCACCACTTTTCTACTTGTTTAAGCTAGCCTGAGTGGTTTTCTTTACTTTTATTTCTGTAGATGACTGAAAAATTAAGGAGTTTCTATTACGTTAATAGTTTTTTAAGATGTCCCTCTGATTCTCAATCTGTCTTATAAAAATAATTCTGTTGTCATACTTGCTGGAAATTATCTTAAATTAATAAACAAATATGTATTAGATACTTTATGCATATACTGGCTAGTCCCTGAGAATAATAAAAATGCAAACAATAATCCCATATTCTTTTAGATAATTCATGTGTAAATAATGCTATTGGTTATAATAATAAAACGGCTACCATTTTCAAGCATGTACTATATATTCTAAATGATGTTAAGTAACTTTTCCCTTTGCATTTCAGTTAGCTTTCATAATTACTGATGAGAAGAATATCACTATTTTCTCTAGTTTTTAAGAAGGAGGATACCTGCCGTATTTTTTTTTTCCCCCTGCAAAATTCATCATTGAAACATAAGCAACAATGTGAAGGTATTAGGAGGTGGGTCCTTTAGGATGTGATTAGGTCATGAGGGTGGTGCCTTCATACATAATAGTAGTACCCGTGTAAAAGAGGCCCAAGAGATACTCCTCAGCCCCTCCATCGCGTGAGGATTCAGTGAGAAGGCACTGATCATGAACCAGGAAATGAGACCTGACCAGACACCAAATCTCCTAAACTTTGATTATAGTCTTTAGAACTGTGAAAAATAAATGTTTGTTGCTTATAATCTACCCAGTATATGTTATTTTTCTTTTTCGTTATAGCAACCCAAATGGACCAAGTCAGAAAATTGGTACCAAGTATTAGTACTGTTACAATATCTAAAAACATGAAAGCAGCCTTGGAACTAGGCAGTAGGTAGAAGCTGGAAGAGTTTTGAGGTCAATGCTAGAAAAAGTCTCCTGCTGTGAATGGACCTTAGACAGTGATTCCGGGGAGTGCTCAGGAGAAGAGGAGAGCTGCAGAGAAAGCCTCAATCTTTTTAGCAAATGCTTGAGTTGTCAGGAAGAGAATGTTGGCAGGAACATGGACCATAAAGACCATCCTGATGAGGTCTCAGATGGAAATAAACAGCATGTTTTTGGATAATGAAGGAAAGGTCATTCTTATTATAAAGTAGCAAAGAACTTGGCTGACTTGTGTTTATGCCCTAGTGTTTTGTAGATGGTAGAACTTGTGAGTAACAAAACTAGATACTTGGCTGAGAAAATTTCTAAGCAAAATGTTGAAGGTGTGGCTTGATTCTCTTGACTACTTATAGCAAAATTCAAGGAGAGAGACATGATTGAAAGAAAGAATTCTTAATCAAAAGAGAAACAAAATATTAAAATTTAGAAAAATGTCAGCCTATTCATAAGGAAAAGAATGAGAAAGTATGTTCAGGAGAGAACACCATGGGTGTGGACAGATGACCACTTGATAAAATTAGTCAACCAGAACCTGTTGCCCAAGACAATGAAAGAATAACCTTGAAGGCAATTTAGAAATCATCCAAGCTGCCACCTTCATTACAAGCCAGGGAGCAAAATACCCAGTGAGTATGTGCTATTGCAGAGAGCTCTCATTAGGGCAATGACCAGTGGGGCCATAGGTATGCAACTGGCACATTTTTCCAGCCAAGAGAAACCACAAGTGCACAACCTGGGCACAGATCCACTGAAGAGATGGGACCATGACTGACAGCCACCAAGGGATGGGGCCCAGGCACAGGGCAGCTGTGAGGATGTGCTTGCCCAAAGCCATAGGGGCAGGACTGTCACTTCAGTGTGTCCAGAAAGCACGACCCCACCCAGAAGGTCTGGAAGGTGGATCTCTGCCCAAGTGAACTTGGATGGCAGAGCATGCAAAGAAGAGGATTCTTAAGCCTTAAGATTTAATGTTGTTTGCCTCATTGCATTTTGGACTTCCTTGGGATTGATTATCATTTTCTTCTTTTCTATTTCTCCCTCTTGGAATGGGAATATCAATCCTATGCCTGTCTTACCATTAGATTTTGGAAGGACAAACTTGTTTGATTTCTCAGGTTCACAGCTGGAGGAAAATTGTACCTTAAGTTTCATCCATATCTGATTTAGATGTTTTTTAGATGAGACATTGGACTTAGACTTGAAAGTTGTTGCTGGAATGGGTTAAGGCTCTTAGGGCTATCGAGATGTAATGAACATATTTTGTTTATGAGAAGGACACGGATTTTGGAAAGCCAGAGGAGGAATGCTATAGTCTGATTATTTGTGTCTCCACAAAATTCATACGTGGAAACTTAATCACCAATGTGATAGTTTTAGGAAATGGAGCCTTTGGGAAGTGATTAGGTCATGAGGAAAGAGCCCTTATCATGGGATTAGTGTCCTTATAAAAGAGGCCCCGGAGATGTCCCTCACACCTTCCACCATTTGAGAATACATTGAGAAGATGCCATCTATGAATCAGGAAAGGGGCCCTCACTAGTCACCAAATCTGCATGTCCCTTTATATTGTATTTCTCAGGCTTGGACCCACAGTTCTGAAACAGTGACAAATAAATTTCTGTTGTTTATAAGTTACCCATTTTACAGTTTTTTGATACAGCAGCATGAATGAACTGAGGTAACACCCATGTTTGTATTGCTTGATAAAGTTGCCCTGAATTACACATTATTACTTGACAGAGCCCAGAAACCAATTAGGTCTGACTCCAGATTGTAAGCAAAACCAAAGCTTGGGAGACTAATATTCCTGAGTTAGAAAGCAGACATTCATGCATTAGGAGTAAACATTGAAGTATTCAATATACTTTAATTCAATAATACTAGAGGAATCACAATCTAGTTTGTGATTGACAAAGATACAGTAAAAACAATAAATGGTATTGTTTGTTCCAAGAGAGGAGAGAAATCACCATGATCTGAAATTTGCTGAACATATTTTACTTATGATGTTTTTATTTATCTCTTCATAAGTGGTCCCATCACTGAAGTGAATCAGGCACATATACCAGTTTTTTTTTTTTTCTTTTTCTTTTCCCCTTCAGTTATCTGTTTTTCAACTGTGCAGGTTACTTATGATGTTTTTATTTATCTCTTCATAAGTGGTCCCATCACTGAAGTGAATCAGGCACATATACCAGTGTTTTTTTTTTTCTTTTTCTTTTCCCCTTCAGTTATCTGTTTTTCAACTGTGCAGGTTATTTATGCTTTCTGTGCCTATGTTTTATAATATAGTAATTGTTTATAATACAGTAATCCTATATGATTAGGGTAGGTAATATAGCTTACCCTACTTATTGCACACAATTGATGAGATAATGGCTATGGAAACTGGAAAACATTTTAAATGGTATGAGGAGTTAAATTTTAACAAGTTGATCAAATTCCAAAGATTTGTAGGGGATATGGGTGTTGTTTGCACTATGCTAGTTTTTCCAGAAAGAGTAATGTAGGTTCTATTTTATGATACGGCAATTTTAAAACCCAAGAGAGATCTTGCTCCTCCTGAGCAACTAGTCCATTTATCTGTATAGTTACCTCCCATTTCCATTGTCAGAAGGTAAGCTTTAAGCATAAATCTGATTGGTAAAACTCTGAAGTCTTGTTGGTCAGTCATGTTTTGTACTTTATTTAGTTGTTAGAACTTCTTCCAGCATGTAGTTCCTTATAAAATCTTTAACAAATGAATGTAAGTGTGTATAAGTGACTAGAGAGATGGAAGAACAGTTGGCCATCTGGCCGAATGACAAGGAAAGGTGGTTGGGTAGATGATATGAAAGATGGTTTAGACATGGCTTATTCATTCACTCCTTCATTCATTAAAAAGTGTTGATCACTCAGCCCAAGAAAGCCATCATCATAGATGGAATAACATGTATGATATTGTCTTTGCTTTAGAATATATAAATTCTAGCATGGAAAAAATATACAATCCAAGATACAAGGACAGATGGGTCTTGAGAGGGTTTTGGATAAATATGAATAAAAATTCACGAGAGGTATAGATTTCATAAAGGAGGGGATGATTTGTGGAAAGCTTTGTAAAAAGGTTATATTGCAAGTCAGAGTGCTGCAGGTTCAAAGGTGTGGGGAAGGGAGGGCAAAATCATATTAATCTAAATTCACCTGTGATGAAGGAGACATTTGGCAGTGTGTATAATGTTTTCTTGCCCAAGTGCAATCTTTCTTGCCTTTCTATTAGTAAGCTCCTGGAATTATCTCCCATCTATGGCAACAAGGTAGAGTGGTAAGAGGACTTAGTCCTGTGCCCTGTATGAACCTACTACTGATCACACATTATTTGATCTGCAAGTCACTAAGTCTCTTTAACCCGTACCACACTCACCTATGCAATGGGAATGACAATGCCTATTTTGTAAGAGCACAGTGCCAAGCTTAAAGTTAAAACTCTAGAGCTGTTTGTCTAGTGAATGAATAGGTACCATAAATGAAATTTAAGAGCTGGTGGGGTAAGTGTATGTATAAGGGAATTAGAAAAACTCTAAAGTCTTTTTAAGCTATTTGTTTCTGTTTAATGTTACCTTTTTAAATTTTGTTATGCAATATAGGAGTATTTTAACATCTGGGAGAAAGGGGCAGAAGGGATAAGGTAGAGAGGCAGACCCTACAAAATGACATTGCTAAGTTACTTTTACATAGCTCTTAGGAGTTTAGTTGAGTGTCTCCTCACACTCACTTCATATCAACCTCACAGTATCCTCTGGCAAGGAGCCCTATATATTAGAAATAGTATAGAAACTTTACTGAGGAGATAAAGTTTCCATAGTGGGGTTTTACGTCAAAGTACAAGTTTTCAGAAATATCACGCTTTAATATATTTAGCAATTGCATGGATGATCCACTATCCCTGAACTAAAATTACTCTCTCTATAAATAATCTGCAATTTGGCAGGATTTTGTGCAGATGCCTCAGTGCCCTCCTCATTATACGCGCCAGTGTGTGTGTGTGTGTGCATTTTATTTTTTGACATTTGCATTTTTTATTGACTCTTCACGACTTTGGCAAGGTGAAAGGCTTGTGGTGGTTACGGAACACGTGCTAGTATCACAGTTGGTTTGAATATAATGTATTTGCCAGTGAGCAACCCACACTTCTCAGTTTCTGAGCTGCCATTCTCCAGTGGATTTCTATCACTCTAAAGCACGCTTGGCTAGTCGAGGAAATTATTTGAACTATGTTGGAGATTTCAGTCAATGGTCCAATAATCTCACTATTCCTTTCATTCCAAATGATCCATCTCAAATAACTTTATCACATGGAGCTCTCTCTTATGTGATTTCTTCTAATAAGATAAGATACCCACTGAGAATCATCACATATTATATCCACTGCTCACATACTACCTCTCACTGTACTATGATTCCCCCCAGGGACTGCAGATAACATCAGTCTTCCACTAAAAAGCTAGTTTTAGGCTCTACCTAAGGAACTTCAGAGTGCTCTGATGACAGTTCATGTCAGAATTAACTAGAAATAATTTCATATTATTGAGATTCTGGTAGCCCCTTTGAGACAAAGAGTTAATTACAAAAATGTAAATAGTTTTGACATAAATCTTGTTTAATGACTATAAATAAATAATTGGGTCTCCCAATAAAAGTGCATCTTCCTTTTTTAAAAGAATGGCTGAATAAAACAAATTCAAGTATGTTTCAAAAATAATATAATATCACCATGAAAATTCTTCTATTTTCATCATTATTGAATGTCTTAATCTTTTATCCCTTGTATATGTTCAGAATATAATAATCTGTTCCCTATATACATGTGTGCAGATGTAGATCCTTTTATGTATATGTGTATGTACAAAGTACTTAAGAAAAACAAAATTTCCCAAAACTCTTAATTTGGAAGTTTGGTTTGTTAGTTCACTGGCCATACAATCATCAACAACGAAACAAGTATAATCACAATTTTATGTAGAATTTAGAGGTGAAAAGATATAAGGAAATTAATATCTGTATGGTTAACCAATTAAAAAAATGCTTAGTAGAATAAAGATGTACATGTTAAAATATATTTGGGTGTTGTTTCTTATTTCAATACCTCCTAGGGAGATTTACAATTACATTATTATATCAAATGCTCTAAGGTACCCCACAATAAAGGAATCCTTTTAGTGTTTCTAATCTGAAGTGAGAGTTTCTCAGAATTATTTGACCCAGAGCTGTTTTTCCATGGACATGCATAACAACATTAAGTTCCTGCAGAAAGGATGTTCTACTGTTCTTATTTTTTAAAATACTGCATTAGACACTTCATATAATTTTCATTTACTCTTACATCTCCATGTGTTATTTGAGGGAAAATGTGTTATTTTATTGTTGTCATGCAAAATCTTTCTTCTGGGAAACCAGTACATTAAATTTACTTTGGGGGGAAAAATAAACACTCCCCTATACCCTCAGAATCAACTTTAGAGGCAGGCCCTGTGTGATTGAATGAGCAACTCATGCATTTATTTATTAATTTGTTAATTTATTCATTCAACAAAATGTATGGAGCTTTATCAGATATACCAGACACTTTTATAGGTACTTGAGACATAGCTTCAGGCAAAATAGACAAAAAACACATTGCAGTGATGCAATGTACAAACAAATACATAAATTCAATATAGAGAAGATCAGATGGTGACAAATGCTACGGAGAAAAACCTAAAGCAGGGAAAGGGTAATTTAAGGCTGAGGATAGGACAAGATGGCTTCATTGCCAATAGTAACTTATACAGAGGAAAAGGGATAATCTCAGAGTCCTGGGCTCCTGTTATGGCTGAAATAAATAGTTAAAATAATGAGATTAGTTCTGCGGCATTTTCTCAGTAAATATTTGTTGAGTGGTTAGCATATGCCAGGCATAGCTCAGATATTACAGATATGGTAATTAATAAAACAACGGTCTCTGATCTCTTGAACACAGTGGTGTGCTAGAAAACATTTGAGAGCAGACTCTTCAAAAACTCAGAGGGGGCCCTGATTTGGATCATTTGTGAGTTTTCATGATCCAAATAACCTAGAAGGACCAATCGCAAGCTACCACTTGAATACAAAGTTGGGAAGATACATATACAATTAGCTCTTACATGAAAGTAAGAGCAGCTCAAGCACACTACCACGTGTATCTTATAGTCTGTCTTATAAATGTACTAAATGATTACATTAGCACATGTATTAGAAGGTGATAGATACCAGTCAATATAAGAAAGCAGAGCAATGTTAAGAGGAAATTCAGACACTGAAGGGAGGAGGAGTAGAATGTGATGAAACAGGGAAGCTGAGATTGACCTCACTTAGAGGTGATGTTTCAACAAAGATTTTTAAGAAGAGTCATAGACAGTGAGATGCACAGGGCAAGAGTTTCCCAGGCATGAGCACATCTAGAATAAAGGCCCTTAAGAGGAAGCACATTTGGCTTATGTTGAGAGACAGCATGGTGGCCAGTACACCTGGAACAGAGTGAGCAAAGGGGAGAATATTGGAAGATTTGGCAGGGGTCCAAACAATGTGCAGTTTTATAGATCACTGAGAAGGAATTTAGATTTTACTCTCAGTTAAGTTGGGAGCCATTTTAAAGTTTTGTGTGTAGGAGTTACATGATCTGACTTTTTTTATTTATTTATTTATTATTCCAGGGTATTGTGAGGGTACAAGCATTATAGTTACACTTTATGTCTTTGCCTCACCCAAATGCGGGTTAAAGGCATGCCCTTCCCTCCCTTTAGTGCTCCCCGTGTCCTTTAGTTGTAGATTTGCCCCCCCATCCCCCTAATCCCTAGAGAGTATTTCTGCCATGTGATCTTTTATTATAAGGAATCGTTCTAGTTGTGAGGATGAGAATAAACTATAGGTAAGGAAAGCAGTGATTAATTCAGGTTGTTCTGCCCAGGATGGCAGCAGTGGGATAGTGATAAGTAAATGCATTCAGCAAAGAAGGCAGAGCCAAAAGGACTTTCTGATAGGAAGCAGGTGTCACATGAAGGAAGAAGAGTGGGTAAGGATGATTCCAAGATTTTTGGCTTGAGCCAGAAGAAGAAAATGTGGTTGCTATCCAATGGCACTGTGAGGGCTGTGTGTGGTGGTGAGGTGATATCAGGACATTAGTTTTAGAGATGTTAAGTTTAGATGCTTTTAGCATCTAAGAGAGCAGATATTGGAAAAATTGGCTACAGGAGTTTGGAATTGAGGCCTGGGCTAAAGATATGTATTTTGGCTCTTTTGCATAGGGATAGTTTTAAAACCATGCTTCTGGAGAGCATTGCCAAAGGAATACATGAAAGTAAAAAAGAAAACCAGGAAATGTCTCTTAGGACACTACAACACTGGGAGATCAGGACAAAGCATAAAATTCTGTACAGAAAACTGGAAAATAATGATCAGGGAGGTAGGGTAGAAACCACAAGAGTGTGTTGTCCTGGACATCAAGTGAAGAAAGCCTACCAAGGGGAGGGAGGTGCTAACTATTTCAAATAGTGCCCAGATGTCAGGCATGAGGCCCGAGAACTGACCTTTGGATCTAGTGACATGACAGTTAATGTTGATATTTTCAAGAATCATTTTAATGGATGAAGGGTGAGAAAGTTTCTTAGTGGGTTTCAAATGAGATAATAGGGAGGTAAGTGATATCAGAGCAGAATTTAGAGTGAGCTTCTGATTTGTGGCGGAAGTTGTGGGACCTTTCATGCACTCTCAGAGTTTGGTACTCTGCATTCAAAGTTACCCTTAAAGCAGGATAACTGGCTGACAGGAGACTTGGGCGGGGAAGCATTATCTACAGAATTGGGGGTTCTGAGTTCTTTTGTGACTCCTGCCCTGAGATTGTAAGACTGGAGCGGGGCTCATCTAGAACCTACACATGAAGCTCACTGTCTCTCTCTTTACTCTTTCTGGTAGAGATGTGTAGGTGGAACGTAGGAGCTAATCAATGTATCCCATTTCTCCAGTCCAATGACTGGATAAGGGGTGAACTAATTAGGAATAAAAATGAGAGTAAGGTTCCCATTTTTGGCTTGTCTACTGGAGGAGAAAAGCTCTCTAGCTGCAGGATTCAAGTCTTAGGGTGTATATGAGATCTGTAGTAGGAACAATTAGTTTGTGCTTGCCCAGGTAGAGCCTGGAGCTAGTAGAGGCTATCAGTGGATCCACCATAGAGCCCCGAGATGGAAAATGTCATCATCACGTTCCAAATCCAGCCATGCCTGCAGCCTTCCCAAGATCCAACCATTTCTTGCACCTATAAGCTAATAAATTACTTATGCCAGTTCAGGTCAGATTTTCTGTTGAGGTTTCTAGCTGATACAAATAGATATTATTATCATCACCCTGGTACAGATGAAAAACTGAAAGTTATTTCTCAGTAAATGACTAGTTGTCCCAGCTCATGCAACAAATGAATGTTATGAGGTATGTCTCAAGACCATGTACTTTCCCTGGTCCACTGAGGGGGGAAAATCAATGAGCTATGGAAAAAAAAAATACTAGTAAAAGAAAATAGATAAAAAACTATCTTCCTAAGAGTCTACAATTAGAAGGGATGTTCATGATTATTTTTCCAACCCCTTAGGAGGAACCTGCCTTTTAGAGAGGAGAAGAATATGTCCATGATCAGAGGGAACAGGTTTAACCCAGCAAAGGAGAAACTGGGCTTGGATTCTGATTCAGAATCCAAGTTTCAAGCTTCCTTTAACACCACATGATGCTTCTTACAAAACAAAACAAACACAAACATAAATAATACATAAAAATCAAAGAGATGTTAGAGAGAATGAAAAAAAGAATAGAGCTTGCATGGCACTTAGGAAGAAAAATTTAGACAATTTAATTAGGGCAAATGGACAATTAAGACGGCATTGATATCTCCTCTACATTAGTGTTAAGAAGGAAGAGGAAATTATGAATATTTATGTAAATAGCTGAGGATAGCATGTGTCATGGGAATTAGGGGTATTATTAGGAAAGCCAATGAGGGATAAATTCAATTAATTACTGCTTCCTAAAGAAGAATTGACGCGAAAGGGAACTAACTAAGGAGAGAAGACTATACATCACTCACAGCCTTGGCTAATGGCAGGAAAAATAGACAGGTAAGCTATATAAAGGGAAATAGGAAAGGTGAGTTAATGAAAGCATAGTTTTGAGTATCTGCTATCTGCTAGTATTTTGTGAGATGTTCATAACTTTACAAAGATTTAAATTATCCAGCTCATGCCTCAAAAATAAATAAGTAAATAAATAAATAAAGCAACAAAGAAGAGAAACAGTTATCTAAGTTACATATCTGATATATAAAGATGTGAAACAAACCTTATTGATTCCAACTCACATCACATAGCAGTGGTTACACAGTACAACACTGAAAGTGTATTGTGGACAGGTTTGAACTGAAAGAAAAAGAGTCATTGATCAGTTAGCAGTGTCTATTCTGGTGATCACAAGGTGATATGGATATACCTGTGCTACATGCTGCCTCTAGGGTCTAATACCTTTGATTGACATTTCATACAAATTGTACCTTTAGGTCCTCATGACCCTCCTGCAAAGGCCAGCTATTATTATTTACGCTAAGCAAGCCTCCCTTAGTTTCAGAGTG
>NW_012152408.1:180793-182801 GCF_000956105.1 Propithecus coquereli
CCAGCCCATGCCTCAAAAATAAATAAGTAAATAAATAAATAAAGCAACAAAGAAGAGGAACAGTTATCTAAGTTATATATCTGATATATAAAGATGTGAAACAAACCTTATTGATTACAACTCACATCACATAGCAGTGGTTACACAGTACAACACTGAAAGTGTATTATGGACAGGTTTGAACTGAAAGAAAAAGAGTCATTGATCAGTTAGCAGTGTCTATTCTGGTGATCACAGGGTGATATGGATATACCTGTGCTACATGCTGCCTCTAGGGTCTAATACCTTTGATTGACATTTCATACAAATTGTACCTTTAGGTCCTCATGACCCTCCTGCAAAGGCCAGCTATTATTATTTACGCTAAGCAAGCCTCCCTTAGTTTCAGAGTGCATCCCTACTTTTGGTAAATTCCTCCAGCCCCTGCTTCTACCAAATAGCTGCAGAGGAAGATGCCAATCACAGCTTTGCACTCTGCTTACCATGAGGAGTGGGGAAGTAAAGCAAATGAGGCCAGAGACCTAACACAGGATGTTTAAGTTGCAACTAACAGAAGAGTGACTGTCCTTTCTTGGCAAGAAGATGTGAACTTTGAAGCATCTAGGTGCTCTGGACTTCCACTCCCCAAGTGTAGAAGTTTGTCTACAATCAGAGATCTGTAGCCAACTTTCAGAGAGAAGCAATGATACAGGATGGAGTGCAACAGTCCTGAACACCTTCTGGTCACTGACTCAGACTGCAAATCTAGTTTCTTCCTATATTCTACAGCTTGGATACATAAGGTTATAAAATCCATCATTGCCCTAAGGGAGTTGTTTCCATTTCTGTTCTTTTCAACCAAGATTTTTCTGACTAGTGCAAACACTGGAGAGTAGATGTGGCCTTTTCTGTACTGTGGGAGTAGAAAACAAGGCTCAGAGAAGCTACTTAACCTGTCCAAAGTCACAATGCTAGTGATTGGCACATGAGAAGTTTCTCCTTCTCCTTCTCCTTCTCCTCTTCCTCCTCCTCTTCCTCCCCCTCCTCCTTCTTCTTCTTCATAGGCATCACCCTAGATCCTCACATGATCAACTCCTCCAATTTACTGATAAAGCTGCTGAAATTTCACCTCCTCTGAGTAGATTCTCTGATCGTCCTATTTAAACAAGCACCCCTTATTCCCCATCTTTGACATTCAGTCTTTTCTTTTTTCTTTTAATCATCTGTCCTTCCTCCACCCTAGAATAGTAACTCAAGACTCAGATTATCTTATTTACCACCGTATGCCCAGAACCTAGAATATGTCAATAATATTTTTAAATACCTGAATAAATAAACATATTCATTTTTAATGGTATTTTACCCTCATCTGCTACTTTTGTTTTAACTTCATATTAATTGGGCATGTCTCATTCACGATAATGGAGTATTCCATTATATGAATGCAACACAACATATTTAATACCTTTCTTTTGAATGGATTTTCTAATCTTTTGTTGTTAGGGGACAAAGTTTCAATAAATCTCATTCTTGAACATTTTTAAAAATCATATGTGAGTCTAACTGTAGATTATATTGCTAAGAAAAAAAATGAAATTCTTGGTTAGAAAGTATGTCCATTTGACATGTGTTTTCATTTTTCCCTTCAATTGAGATTATAACAGTTTATTCTCTAATCAATAATGGAAAAGGGTCCTCATCTCTTTTCCACTTGTAATTACACTGTGTTATCAAACTTTTTCTCTATCTCAATCTGATAGGTGAAAAATAATGTATTATTGTACCTTCATTTTGCATTTCACTCATGAATGAGATCAATCATCTTACTATGTTTATGGCTAGCTGTGTTTTTTTTTTTCTGTGAGATTTGTGTTTTGCTGATTATTTTCATAGGCTGCTGGTATTTTTCTTATTAATTTTCATTAATTACACATTAAGAAAACCAGACTTTTACTTGTGACATGTGCTGCAAACATTTTTCATTTTTATCCAAGCCTTGCTTGAATTTTTATTTTATTTTAATTTTTTG
>NW_012152408.1:183286-187429 GCF_000956105.1 Propithecus coquereli
TGGAACCAATAAGCTTTAGCTATAAATGATCCTACTTTTTATTCTTGTTTTTTTCCCTTAATTCACCCTAAATAACTTTAAAATTTTAGTGCATCCTTTCTCTATATTTTCTCTGTAGAAAATTGCCCACCCTTCTATTTTTCAACCTCTCTGAGTCAAGTTATAGTCATATCCTTTTTCTTTGTCATCTAATATGATATTCTTTGTATCTAAATGGGTAATTTTAATTTATTTTCATTTATTGATATAAAAGATATATGGTCTTAATTCTGTCTCGTATTTTATGGGATGGTTTCTTCTTTCACTAATCCTTTAAAAAATTTTTACTGTGTGAAGTATACTTCTTTGCTATTTGTGTGTATATGTGTCCCTTGATAATTTAGAATTGTGTTCCATTAATTGCTCTTTTTAATGTTACTTTATAACTTAAACTTTATATAAAATACTTGCTCTTCCATTGGCTTAGCAACTGTTGAATCTCCATTCAAGTATCTCCATGGGCAATATAAAATTATGACAAAAATGTCATCTGTTAGGGGCTTCTAGAAGCAAACTTTGGGATAAATACACTGGTGTAAGTCTGAATTCATTGTTGGGAGGTAATGGGAGAGAAGTGGGGAAGGGAAGAAAGGCATTAAGGTGGAATCATCAAGCTATATTCCACTATGGGTAACTGGAGTGAAATCCTGCTGGGGAACTCTAGAATAAAACGCTCCCATCAGAATCATCTCATCTGAAGGTGAGGGAGCTGGGGTGATCATACACCAACCTTCATCCAGGATTTTTCCAGGGTTGCTCTCAGGGATATTAATTTCCCTGCACATATGGCTTTTCTTATAGTCATGGAAAGTGATGCCAATAGCAGAGAGAACCTGGTACAAGGAAATGCAGGTGCTAGAAGTTTGAATTCAAGCTGCCCTGCCCTGCCCTGAAATGGACAAGGCATAGAGATATGGGCAGGGTATTCACAATAACTCTTTCTCTTGCGCCACTCAGATCCACTCCTGCTCTATGTTAAAGTCTTGTAAGCAGTTATTGGAGATGGTGGCCTGTTACAATTTCTAACAAAAAATAAAAGATTTGCAACTAAGTGTTTGATAAGACAAACTGTAGTTTCCACTGCTAGGACTTCTCCTAGAAGCCTAACTGATACACATTGCCTCCTGCCTCTACCACCCATTCTAGATTATCCCATCAGCATTTCTGCTGGCCCTTATTATGGTATGGTTGGTACCACTTACAATTATTAAAGGACATGAGGCATGAAAATGACTATCTGGAGGCCCCCAGATAGTCTTTGCATTTTATACTTACTGCTCTCTATCATTACTACGTAACAACAACATTATCTTCTCATGATTGTTGGGGTCTTTCACCCTTATCAATTATAATCACTCTTTCCTTTGCCTACTAGTCTACTAGCATGCAGACACCTATGGTGAGAGATATAGCAGAATTCCTACTGCATCCCTGGCAAGAACATCCCCTGGCCCTGAAACCAGACCTCTAGTTTAGCAAAACTGAAAGTCAGAGGATGCATTAAATCCTCCCCAAATTTCAACAAGTGATGATGAGTGAGACCATTCCTATTGCTACCTATTGGATTCTAGATCTTGTTTATCTACTGCACACTCAGTACCATCTCATAACTATTAGTTAAAGTATACATCAAGTATTGGAGGACACCACGTAAGACCCACAAGATGTCACATCTAACCTGGCATCTTAGCTATACCTTGAAGAGCTCATCCCAGTGTTCTAGTGGATGGCAGCATGCCGGTGACAGAGTACATGGAAGAACCAGTGGATGCTGTGCTCATGTGCCAATTGTCACACCTTTTTGTTGCTTTCATTGAGTCTCTTGGTCTGACATAATGTTATGCAGAATCTCATGGCAATATACTATTAATATTACATTGTGTAATATAATACATGCTTAGCTACCCTTTGGATAGTGGTACTGGCCAAGGCACGCAGAGCAGGACATACAAATCCATATCCAGCATATTCTCAATCCCAGTCATAATGAAAGAGGCTTCCTCCAGGCAAAAGGAGGCCTAGTAAAATCAACTTGCTCCCCAGTGATGGGTTAGTTTTCTTCAAAAAATGATACAGTATCATAGGCTCAGTGCTCCTTGTTGCCCGGATCGGTTGGACATTCAGTAGCAACAGTAACTAATTCGGCTGTGGTGACAGCCATAGAGGCTGGCTGACTTCTGCTGGACCAGGCCGACTGCCTTCTTGGGTATCAGTGACTCCACTGCCAGATACTCTCAGGTGGACAATGCAGGGAACCCAAACATCTGCACATTTTGTGTTCATGCTCATAGGACCAGCCTTATGCTTCTTTCTCCAGTATCATTTTTTTTTCAGTCTTTTAGTCTTGCTCTTTCCAAGACTCTGATGAACTGGACAAGCCATTTGTCCCTATCCTGGATTCCGTACTATTCTTTACTCAGGTTATTGCTCTCTATAGACCAAGTTGAGGACTAGAGGTTTAATGCTTACAACTCTGCCCAGTAGTACTTTCCTCATCAGTATCTTTCAAAGGTGTTGTTGAGTGTGGCTATAGTACAATAGATTAAGGGTTGATCCAAAAGGGGGTACATTCCCTGAAAATTATGGTTGCCATTGGGGTAAGCAAAATAATTTCCTTGCAACAGAAAGCCCTCATGCAAAACAAACTCATATGCTGGCAGTTGCCATTTGTGCTCGCGTGCACTGAAGTGGTAAGAGTGAAGGAAAGTGAGTGACATACTTGTGTCTGCTATAGTTTTTTCTTAATAAAATGATTTTTTCTGAATAATATAACACTTAACTTTATAACTTTAAATATACTTGTAGCCTTATAACTTGATTTATCTACTTTAAAATATTTTTGAGGTAATAAGCCTTCTTAAACTATCCCCTACAAGCTTCCTCTTTTTCTTCCTTTTCTATTTATCATTTCTACATTTCTGTGTTTATAGTATTTCATTGTATCCTGCAAACACTGTGTATTACAATTGTCTTAACCTTAGCCCCATAGATATGTGGATCCAGAACCCACCATGAGTCCCTGCCCCCAGGATTCTCCATTCATCTTTAGGTTTGCTAAAGCTGGCCCTGCGGTACTTTTTATACAAAGACTCATATAAAGTTTGTGATTACTGGCATGGTAACAAAGTGTTTTATTATATATTCAACCACCTATTCAGCTTCTCTACCCAGATTTCTAATAGGTCTTGAACACTGCACAAGTTCCAATGTGGGCTTCTGATCTTCCCCTATATCTAACCCAAATCTGGTCATTTCCATCACAGTACAAGCCAGAATCCTTGAAATATGCAACACTCCTTTCCCATTACCTTGCTGACCTTGCCCCATTCTCTGTGCCTCCTCCTCCCTCTGTTCCAGCCATCCTACACTTCTTCTTGACCCCTCAACACTCCAGGCACAACGCTGCCTCAGGACCTTGACAACAGCCCTTCTCAATGCTTGATGTGTACTCTCCCTGCATAACCACAAGGCTGACTCATCTACCATGCACAGGTTTGCTGAAATGTCCCCTCTCATTAAAGCCTTCCCTGGGCATCCTCTCTGATGAAGTGGCCACACTCTTGAGAATCTCTATCAATTTTCTAGTCTTTATTTTTCTTTTGAGCATTTATCAATTAGCTCCTCTTTACATTCTAGATATTTTATTCTTCAATTCATTCACTGATGTCCTTTTCCTGAAATAATACTTTAAATTTCGTGAGGGCAGGGATTTTTGTTTGCTTGTTATGACTGTTGCTGCTGTCGTATCTTCTGCACCTAGAATGCCTGACATTAATAAACACTCAATAAATATTTTCTGAACAATTAAATGAACACTGACTTTATAATTAGATCAAAATTTAGCTGGGCTAAAAGTCTTGTTTCCCTGAGGGTGGTGTACCCATATGCTCCGTTGTCCTGAACGTTGAATGCTGCTGTGAATAATTTTGAGTCTAGCTTAATTTATTTCTCATACGGATAATTTAATCATTTTGCCTAGATGTCCAGTGTCTTCTTTGTCTTAGATTAGTAACTTTAACAGTTCAGCATTCTCTTTCAAAAAGCCTTGGGTCATAGCATTGTCTCTGTCTTTTTATCCTTTTTCTTTCTCTCTCTGTACACACA
>NW_012152408.1:188299-209032 GCF_000956105.1 Propithecus coquereli
TTTGAATGGGATGTGTTTTTACAGGACCAGCTATTTTCAGATTTGGGCTATACCAGGGCCAGAACTGATTTCTCCATCAACAGAAGTTTTCTTGTGTAACAGAACATGGTAGCTTATGTGGCAGTGTTGTGTGACTTCACAAGTTGTTCGAGCCTTTGCTTCCTTCTGGAAAGCAGAGATCCACAGCAGCCAAGTTGCTCCCAACTCAACTCAAGGTCTTTCTTTTTACTAAGACGCTGCTGCAAAGTTTCCTGAAACCAGCCTGGATCACCCACGGCTCAGTGTTGCAGACAGGGTGGTTGGGTTGACTTGCTCCTCTGGCCAGTCTGTGTCCCCCATTATATTTGTTCACATAAATGAGTATTGGATTTGCCCTTTATGTATTTCACTTCCATTTGGGAGGGTGTTTTTTTCTTTTTGGTCTTTGGCTTGTTTTTATTTTTTTTGGCTAACTTTGTCTTATAGATTTGCCATTACAAACATTACTGTATTTGGCAGCTCTTTCTCATCTAGTGTTATTCAAGATTAGATGTCATTAAAACTTTTAAAGATAGATTTCAGTCTAATGGAGTTTCATTATCTCACATGACCTCTTAGAACTTTTCTTATGCACAAATTTGTACAACTAGAGGAAAAAAGAACTAGACAGGGGTATGTGAAAAATAACACTATTTAAGGGAGGGGGAGAAAGGGCTTTAAGGAGAGTGAACAGGAGACTGTAAAGGGTGCGGATGTATCTGCTGGGTGAATGCTGGTGACGTCTGCTGAGATACAAAATTGAGCAGAGGGAGATAATTTAGGAAAGAAGACAATGAGCTCTGATTTGCACATTTTTAAAGGCATTTGGGAGCTATCCTGGTAGCAAACTCCAGCACTCATGGAATATTAAAAGATGAAGCTTGTGAGGAGGATGAGTTTGAGGAAGAAATTTATAAGTTACTACTGCCAATGGTAATCAGAGAAAAAAAGTCTATATAAAATCACTGAGATGAAGTGTGTATTATTAGAAAAGCAGAGAATGGTGTGCAGGATCTTGCAGCGGCTGAGCTGATGGGGAGGAACCCTGTGTGGAGGCAGAGAACTAAGGCCAAGAGAAGGACAAGAACTTTGCTTCTCTGCAGAAAATGTTGAGTTGGATTATTTTAACAATGCCACATATTGGTATTACTTTGTTATTATCTCTATACAAAATTCCTATTGCTATTTATCAAATTATGTAACACATATTTGTTGAGCCTCTTTTATGTGCCATGCCCTGGGGAAGGAGTGATGAGTAAATTACAGCCTCAGCTTCAATTATGATGCTTTATAGAAAGAATAAAGAGTTGTTTCCTCATTTGTTTTCGGACTTAGGACAGGGGACCCGAGTGGAAATGTTTAAGGACTTAATTCATAAATTATACACACACTTACTGAGAATCTATTATGTATCTGATACTTATCCAGGTACTAGGAACAAACAAGCGAGTGGCACCAAGAAAAAAAAAAAGACCTCTACCCCCATGGAATTTCACTAGAAAATTGGTGGTTCTCTCCCCAGGGTCTGGGAAAAGCATTTATAAATACTGGATGATTTCATTTTGCATAAAATTCAAGAAAGAGCAAACCGCATACCTCTATTTATAGGTAAAACATCGCTGATTTAGTACCAGACTATCTAGATCATTTTGCAGACAATACTTAAAGATAAATGCATCCAATGATTTTTGAGTACCAAAAATATTACTCTGATCACTGTCTATCACACAAAATTTGGTGAGGTGTTATCATCTCCACTTTCCATTTAAGGCACCTGCGTCTCAGAGGTTACGGTAGCTTGCCCAGTCACACAGGTACTCGGTGGAAGGAATGGTATTCTCACACAGGCTTCCTGACTTTTTCCACCTCTCTCTCCATTGTCTGTGAAATTGTTTTCCACCTGGGCTCCAGGACTGTGGCTTTAGCCTGAATAAGCAAAGCCACTCTGTTACTCTGTTTCTGTTCTCCCGCTCCGGCTGCTTTTGCCTTTTGTGAGGACAATAGCATGTTCTTTCTCTTCTTCCACTCACATGCCCCAAAGTAAGTGTTAATTTTAAAAAGCTGTTTAGTTTTTTTCAAATATCTGAAAGTTATAAATATGTGGATACTTGACACAACAGCCTTTCTTCTTTTCTAGCCAGTGATCTGCAAACTTTTAAAGGTGATTACAGGAGTTGGATGAAGTAAATAGATGTCATTTGTGGCACACCATGTCAAAAATGAATAACTATGAAGAGTCTTCGCAGAGTAAATGGTTCTAAGCAATGGCTAAACCCAGTGAAGGCAGTATCTTTCCACAGAAAAGAAATATCAATTTGACTAAATGTTCCAAGACCTTGTTATGTAAACATAACTCAAGTACCCTGAATGGCACACAAAAAAGAGAAATGTGGCAGACAAAGCTATTCACAGCTAAATGTATTAAAACCAGAAAGTGTGGAGAACAGTCCTTTGTTTACTCTGTACGTTATAGTGTTTGTTCACAGCAAAAACAGCTGCGCTTTCCAACTTTACTTCAGAAACTTGTCTTCAGTCTCTTGCATTTGGGCAGTATTTGTGTACTTCTTTGTGCCTGTATTTATGTAAGCACATGTCCCTGTTTAGACATATGAGCTCATGCATTTAAGTGCATCTGAGAAATTATGTCTCCACATCTTCCGTGTGCATGACCTTGTGAGTGCTGGATTTGCGGTGTGTGAATGAGCCTACGGACAATAGAAGGGCACATGTGGGCCTGTTTGCGCGCATAGGTGAAGTGTGATTCTGTGTGTATGTTTGTGTTTTTGCAGATATGTGCACATTGGTGTCTATGGAGTTTTAAAGGGTTGCATGTGTGAGTAAACGAATGCATTTAAGCTCTCAAGGGTGCATGTGTGTGTGTGTGTGTGTGTGTGTGTGTGTGTGTGTGTGGTGTACGTGTGGGAGGAGCATGGGTACCTCCTTGCATATTCTCTGTGATGTGTGTGTATATGCCTGCATGTGCAAGCCCAGATACATACTCATATTTGTAGGAATGTGTGCATGTGTGTTGTATAAGTATGGGGAATGTAAGGAGTCTGTCAGCAATGTCGAAGAATGGCAAAGTGTTACTGGAGGGGCTGTTTCTCAACTGCCATGCTTCACTGTCAGCAGGGAAGCTGTTTCCAGATTCAGCTGCCGATTTGTCGTGCTGTTAATTGATGTCAAAGCTGTGTCTGCTGGGTCTGGCACTCACGCAGTAAAGTGAAATTTCCAAACAAGTCCAGACCCCCGGCAGCTGGTCCTAAGTTTACAAGGTGATTGAAAACAGGCATTCTTACTAAATAAAAACAAAAAAGGATTGCATTTCTGTTGGTGCTTCATCCAGAGTGCCAATTTGACAGGTCTGGATGTAACACATGTGGAGTAGCTTAGTGAGGGTGAGGACACCGTGGGAGTGGGTCCAAGAAATGGGTGGCGGCCAGCCAACCTCCAGCTGAGACAGCTTCTCAGGGCATCTTCCCAGACCCGGAGCAGCTACCAACCACTCAGGGCTTTCCCTCCCAAAGACTAGGATCCTAGAACTGGGTGAATGACCATCCTGCAGACCTCTTCTTATTTAAATTTTAGGAAACTGAGGCCCAGAGAGGGAAGGCAACTTTTCTAATATAGTTGAGAGTTAGACTTCAGATTATAACCCAGATTAATAAAATGTGAAAACTTTGGAATTCATATTTTTTAACATGACGGAAATATTTTATTTTATCATAATGCCACTATCGTATTAATTTTCTTTTATGTTTTTATTGACTCATGATATTTGTACCTGTTTATGAGGTACATGTGATTTTCATACATGCATATATGGATAATGATCAAATCAGGGATTTAGATGAAGACACTGCATATCACCTCAACGTGAACAACTGGTTCAGATCTCCCCTTGGAATACCGTAGTTTTGGCTAAAAACTTGTCTTTTTTACAATAACTTAGCTGGTTAAGTTTTTAACTGTTTCAAGCCTGCTACATGTAGTGTATGTCACACTGATATGTTTGATTAACACTAATGCAGTGTTTAGAACATGAACCAAAGAACAGTTTGGCATCATAGAATTTAAAAAACTGCACTGATGGCCATTATGTATGTGGCCCTGGGCTGGGCAACAAGGTACAGAGGCCAAATAAAGTCTTAAGAAGCTTACTTTGTTTCCTGCAAATCCCTTTCCAACTGTGTTCCTCTGGTGCGAGAGCTTGACTTTTCTGCCAAATTAAAATTGAAATAGCAATTTGACATATTCAGCCGGTAAATTTTCCTTCAGGAATGAACAATATCCAGTGAGTAAAGTCAGCTATGCTACCCAGACTTGTTTATAACTGCCAACGATTTAATTGAAACACAGCTGCAGGATTAAGAACACAATAGCGTTTAGCCTTTTCCAGCATTTTTACATCTTTTTTCTCACCCGATTCTTGAATCAACTCCCTAAGACTGTTAATGAAGTTAATTAGTTAACGTAGGTTAGGTTATGCTCTGCTAACCAACAACATCCAAAACCCAGTGGCTTAACAAAATAAGCTAATTTCTTGGGCAAACAATTTCTTGTTCACTGAAATTCCAGGTATTGATTAATCCAGACACTTTTTGTATTATAATTCTACCATCTCAACACATGGTCTCTAAACTGGTCATAGGAAGAAAAGAACATCACTCTCCATTAGAAATAGAATGCTGCCACAGATGCAAGCTGCTTTGTATGAAAAAGACAGTGTGGTCTTAGGGTCAGAGTTTAAGGACCTGGGTTATGGGCCCAGTTTTCCCTTAGCAGAAGTGAGCATTGATCATTATTTGAATATCCTATTAGCCCCAGTATCTCCTTTAGTGAAATGGGAATAGCAATATTAGCCTCGCAGTTAAAAAAATAATGTATTGAAATCTCTTTGAAAATTATATAATGCTAAACAAAAATAAATTGTTTTTATTAAGTGATAAAAATATCCTCTATTAAGTTTGCTATGATGGTCAATTTTATATGTCAACATGGCTAGGCTATAGTACCCAATTACTCAATCAGACAGCAATGTAAGTGTGCAGTGAAGGAACTTTTATAGATATTGTTACAATCAATAATAAGTACACCTGGGGTAAATCATATCCTTGATACTATGGGTAGGCCTGATTCAATCAGTTGAAAGACCTAAGAACACAACTGAGGCTTCCTTGAGGAAGAAGAAACTCCCTCTGTGGACAGCAGTTTTGGTTTATGCTGGTTTGTTACGGCACAGCCTTCCTGATGGCTGTCTGTGTATTTTACACTTTTCTAGCCACCTCATTGCAATCAGGCAAGATAATACTTTGTAACACATCATGCATATATATATAATACATATTATGCATTAACATATATTTTATATAATATCTGTATCTCTCTATAGATAGCTAGATATCCTCTTTTTTCCTGTTATCACTGGATAAACCTGACTAACAGATCCAGTTGTTTTAACACAATATGGAGTTTCTTAAAGAATTTCAATGTAATTATTTTAAGACTATAAAATTCAGAGCTGCCTCAAAACATAGAGAAAATTTAATGTTTTTCCTGAAATATTGAGCAATATGACAAATGAGACAATCCTCAACATGTCTCGATTCTACATTAGAAGTTTCCAATGCAATGAAATAAGATTTCTGCACAAACAACTACAAGATTAATAATAAAATAAATGCCGTAAGAGTGATGATGAGGGGAAAGGAAAACAATATTTTAAAATATTTATGTTCTATGCACTGAACTAGGATATTTACATAGTTGATCACATTTAATACACAATCATCTCATGATCTGTGCCATTGATAATTTTGAATGGAGGAAATTGAAGGCCAGACAATCTATGGCATTTTTTTGTTTTGTGTTACACAAGAGGACAAGGAACCAAGAATTGAATTCAGGTCTTCCTGACTCCCAAGAGCATCTTTAACTGTATGTGGTGGAGATTAGAGGGCAAGTGACTGGGCAGGGGTGGACAAGATGTATAACAAATCCTTGGGGAAATAGGCCTTCTTCCACAGAAAGTGGAGTTCGTTTACCCAGGTCGTTTCCTACGCATAGGAAGATTCTTCCTTCTCTCTGCCTGCCTGAAACCTTCCAAGAAGCCAACATGACAAGCCAATTTTTCATGAAAACTTTTTGCCCACCTCCCACCCATCAATATATTTTCCTGAGTCTCTTACATTCTGCACTATTTTTTTTCCATGTGGCTATCGTTAGATAACTGAACTATTCTGGTATGGATGAGCCTTAGTACTTATGGACAAACTGGTATAGGTATAGGTTGTTAGCTTATTCTCTAATTCAAAATGATTCTAATCATCTATGTAACTTTGGACAAGTGACAATATAGAGAGCTTTTAAATTCTTCTCATGAAATAGGTGGTTTAGACGGCCTTTACATCACTTTACTAATCTAATATTCACTTACTATTTCAAGAAATATCTCTTCTGGGTCTATCATGCACCAGGAGGTCAGCTTGGTCTGTGGATATAATGGCCAACAATGCTGAGACAGAATTTAAGATACAATAGGGAAGATCTAAACAGGAATTAGACTTGTAATAATTAGTTTCAGTGTATACAAACACACATACACACATATAAAACCACTTAGTATTATATATTGTTTCACATGCGATAGGAGTCAATGAAAAAATGTCCCTTCATTCTGGCTCCCTCCCTCCCACTCTCTTTTACACAACTCTGTGGGAACTGCCAATGTAAATCTGCTCTGGCTCATCAGCTGTTGCCCTCAATCCGAGATGATGTGTTACCTGTCCACAGGCAACAGATGAGACTGTCTGCCAAGCCCCCACTCTCTATATCACTGTGTCACCCTTTATCATCTTTTAGAGACAGATTCACAATCCTCAGTAGTTCCACAGACTTGAAAGCATTGTTATTATTTACACTTAGTCTCTTCCCACCTGCTCTAGAAAAAAAAAATGGTTTGTAGTCAAACAGAAGGAAAACAAAAATTTGCATGCTCTATCAATCTTCCTGTCTCCTTAGGCAGTGAGATTTATAAGAGCAGAAAACAGTAGTAGAAGGATCACTGGAAAGGGAGCTAGATACCTGGTTTCTAGGTTAAAGGGAATGATTTAAGAACACATCCTCTGTGAGTGGAAAGTTCTATACACATGTTAAGCATCTTTATTTTCTTATTATTAAATATAATATTACCAATATTATTATACAGAGTATAATTAATATTATTTTATAAATATATTAAATATATATCACATTATGAATCATAATACAATCAATGTATATTTTATATAAATATATAATCAATATAATATTCAACTATTATTATATTTTATTATTTTTTAAAGGTAGGTTTTTCAGCCACAACTAGTATATATGCTTGAGAATGTCATTTAACCCCTCAGTTCACTTTCCTGTAGAATGGTAGGTTTTAAATAAATGTCATTACCAATCTAATGTTCATCTCAAAGATGTCTAGTTACTTAAAAATATAGGTGCCTTTTAATTTTGAACAGCACTAATAGGTGACAGGGAATATCTATTGGCATTAGAGAGAAGAGAAAGTACAACTAATAGAATTCTAATAGATGTACATATTAATGGGAAATAATTATGCTACATAAGATAGAGGCATCTTTTTGTTATAATTATTCCAATTTTGGACCTCATCCTTGAAATCAAAAAATCATTCCTTTCATTATCTTTTCTTTTCCCAGTGTTGCTTACCCCGTAAGGCGGAATCTCACCATGGTTCCAACATGGCAACCTCAGTTCCCATCATCACACCTGGAAGCAAAAGTTGGAGATCATACCCTACCCTCATCCTTTCAGAGGCTTATTTTTTCAAGAGAGAAAACTTGCTCCCAGAAGTGCCCTCAGCAGACTTCCCCTTTCCAGAATCATGTGACATATCAGGAAAAAATATCAGCACTGTTCTAACTCAATCAAGATTCACACTTTGTGTTGAAGAGAAGGCCAGACTCTCCTGAAGCCAAGCCTGGCTGACACTGACTCACTGGGGCCAGAACAGCAAAGAAAGGTGTGTTTGGAGGCCACCAATGGCGTCGGTAACTGTCTCCTGATTTGCACCTCTCCCTCAGGCTCTCAGATCATTCTCCACCCATCTTCTTCAGGTCATTTCATGTTTGTTCCTAAAAGCAAAGTTTAAATGGAGTCACATCTACCTGAATTGGCTACACAGGGTTTTGAAAAAGAATAAATTACCAGAGAAAATGAACATATGCATGGAGATAGGCACACATAATTTATACAAATGTGTATGGCAGCATACGTAAATTAGAGCTGTATTAACATAAATAATCTATATATTAGTTATAAATGTTGAAATATTATACTTATACATACTAGGTGTGGAAAATGAATATCCCATATTATAATAGAAATACTTTAAAGAGAATTATCAAGATTATATAAATCTATTTATTTAAGTGAGGATATATGTATTGAGGGTATATGTACTCATTTGTATATTACACATAGATAACATATGTGAATACATGTGTGTGGGGTGTGTGAGAAACAGAAAAAAAATTCTTCTTGGTTTTCTGTCAGCTCTAGTCAGTTATTGTAGTGGGATGCTTTTTTGCATTCTTCTCATTGCAGCTTCCAAACTATTTCTTCACTAGCTATAAAAAAAAGCTCCTTTTAATTTTGTGTCATTAAATTTTATCACCCATTACCTTCTTCTTTCTTTATTGCTGTCGTCAACTCCTTACCAGTCAGTAACCCTTATTCATTGATGTCTTTAGCATCTGGCATCCTGTCTTCCTTTACCAGTAACTCCTGTTAACATTATTGGTGGTCTTAACCACAATCTGAAGATGTAGTTCAATACCCTGGAATGCATCTTTTTGACATTGCAGCCCCAATACCTTGGCATTCTCCTTCCCATTTTTTCTGTTGCACATTCCCACAGTCTAGCTCTGAATCTTGTTACATCTATAACTACTCAGTCTTTAGAATATCTATTTTAAAGGACCCATTTTCTGACAACCATCTTATAACTAAGAAACCACACTTTGTACATGTTTTTTTTATCCTATTCCAGAAAACTATTTTACATATTTGTATCCCTTCTAAGAAATTCAGCATTCTCCATGTCTACACACAATGGTAATGAATGACAATAGCTAATAATGCATGATTAGGGTTAGGGTTAGGGTATGACTTTATCTTCCCATCGCCAAGATTCTGGCCTATCTGTGAATGTACTTATGTTCTCACCCTTCTATCCTGTTAACACATATGCACTTTTTCTTCTTTCTATTACCAGCCTTTCTATTTTCCCCTCCTCAATTTGTTCACAAGTAAAATCATCCATTATCTTCTTTATATTCTATATTATTTTATATATTTTTCTAAAAAATAAATCATCATCTTCCTCCACTATCCACTGATATAGTTCCCTCCTCTTGCTCAGCACTTTAGTTAGCCCGGATCACTTGCCTGGTGGGGTGAGCCTGACCTTCATACTAAATCCCTGAGCCTTTGGTTGCTTTGTCTTGCCAGGATTTTTGTTGTCATTGTCTATTCACTATTATCTCTAAGCACCTGACAATAGCCCAGTGAATTCCCTGAGATTCAAACATACCCTCTTCCATCTCCCATTGCGTAGCAGATGTCCGAACTTCTCATCAGATTCAAGGTCCAATACACCCACTATTATAATAAAACTCCTTTCTTGCCAGATGTTCGACTGCCCTTAGGATCCCCAAATTGTACCAAAGAAGGTATATTACCACCTGGGTCAGTAGAACTTTTACTGGTTCAACCCACCCTCTCACCCCAACCTCTTGGAACTAGGCTTTCTAATCTATTAGAGCCTAAAGGTATGGAAAAGTAATCACACATTCACTTCATTTCTTGGTTTCCAGATCTGCATATTCTACCTAGTGAGGACACAGAACCGTAAGTTAGCCACAATTTCAGTGGTTATACAATATCCTGGTGGAGCACACACCAGTCCCACAACATGCCATTCCAAAGCTAGAATTTTAACTAAGGCTTTTATAGGCCACTGCATTATTCTTTTAATTCAACTGCTTCGGGATGATATAGTAATATAGGGTAGACCCAGTGCATCTTATGGACATAGACAAATTGCTTTAAACTGTGCTGAGAAAATGGGTGTGGGGGAAAGATATATGTTAGTTCATGTTATTAAATTAGTCATTAATCAAGTCCTCTTACAGTGATATTAATAGAGACCAGGAAGGAAGGGACTAATACACTATATGGAGTGTTTATTAAGTCTGGTAGAGAATGAATACCATCCTCTTCAGAGTGGAAAGACACCCATAAAATTAACTTGTACCCCATGCTGGATGCTCTCCTCAAGTAATGGTTGTATTCTCTTTGCTGGCAGAATGAATATTAAGCAGCAACAGCTGAATCCGCCTTGGCAAAAGGGCACCCATGCTCCATCCCTGACACCATGATTGCTTCTTTCCTGATTTTATTGCTCAAGCTAAGGATGGGGTCACCTATAATCCACTGGGCAAGTCATCTCCTCCATATGATTAATAAATTCCTTCTCTGTAGTGGGTAATCTCTCGTTGGCTCTCTAGTAGACACTCTCAGTGTCAAGGCTCTTCATATCCTGTCCTCATTCTTTTAAGTTCATTTTCATGCCTCTTCTCCAGACCACTTTGCTTCTGATGTTCCAAACTTATTTCTTCCAGATCCCTGACCAACAAAAGAAGATATTCATCACAGCCCAGGAGTCCATGTATATCTTTACTTCAGGCTACTCCTCCACCCTGACAAACTGAGCAGCCATATACACTGCCTGTATACCTGCCTGAAAGGATTTACCCTTACCTTTGTCCTTGGAGCGTGGTGGGCAGGGACATGCCAAAGCATAGATCCATTTTTGGTTTGTGTCAAATCCATGAATCAGGCCTGAGTTTTTCTTCCTCTGTCGGCTCATTGCGGGGAACACTGTATGAGACCACAGGTGTTAGATGAGGAACAGGCATCTGTGAAACAGAGGTAGTATCATAAACATCAGGACCATCTGCTCAGTCCCAACTTCAAATACACCATTTCCATCATATGAAATGTGATGCTGTGCTGGCCTAAACTTATGACTTGGTCAGCCTGAAAACACCGGGTTTATGATGGACAGCTGCATTTGCACAGTCACTTAATGTCCCATGATCAGACAAACAGTCTCTACTAGAGCCTGTTAGCATGACTGGGGCTGTTTTTCAAGTACTGAAGGCCAGATCCTTAGAATCTGTATTGTGACTTTCCTCTTGAAGCTCGTGAGAGCCTCAATGCAGCATTTGTTTTTCTACCAAACATATCTGTAGCACCAGGGGATGTTCTAGTCGTTTCTCTTGAGCTCCAGGGCAGCTTTCACTGAAATTTGGATCTACTGAAGAGCCATGTTTTTGGGGGGGATTCACTTAAATCTTGCAGCCTTGTCTGTAACATTTCACATAGGTCAGAAAAGTATTCCGCAGTGTGGTAAATGTCGGTTTCAAAATCCAAAGTGACCCAACGAGCACCACACATCTTAGTGGCAGGGATTTAAATGAAATAATTTGTCCTTTATTTTAGACAGATATCCTAGCATGCCTCATACCATTGGCTCCCTAAAACCTTTGTCTGGATCTTTGTAGTGCTTTTCTCCCACTCTCTGGAACACACGTATTTCACTATTGAAGCCAGAAAAACTGTCAGTTACAGCATACTCAATCAATTTAATAGTCTATGGAATGTCAAAATAATCAATGCTGTGCATACTATATTGTGATGAAGATGAGAGTTAACCCCACGACAAGGTGTAATGAAGCTTTCACTGCAAGGGCTGTTTCCATTTAAAAGTGAAGTATCTTTGTTTTTCTGTATTGGTGGGGATAGAAAAAATGCATTTGTTAGATCATTAGCTACATATCAAATGCCTGAAGCTGTGTTTCATGTGCTCCACGAAGAATACCATAACAAGTATAGCAGCTGAGATTGGGGCTACCAGTATCTCCTGTGATCCATCTAGCAATTACCAAATAGGTAAATTATACACGGATAATGAGGGAACCATAACTCCTATATCATTTAAGCTTTTCAAAGGGGCACTAATTTCTGTGAATTTTGCCAGGATGCAGCATTGTTCTGTTTTGCTGTTTTGTCCATGAATTGGCAGGGGTGGGGGGCACTTTCAAGGACTTATACTTGTCCATCCTGCTATGTGGCTTTTCTCCAAGGTCCATGGGAAGAATGTAAGGGTTCTTTCAGCTGCTAATTGTATTCATTCCAGTTGTATGCTGGGGACCAAGGAAATAACCACAGGGTGGAAGTGAAGACCCATTGAATCCATTATGAAGTAGACTTACAATAGCCTTGGCTATATTACCCGGCCCCATATGTTTCCACTTTAACAACAGGACCCAGCAGTGTTTGATAAAGTCTGGTATCAGTGTCAATCCAGACCTTTTGTCCAGCAGCCCTTCAAAATCTTTATTCCTAGAATAGACTTAATCTTTATTCCTAGAATAAGTTAATTCGTTAAATGGCTTCAGTCTAATGCTTAGGAACTATGGGGTACCATTTTCTTAACTTGCTAAAGCATCTTGGGCAAGCCACCTTCCCTCAATAAACTTAGATTATAATCAAAACTTCCTGCTAATTCTTCTATGTTAAAAAAGGAACTGGGATCCCATAAATGCTGATGTGGCCATAGCTGGGGGAAATAGAGAATCTTTAACTTCAAACAGCTTGTAGATTTGAATGCCAGAAAAACTGATGGAAGCATGACAGAAACACAGTAGGATGGAAGCTGTATAGGCGAATTTCATTACGTTGTTGAATATCTCTAACTGCAGTTAGTTATAGCATATTGCTTATAATGGTAATATGTGATGATATATAAATTGCTGTTAATTAATTTCATAAATCTATTAATTCACATTATGGTTTTACTATATAAACTCTATTATTACATTTGTGTATATAGAGTTTTATAGGTTATGGTCATGAAATAATATACAATTTTAATTTTAACCTTGTTTAAATATGAAAATATTTTTTCTCTAGGGAATGTGTCATAATAACAAATATTTTTTTATATTTGAAGAAATCTTTGTATTTTATTTTTCATTTTTTAAGTTCATTATCTTATTTGATACCACTTAGAAACACTCAGGGAAGTAAGAAAATTGAAACTCAGAGAAGTTTAGTGATTTTTTTTCTTCTTAAGCTACACGGTAGCCAAGAAGACCCAAGATCAGAATATCTGATAAACAGTCATATTACTTTCTCTCTAGGTCACAATATTTGCTTTTAAGGAAAAAGTGGATATTTTCTATTTTAAAGCTTTAGGTATTTTTCTGTGTATTACTGGAAGGTGGTAGGTGTGTAATATAACTCTCCTTCTTGCCTATTGAAGTCAGGAATTATTTTCTTTATCATAAATTATGTAAAAATAAATGAATTTTTATTCACTGCCTTTCTTCTTGGTGAAAGTCCATTCTATATTTAGCAGACATCTATTCGATAACAGTGCCATTTGGTTTTGATATTCCTTTTAGTTATATTTATATTCCTAAAAGCCAAATTCATCAGCAACTACAAATAAAGTTACCATCATCATCACTCACGTTATTTTTACCAAGTGCAAAATATAAGCAATGGCTTGACCAAAACATATTGATTGTATTTCTTTGGAAAACCATGAAACTTCCTCTGAGATACAATATTTGTCATAACTCTATTTTTAACCAAGAATAAAGAATAACTGATAACATGAAATATGGTAGGACATAATTGGCAAATGGAGAGCGTTTTGCAGAAATCACTCAAAGTGTTTTGAATTTCATTTCTTGTCATGGTTTATTTAACACTAGCTGAGCACTCAGAGTCATGCACAAAAGATTGATGATCTCTTAGAGCAATTCCTAAGTGTAATATTATGTCTTAAAGAATTATGCCACTCTTTTTAAGGGTGCTGAGAAAGATGTTAGGAGGCATCAATAACAATTTAAGAATTACTAACCATCTGCATTTTGTAAATCACGTAGACAGAGGGTTTCCCCATATAATCCCTAAATGAATTACATGATCCCAAAAGACATTTACTAAGTATTTGTATAACTGTACAGTTTGTTATTGAAAGGTAATGAATTTGTGAAAATCCCTATGTGTCCCAAGAAGAAGAATGAAATAGAAATAATACAAGGCTCTATCCAGGGGAGAATTTGTAAGTTTGGTGTTGGCATTGACATTTCAGTTGTTGTTTCCTGAAGAATCATTTTTTCCCCCTCTGGATAGGGAAATAATAAATGGCCTGTCCACTGATTGTTGTTCTAAATAGTTCTCCTGTGTCCTAAAAAAACATATGAGAGTCTCTCAGTACATATGTTACCTCCAGGAAAGAATTTAGTCATTGAGAAGCTTTAGCTCTTAGAAACTTGAGAAGAAGTTAGTATTTGTCATAAGTGTCCTGCCTGCTTTTAAACACCATTCTCATCTTTCTTTCTTCCTTTCTTTCTATTTCTTTATTTTTTTCTTGCTTTCAGTGCTTTCTTTATCTTCTCTTCAGACAGTATGATATTGTGAAATTCGTGTAGGTTTAAAGTCAGAAAACATAATTTGGAGTCCTAGATCTTGTATTCATTATTAGCTTTGAAGGTGTGGGAAAGTTATTGGGCCTCTCTGTGTCTCAATTTTTTTATCCATAAAATTAGGATGATAATAGTACCCAGGAGCAATGCTAAGCCCTAATTTGAATCCAGCTATGATTATTAAGCCTCTTAATCCTTCCAAATCAGAGACTTCTCTTTTTGAAAAATGAGAAAATATATACAGATGCCCCTTGACTTACCATAATGTTATGTCCCCAATAACCCATTCTGAGTTGAAAATATGATAAATCAAGGTGCATTTAATACACCTAACCTACTGAACATCATAGCTTAGCTTAGGCTAGCCTACCTTAAATATGCTCAGAATACTTACGTTAGCCTACAGCTGGGCAAAATTACCGAACGCAAAGCCTATTTTATAATAAGCTGTTGAAAACATCATATAATTTATCTAATATTGTACAATACTGTATTGAAGGTGAAAAACACAATGGTAATATGACTACTTAATGTACAGGTTCTACTGAATTCATATCATTTTCACACTATCGTAAAGTTGCAAAATTGTAAGTCAAGGCATGGTAAGTCAGGGATCATCTGTAATTCTGAGCTTACCTAGTTGCTATTGCATTTGATCAAAAAAGCAAAAGAAGCCTGACATGTTTTGATAAAATAGTTTTCTTTATCTTTTTAGTGGAAGCAATTTTGTTTAGTGCATTGGATTCAGAGGATTTGAGTTTGAGTCCTGATGAAAAATGAATCTATCTGTGAACAAATGGTTTGGCCCATTTGAGATGCTGTTTCCACATTTGAAAATCACAATAACAGCTCCCATTTAACAGAATCACTGTGGAACTCCAAATGAGGTGGTGTGTGTAACTGCATAGCTTTTAAGAATGGAAAAGGGGTATGTTAATGTTAGCTGCAAACATCGTAATTACTAAGAACCACATAGATTTTTATTTGTCTTCTTTTTATTTGTTTCTAGGAGAAAAGTGGAGATATCATTCAAAATGGTGTCCCTCCTATCTTAATTGGACTTAAATCCTCAACTGTATTGCTTAGAGGAAGACAAATCACAATGTAGGAGTCGAGAGTCATTGACAGTCTGGCTGTTAGCTGCTGGGGAGTAGAGACCTATTTGGATCCTTCCTTCAAGGACTGAAGAGTCTAGTGAAAGAAATAAGTCTACAAACACACACATAAACACACACACACACACAGTGGGGCTGAGTAAGGTGTAAACTTAGCTAAAAGGAAGCTACAGTTAGGTGCTAGAGGAGCTCAGAGAAGGAAAAAATGCCAAAATATGACTGGCAGAAAGCTCTCATGAATGAGATGACATTTGAACTGTGAAGTAAAGGTCAATTGGATTAAATCTTGTGGAAATGGAAGAGACAAGCATCCATTACAAGAAAACTATGATGAAAATGTTGGAGAGTAACAATTGCAAGGGAAAAGAGCACATATAAGATAAACAAAAACTTTCTTTTGACTAGAATCTTGTATATTAATGGAAAATTAGATCTGAAGATGGGTTTTATCCAGAAGACATGGGAGACCTACTACAAATTTTAAAGCCAGGGTGTGACGTTATCAGAACGGTGCTTTAACAAGAAGTCCTATTTTTTTGTCCAAGTTCTAGTATAACCTTTGGAGTTGTCGGTGACTCTTAAGTCAGCCTGCTCAGAGTGATGCTCAAGTGTGTGTTCACCATTAAGCATCTCCTCCTCTCAGCCCCAAGGGGCAGCCCAGGACTCTCCCAGGCCTTTCCTTCCCCAGCATTTATCTGCATACAGGACTCCTCGCCTTTCCCACATCCCACATATCTTCCCACCCATGTTCTTCTGCTTCTTTCTATATCATCCATCAAGAATGTTCTTAGCCACCTTTCAACATTTAGAGCTCAATGCAATGCTCTGCAATGCCTTCTAAGATCCTCTAGAGAGATTCCTCTGCCTACCCACTTGCATTTGCCTGAAGCTGTTCCTGAAAACTTTACAGTAGCAGGTACCATAATGTAGTCATTTTATTGACTTGTGTACATGCCTGTTTCCCCAAGAGTACTTACTGTGAGGTTCTTCATTTTTGCTTCTTTCTTGTAAGTCTACTTTACTTCACTTTATCACTAACAGGCAAAATCTGAAAGTTACGAGGTATAATATTGCTAATGTTGAACACCAGAGAATCTAATTTGAACTAATTGCTAAAATTCTCTATCCTCTTGAGGTCCATGTATTCATACTATGGTATTCTTTAAATCAGCCAATGCTATATGGCTATAATTGTCTTGATATATTAATTTATTTCTTAAGTAAATATTTAATGAAAGAAAGTCAGATTATGTGATTATCAATAGACCTATACTCTGGTACTAGTTCTTCCCCTAAGTAGAATTATGACCCTACACAAATCACTGAAAATTTCTAAGCCTGAGTTTTCTAGCTGTGAATTAAGATGTCGCATGCTCCCGATAATTTCTTTCAGTGCTAACATGTTAATATGTACTTTGCTATACACAACAAAATGTTCTTATAACTTGAAGAATAAGAAAAAAAAAACTGTTGAAGTTTGAAGAAACCTAATAACGCCCCCATCCTGCCCTCCAGATTACAGACCATCTAGTACACAGGAGCTAGGTAGAGATTAAAATACATAATCCACTTTACTTTTTATATAGCTCAATTAGAAAATGCAGCCTGGACTTGCACTAAGAATAGGGATTCTTACCACCTCCTCCTGTCATGGATAGAAATTCAAAAGGACTGCAGGAAGTTTATTACACCACAGCAGGAGGAGATTGGGAAATGCACTAAGCTTGTGGGTAGATTCCTTTGGAGAAAGCCCAAGGTACAAACACCATACCTCTAACTCTGATCAACAGTATAGCCAACAAATATCCAGATTTCCCACATACCTCTGTCTGTGCTGCTGAAAGTAGTGAGTGATGGGTAGCAAGAAGAGATACATCCTAATACACCCCAATATTTTCTGGAGAGGTGGAATGACTGAGAGGAATTCCTATTTATAAGCAAAGAACAAAATAAGGTGAAGATCATCATTATCAACAAGCACACATATACACTCAAAATATGTTCTATAGAATGCATGCAGTTAGATTGGTATTAACAGAAATTATCGAGTTTGTTGTTCTTTGCAACCTAGAATCAAAAGATGTCACTGAGATTTAGGAGTCATAGATATGCATTTGCCATGATGCATTAATCTTCTGCTCTCATTTCTACCTCATGAAATTTTTATTATTAAAAAAACTAAGAGGTTCAAAAACATATTTATTGGTTCAGCATTGCAAACTCATGTATCTTGTGGTAGAAATGTTGACTGAACATGGGCTCAAAGGCAGAAAATAATGTATTAAAATAATAAATCTTTCAATGTCTTCTTTCTGTCCCTGAACAAATAAATAAATCAGAGAACAATGGTGTGATCTCTTTCTCTACTCCCCTGGACAACACTTCCATGTATTTTTCGCATGCTCCTTCTTTGGTATATAATGTTCTTCTTTATCCTGACTGTGTATAAGCCCTCAAAGCTAAAGCAGCCTTCTCACTCATTGATGCAAATCTCTCATAGCCTCAGCTATGATATTTTTTCTGATCCATGAACTAAATAAAAAGCAGTGTCTCTCTCTTTCTCTTTCTCTCTCTCTCTCCCCCGACTCCTCTCTCTCCTCTTTTTCCTCTCTCCTCCTCTATCTTCCCCTATCTCTCCTCTCTTTTTTCTCTCTCTCATTCTACCTCCCAGTTCTCCTTGTTGCATCTTCTAGATTCTTCCATAAAAGATTCATCACACTGTATTCTAATTTTAGTTTTTCTCCCAAATCACTAGTTCCTGCAGTGTTCAAGATAAGAGATATGTATTATATACATATGAGGTACCCAGTGATTCTTTGTCAAATGAATGAATAATAGATGTTTTTAAAGAAATTTTATAGATTCAATTAAGTAGTTTGGCTTTATAAACAATTTTCTAAATCCAAATGTATTAAGGTTGAAATTCTTCAGAAGAGGAAACTGAGACAAGGATTTGAATGCAAGTGGTTTATTTGTGGGAGTCGTCCCAGGAACTATTGGAAGAGAGTAAAGGAATATTATAGGGAAGGAAATAAAGCCAATAAAAGGCATGTTAATTAAATGCTTACTATTTTGGGTCATGTGCCTCAATGTTTCTAGAGAACTCTGGGAAACTACAAGAGTAAATCTCAGAACTTTCTCATTAAAGTAGCAAGAAAGCTGAAGCATCTAAGTACCCATCTCCTTTTAATCATTTATTGAGTGCTTCTAAATCACTGGCACTTATAGTCTCTCCTGTGTGGGGAGCCAAGCCTGGTTCAATACCCAGACAGAACCCTCAGGCAAGGATTCCCGAGTGCTTGTGACAGGAAGTCATGAGTCAGGAATGTACAGGAACATTAAATGCAAACAGGACATGCATGGAGTCTCAACTGCATTTTCAAGGATGTCCAACCCCAAGTCCAGAAGACATATCACATCTTGTAATGACCAGATGATAATCCTATCCAGGCAGTAGAGTTTTTATATGATGAACTTGTCAGCAAGTGGATGATTGATTTTCTTATTCAATAGTACCATAGCAAGGGCTCAGTTTCTGACTTTCTTGATGATACCTGTGGCATCAGCAGCATAACAAAAGAAGTCCATGATGTTGGACTCATGAATAGCCCCCATTCCTACTCCCATGGCTACTGGATTTATGGGCATGTTGTATAGCGACTTGGGTGGACCAGGAGGGAGGCTGGCTGACATCCACAGGATGAGTTCAACCTGTTCATCTGGTTGTTGAGGGTTTCTACTCAGGTGGATACTCTTTCTGGTTGGCATTAGTCTCATGCAAAAAGGTAGATCTTCACTCTTTGGTCCCAATTCCATAGGTTCATCCCCAAGCATCTTACCAAAGATAGTTTTTTAAATTTTATTTTCCTCAAATTTGAGTCCTTTCCAAGCTGTCGTTTATCACTCCCCAGGTGCCTCTATGTATATTCTTACCTGTGACCACTTTACACACTAAGTTGAAAAACGGATATACTACTCAAGATCAGTCCACTAAGAGAAATAGCCATCACCACTGTATTTTGTGGATATCTATAATTGGAGTTATACTGCAGGAGAGTCTATTTTCTGCTCACATTAGTGTATTGAGTTGGCCCCTTCATAAAGCAAGCTCAGCTTATTCTTCCAAAGTCAGAGAGTCCTAAGGAATCCCAACAAGGCCATAGGTATGAGATGAGGAGAGGCATTGGTAAAAGACTGCGGTGGCATAGGGATCTAGACCACCCATTTATATAAATTATTTACACCCTCCTTCCCGTCCCAATTCCCAAACTACCATTTTCATAATATGATATATTGCTTTAATGTTCCCCTGACAATGTTCAGCTCATAATGGGTTTATCCCATTGTATGTTCACTAGATGTCTCACAGTTTAGCGTAGTTTCTACAAAGGTCCAGTAGTTTCCCAAGAGCTGCTTTTCAAAAGTAAATAGTAATCTGGTGCAAAGAACACAGCTTTGCTTCAGAACTCTAAGGGTTTGTAATGCGACTTTCCTTTTGAGGCTTGTCAGGGAGTCAATGTGTTGTTGACCATCACAGATAAAACATGGATACATTTACCTCATTGAAGGTACTGATTTGAACCACTTCCTGAACTTACTGTGGAGGATTCTATCACTCTAACCTTACTCAAACTGGTAGTCTAATGATTCATCTGATAAATGAGTCAGAGCTATGTTGCTAAAAATGGCACATACTGTATTCGGAATCCAAAACAATCATCTAAGCACTGCCTCAATTTTTTAGTTGTAGGAAGCACAAAGTAAAATATCCTGAACTTTACTTTGAAAGAAATGTCCTGGTATTTCTCAAACTATTAGACCCCTGAAAACTTCACAGACATGTCAGGCCCCTAAAATTTTATAGGCTTTAATATCTCTCCCAGTATATACAGGGTACTGCCACTCTATGGTCACCAGGTCAAATTAACATGATGCCATTGGCATATTGCAGAGGCATAAGAACTATGATCCTTGGGCCATATGTAGCCTGCCACCTGTCTAAGTATATAAAGTTTTGTTGG
>NW_012152408.1:210262-212165 GCF_000956105.1 Propithecus coquereli
ATAAAACATTATTCTTATTGGCCACCCATCTATTTTGCCTCTTGAAATGCCATCACCAAGATCCATTGTTTACTTCCTGGATTTGCAACCTGTAACAGTATTTTTGTCCAATTTATCTCTAACAATTGTGTGCACCATTTGGCCTCAGATATTCTTTTATCCCACTCTGTTAAGGCCATTTTGACATCACCTCTTCATTTTACTTGTAGACCATTATTATCTCCACCCTTAGGGACTATTCAAAAAGCATACTAAGGTTTATTTAAAGCATCCTTGTAAGGGTGTTAAATTCTAAATCACTGTAAAGTGTCCTCATATAAATAAAGTCTCCCACATCTGGCCATGTATTATGCTGGACTCTCCAGATCTATCCCCAAACATATTATCTTCTAATAATTCCTGATTATGTATATTGTCTACATTTTCATGATATACTCTTTCATCCTTGGACCACGCCAAAACTAAATATTGGTTTAGAACAATAAAGGGAGGGGAGGCAGATCTTCATAAGGGTAAGTATCACGTTCATTGGTGCTCACCCTAGGCAAAGCTCTTGTATGGTCTTCAGGCAATGAGAATCTGTTCTTTAGTAAATAGTAGAAGTCCATGCTGCCCACCTAGAAAGTCTCGGGAAATCTTAAGATGCACGTTTCTCAAGGACTTCTGACCATTGTTTCCATCCTGGGTCTTAGAGTTCTATTCTCTTCTTATCATGAGTCTAACTTTACTGTGGAATATTTGGTGGAGTTCTGAATGAAGGCTTCATCTCAACCTGGAGACCCTTATAATCAAACCTTGGGTCTGATATTTAGCAACATCTGTCTTCCAGCTAAAGATTAGATTTTTTTAAACATTGTCATTGAGGCTTCCTTGCTTTTACAATGTACCCTGAGTTGATAGTTGGTAAACTGAGACTAGAATTTTCTTTCTTCAGAGCTCTATGGTAGTTGTTAACAGCCATACATGGCAATTCTTATATTTTCCATGTCCCAGAAAACAATACCTCTTCTCATACAGATACCCCATCAATATCCAGCATGGCTGATGGTCTTATTAACCTGACTTACCACCCCCTATGGTGCCATGGTATCATCTGGCCATTTAGCAATCTAGTTCTAGAAACCTGTTTCTTGGTTTGTAGTACTACTTGCAATTACCATAGGTTGTGTTTCCCTCAAAGCAGATGCTGATATAAGACTTATGAGTGCAAATAGTCTAATTTGAGGAGGTTACACGTCACTCTAGTAGGGAATGGGAAAGTAAAGCAAAGAAGAGAAGAATCTCGACACAATATGTGCTAATGAATAGTTGTTACTGTGGCCAGCTGGGGCTCAATACCACTGGAGACCTCTGGGAAACTACACAAACTACACAAACTACATAAATGCTTCAGGGTTGGACACACGCTATGTGGCTAATATTGAGCTGGATGGGAACAAAATAGGAAATAAAATGTTCAAATCTGAGACATCGAGTTTAACATGGATAACTGAAATGTCAGCCCATGAATAAAGGATTAAAATACTCACAGTTGCTATTCCAGAGATAATGTCTAAGGAGAAAATACATTTTAAAAAATATTACTTTCAAATATCAAATAGTGGATGACATCAAAAACAAATAATACATAGGGATTTATGATGAAAAGCATCATTTTCCTGTTCTATCCCTCCCCATTACAGATCTTGCTGTCCAAGATGCCTGCTATCAACAATTTATGTATTTAGTTCTTATGGTGGTTACTTACATAAATGTATATTACCTTGACAAATATTGTTTTAGTAACAGCTATTTGTGTTCTATCACCTGCCATATCCTATTCCTCTTCCTCTCAATTTTTAATAGTATAGTTTTTGCTTACTTCTTGTATTTAGTTGCCATTGAAATTTTGAATATATTCAAA
>NW_012152408.1:214563-215020 GCF_000956105.1 Propithecus coquereli
TTCTGGATTTTTATGTGCTAAATATGGCAACTCTACGAGTGTATATTTGTTGTAGATTTATAATTAAGAGACGGAGACATGGATGTGAAATATAAATTTGATAATAATCTACATACAGCCGATGATGAAAGCTCTGCTACTAACCAGCTCTCTGACCCTGGACAAGTTAACTTCATCTCACATTTGTATAATTTAAAGATGATATTAACTGATTTTCTTTAGCCATTTCTATTTCAAGATAATATATAACTCTGAGTACACTTTCTTAAATATAATTTCCTTGTTATTATTATAACGTTAGGTACTATGAACACAATTTACAGCATTCTCTGCCATATTGAAATTTTAGGAAAGAGTAAGTTATCATTTACATGCAGAAGTGTCTCTCACTCTGCTTTTTTCAATGCTTTTACAAAAATTAATAGCCAGCGATTCTGACATAGAAATGTTTATTTCT
>NW_012152408.1:216705-233604 GCF_000956105.1 Propithecus coquereli
TTCCTGTATACACTTCCAGAAATGTGTTTATATAAGTCGTTTAGTATGTTGCTCTAACAATAGAGAAAATAACTGTTGTTTTTTTCCAAAATAAGAATTTGCTGAAAACAAAATTGTATCCCACTCTTATAGTTCGTTGAGTAAAGGTTCTTAAATAGGACACTTGTTTTTATAAGATACAATTATAGCTTAATTGAGGCCACACTGGAAAAGAAAGAGGAAAACCCATTTATGAAATCCTTTCTGTTCCATACCATTTTCGTGTTTCTAAGCAGTCATTTAATCTCTTGAAAATTAAGTTTATTCATCTCTGAAATGTAGCTAATAATAACTACTTTCTATTTTTTTTTTATATTGTGTGTGGATTTAGTTAGAACAGGATATTTTAGAGACTAATGCAATAGTGACATCATACTGAAAGATCAATAAATTGGTTTCAATTGAGTGCTTCCCTAAGATATAATAAAAGTAAAAGTCTTGACAAAGGAGATCATTAATTCTGTCAAGATCATGGCTAATAGTCATGCTGATTATTTTTCCGAATGTAGGCATCAGTATAAGAAACTCTTCTCTCATTTTTTCCACTGACTCCCCAGTATTTAGCACATGGGCTGGAACATAATATATATTCAACCATTATTACTGGAATGGATGAATGAAGAACTTAAAATTATTTCAAAAATTCATTTATATGATCCTCTAATTATTGTATTAATTTTTATTCATAGTAATACCTGGGGAGACTTGATCACCACTTTCGTATCAAAGGGCTGTGAAGTATGCCAGTGAAGTAACCAGTCAGGAAGGAAAAGTTGATTGTGGCCATGAGATCAGAGACATGGAAATATTCTCAGAAACCATCAGCCAGTGCTCTTCAGGGGGCCCACATACCTATTTTGCCCAGAAGAGTATAAACTTGAACGTACTGTTCAGAAGTAATATAAATAAATGAACCCTTTTACTTTCAAATGTATTACAGCTTGGATAATAAATGATATGCTATCTGGGCACTATTGCAGGATTAAAAAGATAATAAACGTTGTCTATTATTTAGCAGCATGAATATTGCCAAGTAATGGGAAGCTCAGGAAATCATGACATGGCTCAACCTGTCGTTGAACAATGTAAATACCAGAAAACTTACGTGCATCCTCACAATTGTCCTTCAGCCACCCATTATTGTCCAGCATCATAAGATCAAAGACTGATTTCATTTTCCATGTCTCTAAGTAGGATCTGGTGAATATCTAAGGAACACTATATGTCCCCACTAGGTTTTCTCATTTTCACACAAGATATTCCTAGCTCCTTTAATTTTTTCATAGTTTGTTGTTTCCCAATTTCTTATTATTCTGGACACACTCTCATACGTGAATCCTAAGTCATCAATTAAGGCTCAGAATTTCAGGGTATCTTTGTTTTTTCTTTCATTTTATATTTCAGCTCTTGCTTTTCTCTTTGTTTCTCTTTCACTTGGTATCTTTTTTTTTCTTTTTGTCCCTCTCCTGTTCCCTTCTGTCTTATTCTTACTCAATCTGTCACGTTCTTGAACTTTATCTCCATCGTTGCTATTGTTACATTTCTCTTTCTCTTGTGATACATATATCTGTCCATTCCTCTTTCATTTTCACTCACTATTCCTGTCTTCTGATTTCTCTTTCTTCTCTTCTTTCTTCTATGTCTTTTTCTCTCTGAGCCAACAGTGTGTCGCTAATGATGATCCTGATATTAATATAGCACCATCTTCCTCCATTGTCATTGAATAACTGGCAGAATAGCAAGGGCAGACTGTCAAAACTAAAATATGAAATGTCAAATTCAAGAGTAACAGGCCTTGTTTTTATCTGTATTCTATTTCCATTTTCCTTCAGATCACATTGGGTTTTAAAATTCTGTGAAAAAACATTACAGATTTTCCTGTTATCATCACACCTAGCATTCAGCAGAGCTGATCTCTGAAAAAAAAAAAAATGAATAATGAAGTTTCAGGGAGATTCTAAGTGTGAAATTAACCCAAATCGAAAAGATTTGTATTCTGAAGAAGCCTGGAGGGATAAGGAGCATTAAATTGCAAAGGCAGAACTGACCTGCCATATAGTTGGACACTGTTTGGATGCTGAGAGGATACATTTAGAGCGGAAGGTGTCAAAACCCAGCAGATTTTTATACTTCAAGGGACTCTTCTTAAATTTGTGATTAGTTGAGTAGACCTGTTGAGGTTGAAATGTGGGATTTGGGACTATATATGAATCCCCACAGAGGTCTATTCAATAGATTTTAAAAGACACATCTCATAGTTAATGCTTGCTAAGCCACTGCCGCTGTGCTAGGGCTTTTCATAAATTTTAAAAACTTTTTATTTTACACTACTTTCAGTTTTATAAAAGAGTTGCAAAAATGATACACAGAATTCCTAAAATACTAGTGGTTCTCAACTGAGTGTGATATTGTGCCTTCTCCCCTGAAGACATTTGACAATGTTTGGATTCATTTTTGGTTGTCACAGCTGAGGAAGGGGGTCTTACTGGCATCTAATAGCTAGACGCCAGGCATGCTGCTACACATCCTACAACAAACATGGTAACCCCTCAAAACAAAGAGAGTTATTTGGTCCCAAATGTCAGCAGTGTTGAGGTTGAGAAACCCTGACATATGCCCTTCGCCAAGATTCCTCAAATGTTAACTTCTTACATAAGCATAATATTAATACAATGATAAAAAATAGAGTTAACATTGATACATTACTATCATTTAATCTATAAATCTTATTCAAAATTTTCCAATAAACCTACTAATACCCTTTTTCTGGTCCAGAATCCAACCCAGGATCCTACATTTAGCTGAAATACCTCCTTAATCCCCTTAGGTTCTGGTGGTTCTCAGCCTTTCTTTGTGTTTTGTGACTACAACACTTTTGAAGTCCAATGGCAAGACATTCTGGTAGAATTTCCTTCAATTTTGTAGAATATTTCTTTATTTTAAAATTGAGGTTATGTATTTTAATAGGAACACCTCATAAATGATGTGTCAGTCTCAGTGAACAGATTATAGTAGTTAGTTGGTGATATTAATTTAAATATTAATTTAAATTTGATTGGAGTGGTGTCTTTAGGTTTCTCCCCTATAATGTTACTATTTTCCCCTTTGTAGTTAATAAGTATCTTATGGGAGTTGTTTTTAGACTATGTAAATATCTCATGTATCATCATATATTCACTCATGAAGTTAAATATCCGTTAATTATTTTTGCCTAAAAATATTACTTTAGAGTTTTACCAGTGGGGTTTTTATATTTCCATCATTTCCTTTATGTTTATTTGTTGGAATTCTGTAAGGAAGAGATTTTACTTATCCTACATATATTTGTTTATTATTCATTTATTTCAGCATAGACTCAAGACCATATTTTTCATATGAATGTATCTTATTATTAGTATTATCATACTGTTATTATTTTTTGCTCAACTTAAACAATATCTGGCCATTGAAAACTCCCTCAAATTGCCTTTTATATATTTTTGAATTGTCCTTATCGACTCTTATATTTTTTCATTCCTTTCTGGTACTACAACATGTTCTAGGCTCATCTTTGAATTTTTCTGTCTAAACCTAGGAATTGGCCATTTCTCCAAAAAGCCCTGGGTACTTGTATTTGAGAATGATATTTAGTTAGAAACCAAGCTTTGGCCCTCAGTGTGCTCACTGGTACTGGAGTGTCATTGTTTCTAGTTTTTCTTAGGGCACAGAGTTACAAAATATAGATATGAATGCACATCTCTCTCTCTCTCTCTCTCTCTCTCTCTCTCTCTCTCTCTCTCTCTCTCTCTCTCCTGTATATATTTAAAACAAGCATGTGTACAAATGCCTATAATTCCAATACAGAACCACAAATTGCATTCTACCCTTTCTTTATTTATTATTTGTAATGCTTTCCCCAATAGTAAAAAATCTGGCTGTCGTTATTTGCCATCTATTTACTCATTAGTTCCATCATACATTACAAAGTAATTTTAGCAATGCTAACCCATATCAACATATAAACAGATTTACTAACATAAATTATTTTTATTTAACATTATCTAGTCCTTTCTCTTATAGTACGTAATAAAGATATTACTTTGTTCCAGACTTTATTTTCCTCTTCTCACTTAGAATTGTTATGCTATTATATTTATTTGTAATACAATTCTGTGCATTTGCTTCTGTTTGCATTCCATTTTGGGTTCCCTCTTAATTATTACAAATTTTGAACATGTTTTTAAAATATGAGGGATATTAAAATTTAGAATTATACAAAATTTATACTCAAGAAATCTTACTTTCCATACACAGCATTTCTACTCCAGTTCCACTGAATTGAATTGAAGGTCAAAGATTGCATTTTTCCGGGATGTCCATTGAAATCACTTATCTACTTTCCCTAAAATCATCATTGTCTCTTTGGAACACGAAGTGAAATGCAGACCCCTTATACCGACTTGAAAGACCTTTTATGATCTGATTAATTATCTGACCTCACCACTTGCCACTCTCCTTCCCAATCTCAGTCCTTAGACACTCCTTGCACACACTTTAAGCTAAAATCAAATTGAGCAACAATATAGAGCAGCTTTCCAAACACACAGCCTTCTTTCATGCCTACTAAATTTTCACAGGCTGATCTTTCACTGACTACTGAGGTATCTGATTGAAAAAGTCCTCTAGCTAATTAAAACAATTGTGTCACCTCTCATATAATAAATATACTCCCTCCCTAAGAAAAAATGAGGTTTGTTCTCCTTGGTTCTAACAGCTGTAACCCCTACCTATATTTATTTGCCATTCTGTATTTTAATTAGTTTTTTTTCTCCCTTGAAAGTAACTTCTTTGAAAGCAGAGTCTAAGTCATAGTCTTTTCATGCATATCCAAGGGACAAAATAATATGAGTCATATTTTAGGTGTCTAGAGAATTGCATCTTGAATTTAACCTAAATGAAATTGATCCCTTCTAGTGACAACAGGTCGTCAATATGGATTCCAAAATTTAGATCTGAGAATCACTTTTTATAAAGCCTGTTTATTTTCTATAAAAGGCTGTTTATAAATGCGTTCCTATTACACAACTAATTCGACATTTTAAATATCAATTTCAGGGTAATTCTAATGATATTTTATTTATGGACATCGAAGTTAATTTTTATATATTTTATGTGTCTCTAAATATTATTCTTCTCCGTTTTTTTATAGCCACTTAAAATATAGAAAATAAAAGTCGGAAGTATTTTGTCTATGGGCCATAGTTTTCCAAGTCCTGTTTTTAGGTGGTAGTATGAAAGGTTACACAGAACATCAGGAGAGAGAGCATCTACCTTTTTCTAGACCAGGTTTTTGATTTCTGAGATTTTCTTACAAACAGGTGCATTGGACAAATATAACTGGTGAGAGAGTATCAATATATAACCAGTACTTGAATTTTTAACATAAACTTACTTGTCTAGCATCAATTGAAGTACCACAAGTTCTGTATTACCAGAAGATTTTTATAGCATATAGAATCAGGTGATAATTTTATCCATGTCATATCTTTCCTGTCTTGACATTATCTTGTTTATAGCATCTGATATTGACTGAATTGTTTCTCTCCAAAATCTTTATGCTGAAGCCCTAACCCCCAGCACCTGATAGGGTGACTATATTTGGAGATATGGCCTTTAAAGAGGTGATTATGCTAAAATGAGGCTTCTAGGGTGGGGCCCTAATGCAATCTGATTGGTGCCCTTATAAATGAGGAGATTACGACATAGCAGAGAAACAACGGGCTGAACATGCAGAGAGGGATGGCATTTGCAGAGTCAGAAGGCAACACCACCAAAGGAGGGAGAGAGCCCTCAGAAGAAACCAATCAGCCAGCTCCTTGACCATGAACTTCCAGCTTCCACAACTGTGAGAAGATGAATGTCTGTTGTTTACCCAGTCTATGGTATTTTGTTATGTATCACTAACAAATTAACAAAAGCGCAGATCCTCTTAAACTCTTCCTAGAACTTCTCTTTATGTAAAGCTAATCTTCACTCTACCTAAAGGGAAGGTAGAGAACACCTATGGCTTCATCTCTGATTTCTGTGTATTTTATTTTCATATGATTAACTCACTTTGGTGACATTATCTTAGGGTAAGTGCCTCCCTCCACTAGGACAACTCTAAGGAATGCGCACAGTGCAAGCCTTGACTGGAGCTTTATTTATTCTTAGTCTGATGCTGTTCTTGCTCATGGCTACCTTCACGTTGTACTTAAATGGACGCAGACCATTCCATATCTCATTATGAATCTTTTCTACTTATGGGTCTCTCTCTTTCTCTAAATCTCTATAAAGTATGGCTATAAATCCTCCAGGGCTTACCATACCTCATATAATTTCTCTTGAATTTAATTAGCTTCTTAATGATTTTTCTGTCCATGTGTATGTATATATGTACATGTGTGACTGTGTGTGAGTGTTCCACTCTCATCACTATTTCCCATTCAACACATAGCAAATAGTATTGTAGTATTTATCACAGTGTGTATTCATAGAGGAAAAGATATCCATGTAAGTGAGTAAAAATAAAACAAGTTAAAGGGTTGAATTAAGGGAAGATTTTACATATAAACATTTCCCATGTCAAATTGATCTCATTAGTGGTCCAAATTCTTTACCTTTTTCTTTAATCGAAGGCATGCCATATGCCTTTGCCCACAGTTGTCCGTGGGACATGTGAATAGGCCCACTCCCAGCAGAGCAATTACCTGGCTGGCCATTCAGGTGCTTATGCAATAAGAGCTTTATTTTTGTTATGTGGCTAATTCCTTGTCTCTACTTGTTATGCAGAAGTAATATTGTGAAAGTTAATTGATATAAAGCCTTGTGGAATGGCATGCAGAATTGGACCAAAAACAAACACTTCACAGTTATGAAACACCATCCTTTCTTGTGGCCACAAAAGTGAGGTGAGCCAAGCCTATGGTGGGAGTTTCGCTAGGTCGAGGGACGTTTTTAGGTAAAAGCTGAACTGCACATGCACTGTACCCAGACGTGTTAGCGTAAGAACACCATCTAACACTAAAGACTTTATGAAGCAAAGAGCCACATGGAAATGAAATAATGGGTCAGTAGATGAAGAACAGCAAGTAGACTCAAGAGCCCTAAATTGAAAAAAGGCATGGAAAAAAAAAAAAAAAAAGAAGGCATGACACAGAAAAGAATGAGGCTTTAAGGAAAAGATTTTGAGTTTAGTATAAAATGGTAAAAGTGAGTCTAAATATCCAAGAGCTTCTGGGTACGTTATAAACAAGTTGTGTCTCCCCTTGACTTTGGGTTGAAGTCCATGCTAATATTAACTCATGTAACTGCCAAACACACAGTGCTGTCTGTATGGTTTAATGGCAAAGCTGTCTGAAAATAGCTTGGGGCTGAATTATTATACGGGCTCATTCTCTCAGTTATCTGAATTTGATCAGATCAGACCAAACCAGCAGCCACTTGCTTAAGTAATTCCCCTGACTCCATATGTTAAGCTCTTCTGGGGGAGGTGGGGAGACAATAGGAGTAGAACAGCAATGATAATAGTAGTAATGATGCTAATATTAGCATTTATTGAGTTCTTCATGTTCCAGGCACAGTGAGCACTAAGAAATTTACCTGCATCATGCCAATAAATGACGCTAACACACTATAAGGGTAAGCATTACTATTATTCTCATTAGTTCATCATTAATGGAACTGAACCTTAAGAAGGTTAAGTAATCTACCTAAAGCCATGCAGCTAGTAAGTGAAGAGAAGTAACCTCTAATAAACTTTCAGTTTAGCTTGAGGACTGGCAGAGGGGAGGGGAAGATCAACAATTTTTAGTAGTTATAAGCAGTCTTAAAAGAAAGATGCTTGTTCTGGGTCTTTATGAATGTGTAGGAGAGTGCCAGGAGTCAGCTGGTGTGTCATGGAAAAAAAGAGAATGCCAATTCTGGATGAGAAGGAAGCTGTTGCCAAGACACTAAGAGACATACTTCGAAATGTAAGACGTTCAATATGCCTGGGAATCACAGTGCAAAGTAGCACCAGCAAAGGATCATGTTGGAGAACACGCAAAGAAAGACAGTGGGTGTTGTCTTTTTACCATATTTCCAAGTCTGGGTTTCATTTTATAAGCCATGAGGAGTCCTTGAAAGATTGTGACCTGCAAAATTTCGTGGTCAGATTTAGATCTGAGTGTGTTTGTTTGCTCTGATTGTGCCTGAGAATGAGTGAGACCAGTTTAATTTTCACACATTAGGAATAAAATCAGCTCAATGTAAGTAAAATATTTTCAAGTATATTCAACAAAATTCTACTAATACAGTGACCCTTTGAAATATTCTCATCTGAGTACCAATGAAGTTGCTTGACAGAAATGTACTAGCTTCAATGATTAGCATAAGGGGACATCCAGTGTTAGACTCTAGGTCTACGAGAAAAAGATTTCACTTCTGCACTCCAACTGGCTTCATAGATGTAACTTTTCTCTTCTAAAATTGCGGGAGAAAGAGTCATACAACTTCTAATGAAAAAAATAATAGTTGAATTCCGGACCATTTCAATGCTTCAAATTGCCAAAAATCTTTACTCACTGTCTGATTTCACAACCATTATGCAAAACTTTTTCTTTTTTTAATTTAAGTTCTGTAATTAATCCTCTCAATATATTTCTTCCTCAGTGGAATTGGGGTCCTCCTTTAAATTTAAAACCACTAAAATCTAGCTTGAAATATAAAACTAGGGCGATTTTACAAATCTCGTTTTTATAATAAAATAATGAAATGAGGTTAGACACACACACATACATATTTTAGTGAATGTAATTTCAAAAAAGGCATGAAAGAAACCAAAAATCATCAAATGTTTACATACAGCTCTCTACTTGTGTAACATTCATTCCTGCTGGGTCCTTCAGGACTCACTATACAAATATATACACACACACAGGTAGTTATAAATATATTACACATTTTATTTATATATAAATTATATACTTTGTAAATTAAATATAAAACATAAATTATATACATTTTATATTATAATTCTACATTACATAATCAATTATATGTGATTGCATATTATATATTTATATATTTGTCTATAATATATATTTAAATCAATAATATATATTTATAAAATACATATTTATTAAACTGTGTATATATATATATAAAGCACATAAGAAGCACTTATTGACTAATTCCATAACATATCTAGACACCTACTATGGGCCATAAATATGCTAGGCATCTGGAATATTGTAGCTAATAAGACAAACTAAATTCCTGCTCTCAGAGAGCTTAGTACATTGTACACTTTAGTTAAGGCATGAGCCCTGAATCCTCCTCTGGTAAGCAGGGCAGGATTACATACTATCCTGGAGAATGCCCAGTTTAAAGAAGTTATCTTTAGTTTAAAGAAGTTATCTGTCCTGCACTCCCTTTCCCATAGATCCTTTCTGGAAGACCAATAAAGAACAGATCTTTTTTATAGAATGTCTTTATTTCCTTTGGGTAGATGCCCAGTAATGGGATTGCTGGATCAAATGGTAGTTCTACTTGTAGCTCTTTGAGGTATCTCCATATTACTTTCCATAGAGGTCGCACTAGTTTGCAGTCCCGCCAACAGTGTACGAGTGTTCCTATCTCTCTGCATCCACATCATTTATTGTTCTGGGACTTTTTGATAAAAGTCATTCTCACTGGAGTTAAATGATATCTCATTGTGGTTTTGATTTGCATTTCCCTGATGATTAGAGATGTTGAGCATTTTTTCATATGTTTCTTGGCCATTAGACTCTCTTCTTCTGAAAAATTTCCATTCATGCCCTTTGCCCACTTTTTAATGGGATTGTTTGATTTTTTTCTTGCTGATTTTCCTGAGTTCTATACAGATTCTAGTTACCAGCCCTTTATTGGATGTGTAGCATGCAAATATTTTCTCTGAATCTGTAGGTTGTCTGTTTGCTCTTCTGATAGTTTCCTTGGCTGTGCAGAAACTTTTTAATTTGATCAGGTCCCATTTATTTATTTTTGTTGTTGTTGTGATTGCCTTTGGTGTCTTCTTCATAAATTCTTTGCCTAGGCCAATGTCTGTAAGAGTTTTTTCAACATTTTCTTCTGGAATTCTTAAGTTTCAAGCCTTAGGTGTAAGTTTGTTATCCACTGTGAGTTGATTTTTGTGAGAGGTGTGAATCCTGTTTCAGTCTTCTACATGTGGTTATCAAATTTCCCCAGCACCATTTATGGAATAAGGGTTCTTCTCCCCAGTGTATATTTTTGTCTGCTTTGTCAAAGATTAGATGGCTATATGAGGATGGTTTTATATCTGGGTTATCAGTTCTGTTCCATTGGTCTATTTTTATGTTCTTGTGCCACGGAGAAAAGTGTTGGTCTCAAGTCACTCACGGGGTGCCCAAGCTGGATCATTGTCTCTCCACCTCGGAGTTTGCCCCACTCTGCTGAAGTCACCAGGCAAGCAGCACCTGGGAGGGTCGGAGGGTAGGAAGCTCACAGTCTGAGTACCCCCTCAGTCAGCTGCAGGGTCCCAAAAGGAAAGGTCCCATTCCCTGCAGATGCCTCCAGGTGGTGGCTAAGTTGTCTGTCTGGGCAGCCAAGCAGGTAGAGAGGGGGAGGGCAGGGGAGAATGAAGCAATATGGTGCCTGCTTGGTAGACTTGGGTCTGTGGGGCGGCTCCCTGCAGAGGGAGCTGGGAACTTGGTGTTCTGTCCACAAGAGGCTCACTGCTCACTGATAAGCCATCTCTGGGCTGGTGTTAGCAGTTCTTCCCAGCAGCTCAGGAGCCCACCAGTAATCTGAATTTCAAGGGAGGGGAAATTTAACTGTTCCACCTCCTCTTGTCGCTGGTCTCCAAGCCTCTCCAGGTTTAGACCACGCCAATGCCTTTCTCCTTCTAGTCCTCCTCAGCAACTTCTTCCCATAGAGTCTCCTATAGTTTCAGGCACCCTTCCCTCTGACCTTTGTTCAATCTATGTTTGTCTGCCTGTTTATTTTTTTCACTTTTATCTAAAATCTATCTTTCTTGCAGAGACATTTTGGCTGGCAGTTTTTCTAGTCTGCCATCTTTGTCAATCTGTTGAAGTCATAATAATTCTTGAGGGATGAAGTTTCTTAGGGAATTCCAAAACCATCTGCCCCTCTAGTGGCTGCTAGTATCCTGGCTTTTATAGGTCTCACAGCTGTGAGACTGCTAATTTTCGAGGCTACCACAGACTTAAGGAAAAACCAATGGAATTAGAGTAAGCTGTAACACAACAAAATTTATTGTTCTTAGGCGGATTCAATGCATCTCTTAATAAAAACACACCTAGCTTGTTTAAAGCTTCTGGTTAGTTTCCACAGTTATAATAAAAGTAGATTTTGATAATTTATTTCCAGTGTTATTATTTCTGTCATGGAAAAGTGTATTTTCAAACTTCATTTCCCCACTTTTTTGGAAATCTGTCTTCTAGGTGTTTTTCTGTTATTTACATGAAATTAAAGTCCTCATGAAAAAGATTAAAACCATATTCTTCAGGGTAACTTTTACATATGAGTCAAATCTGAATCTAAACTCAATTTTGAGCATCATACATCTCAAAATTTTAAACTGTATGGTTTTCTTGTTATCCTATAGCACTATGTAACCGATTGTAAAAGAGGAATTATACAATTTCCAATGACAAAAAGATGCAAGGAAAGTCAGAGTCTTATAGACTAATTAAATAAGAGCTAATCAACAGCTCATTTCATATATGGGAAAAGTGTTCATCCTACCTTCTAGCTTAGTACAGCAGTCTGAGAAGAGCAGTCTGAGAACAATGTTGAGAAGTATTCTGAAATATATTTGAACTTAGTGGGAAACAAATACCACGGGCATTTACTAATGGCCACCAGGCCTATGGAATTTTTACTCTCCCTGATGTAAACACCTGAACATGTGGAGAAGAGATGGTTTGATTCCCTCAAACTCACTAGGAAACATAAGAGAAATGTCTATATATGGTGCACACATCTAAGTCACACTCACAGGGCCGGAGTATACTTAAAAGGATGATCACATTCATGCCTCTGGGCTAAGGGTACATAAATAAGGAATGATGATGATGATGATGATTCCATATTTTCTGCTTAGAAATTTTCTGTCTTGAGAACTAGACAGAAAAGTGATTAAAGTACTGGCTTTGAAATCATAAAGAGCCAGATTTGAATTCTTCCCAACTTTATGTTTTATCTTGAAGCACTGCTGCATTATTTTAAAATAAGTTGTGTGAAACATCTAGCACAATGCCCACTGCAAACTGACTGTGGTATGGTATATATCCTGGCATCTGAAGGACTGAATGTTTTACATAGCAATTTGACATACCCATTCTCTGCCTAGTGATTGTAACTTCAATAGCATTTGAGAGCACCTTTAAAGCATGTGGGAAGTGTGCTAGTGAGAGAGAGATTTACATGGGTGGGGAAAGGTGAAGTGAAGGTAAACCAGATGGGACAAAGGAAAGATCTAGAGTAGAAGCAGACTTTCAACTAGCACTAACGTTGAGGCAACATTTTGATACTGATTATGTATGTTTGTGTGCATGTGCTGTGTTTGTATTAGATAGATACCCTTCATTACAGATATAAAATCTTATGCATATACTAATAAGAGTGAAATTTATAGTGTTCGATAGACTGTAAGCCAGTGGGGAGATTCAACCCATGAGAAGGTATGCTAGGTATAGGTTGGAAAAGGGTCTTTGAGGCCATTACAAGCCCAGATATTATCTTTGATTGCTGGATCGCCAGATAGTCTAGCAGTTTTCAGGGTGAGGCTGGGATGTCCTTGGAAGTCGACCACTTGAGGGGGAGAGGAAGAGGGTCAGAGCTGTACGTAGTTAGCATTCGGTTTGGGAGTATTTTAATGTGTTAACTTTTTTTATGGCCAGTTAGCAGCTGAATATCAATCCTAAACATAATTAAATAGACCTGAAGAGCTATGCAGGCAACATTGAATTAGGAATGATCAATATCCCCAGAAATTTTCTCAAATAGCTTCAGAGGACAAGCTGCTAGCATACAAGTAAAAAAAAACAAAAAACAAAAAACATAGAATTAAGGATAATAGGGTGTGGCGTAACCAGAAGTGAACTTAGAGGGTGAACTTTCCATAAAGGAATTGCCATCGAATTTAAAAATTCAAGACAAACCAAAGGCAATGACAACAGTAAAAATTAAACAGCATGCACAAGAAACATTGTTCTCTCCAATAGAAGGCCAGAATCAAGAGGCAGGTCAGCAGTTTACAACCCTTGGCTTGCTGTATGGTGGACATGTGTTGGTGTGAAGGAGCTGAGGTAGGGAATACGTTTGAGGAGTTACAGTCAATAAACCAATGGAAATAGTCAAATGTAGCCCATACCAGAAAGAAGTTAAACACACATAGATATAGGTATGGTGGAGAAGAAGATCCTATGAGAGAGAAGAAATTCTCAGAGTGATAGGATTAAAAGAACTAATGTCAGGGGGCAGGCAAAAATAAATGTCAGAATAGGGCTAATCAATGTTGAAGACTCCTTTAGGAGATAGTATTATGGAATAAAGAATGTAGAGCACATGTGAAGGGCAGTGATTAACTTAGATGAGAAAGGGTAAAGGGTGCACATCATTTGTTGAGACCGGAAATAGTCAAAAATGATGAAAATGTAGATGTTTTGAAAATTACATTTATTCTTTATCTTCATCAAAAGGTTCTGTGCTGAAAGTGGGGATGACTTGGTGTAATTATTTAGCCTTTTTATGCCTTAGTTTTCTTACCTGAACCCTAATTATATCTGCTGGTGGGGCCCCTGAGGGAATGAAAGTTTAGTTAAGATCTCAAGGCTGAGAAGAAGCTGCTGTATGCAGAGTTGGTGAAGCAGACAGCAGATGCCAAGACTGGAGGAGGTAAGGACGACAGGGCCAATACTGCCACAGTCCAGTGAGTAACAGGGAGGAGGGTGGAGTAATAAAACATCCATTCCATAGGGCTGATAGAAGCCTGCCGGGAGGCCACTCAAGGCCAAGTTGAAGAGATTTGATTGTATTTTAGGTGCACGAGGAATATACTTACGAGTAGCAAGCAGAGTGTGCAATGTCCTCCTTATGTTTTTAAGAAGTTTTGGAAATAGTAGCAGAAGTTGTACAACATTAAGAATGCAGGCAAGGACACTGAATTATATACTTAAAAGTAGTTCAAATGGCAATTTGTATGTGTTTTACCACAATTCTAAAAACATGAAAAAATGTTTCTGTGGCAGAAATGAGGGGAACAAAGTTGAGAGGAAAGGAGCAGAAACTGAGAATGTAGATAAGATGGAGAAGGCTCTTCATTAAGTCCTCACGAATGCCACGATGTATAATATTAGACATTGTTTCTACATGTGGAAACTGAGACCCAGAGACATTCTGGGACCCCAAACATTGAAAGACATTCTAAAGCAAAGCTTGGAGAGAAGCGTTCTCTCTTATCACTGAATTAAGAAATGTATTTTTTCCCAAACTCCTGCCCCTCACCCCCCTCATTTCTCAATTGTGATGTTTAAATAAAACCTACTTTTCATTTTGAGGTCTCAGATATGAATTGTCTTTTTTCAACTGTGTGTGAAGATTTCCATCAACAGAAATATTAACAGTTCTTTTATTATAACAGTGCAATTATACCATATATAGCAGCAATTATAGCACATGTGTTAAAATAGTCATCACTTTGTCTGAAATTTCTGGCGGAAAAAGCAATTAAGATATTTTCTCATTTAAGTAGTAGTTATTCCACTATTCATCACATTGCCTGTTAAATGGATGCATTTTGATTTTTGAGATTAAAAACACTGCAGAACATGAATTTTAAGAAGATTTTTAAAAAAATGTAAATAAAAAAGTGAGAGATCTGTTTTGTGCAATTCATGTCATCCTCATTATTCTTTTTGCAATTCTTATAGTTAAGTAAAATGAAATCTTTGCTACTTAAAGCTTCATAATAGAAGATCTGGAAAGATAAGTATAGTCAGAGGAAAAGTATATCAGAATTGAAGTACCTTTGACAATGCTGTAATCACATTGGGCAATTGAATGCATTTGACCAGAGAAAACCAATTCCAACGACTAAGATTTAGACATCTAGGTATTATTTTTAAAAGCCCATAAAATACCAAATCCCAAATCAGTAATTGTCTTGAATTTGTAATAATAATTTCAATAATTGGACCGTGAAGGTAAAAGCAAGGCAGTACAGTATTAGAATAACTTTGATATGAGAGTATGATATCTCCATGGTACAAAAATATGTTTGATATTTATCGCTGAATGCCCAGAAGTTTTAGCACTTGCATGGATAAGAATAATGATCAATCTTATGAAATGATTTTATTTCATATACAAAACTACCTCTGCAACTTTAATTCTAGCATGTTTCTTTCAACAACATCTCTCTGTCCAGGTTTGTTTATGTACAATTCATTCCATCAACATTTATTGTGAGTCTACTTTATGGTAATCACTGTGCTTCCAAATAGATATAAAAAAATGAATAAGCTGAAATTTTAGCCTGATGAGAAAAGGGGAAAATAGCTTTAAAGTCCCAAAGACTTTGTTTTATCGCTTACTAATTCTATGACCTCATAAAATATTGTAATCTTACTCAATTTCAGTTTCCTAATCTGCAAAAATGGACATACAGTTTATCTCACATGGCTATTAGGAGAATTACGCAGGATAATTCATATTTTGTGTTTAACACAGATCATAGATCATAATATATGTGCTTCCTAAGGTAGCCCACTTTCTTTTTCTTGGTCTAATAATTCCACATTGGTGAGAACAAATGAAGTTAAAAGAAAAAAATAGTAAATATACTGAATATATACTAAGTAAGTTCATGCAAATTGCATGTGTTGTTCATTTACTGATAGATCCAACAAATATTTCTTGAATGTTTTCTATGCTAAAGATCAAAGTGAAGATATTGGGAAAATAGTAACAAATAAGAAAACATCCCTTATTTCTTGGACTTTACATTCTAGTGTGGGAGACAATGAGCTAGCAAGCTGATATATAATAATAGAAAATATTTGCATGGTGTTTATTATGTACCAGGAGCTGATCTAGATATTTAATGTACACTAACTCATTTAATTCTCCCAATAACCCTATGCAGTATGTGCTATTATTTTCAGCCCCATTTTACACTTGAGAAAACTGAGGCAGAGAAGTATTAGGTAAATTACCCACATTAGCATGTGGCAGAGATGGGATTCAATATTAGGCAGATTGCTTTTCAAACACTGTCTTTTACTGCTATTCCTTTAAACATAAGGAATTCAGCTTGGGGGTTTAGCTACACAGAGAGGTAGAAAACTAGACAGCTGCCGATCATGCATGGCAAACAATTCGGTGCTATCCAAAATGTAATGGTAGGCTATTAGAAGGTTTTAAACTAGAAAGTGATGAAAATATCATTATGATTTTTTCTTTTTTTTGAGTCAGGGTCTCCCTTACTTGCCTCAGCTAGAGTATAGGGTGTCATTATAGCTCACTGCAACCTCAAATTCCTGGGCTCAAGCAATCCTCCTGTCACAGCCTCATGAGCAGATGGGACTATAGGCACTTGCCACCACGTCTGGCTAAATTTTCTATTTTTTGTAGAGGCAGAGTCTTGCTATGTTGCCCAGGCTAGTCTTGAACTTTTGGACTCAAGCAATCCTGTCAAAATGCTAGGATTATACGTTTGCTGGCCATTATTCTGTCTTCTTTTGAAAAGTTTCTGTTCATTTCCCTTGCCCATTTGTTGATGGGGTTGTTTGATTTTTTCTTGTTGATTTTTTTGAGTTCTAGATAGATTCTGGTTAT
>NW_012152408.1:234697-237866 GCF_000956105.1 Propithecus coquereli
TGACGCCACGGCACTTTAGTCTGGGCAACAAGAGTGAGACTCTGTCTCAAAAAAACATATTTTTGTTGTAATCTAACCTAAGCCAATTTGGCATTCGTAAGAGTTCAGTTTGACTATTTAGAAGTTGAGGACTATAGGTCTTCAAATGTGCAACCTTGTTACTGCATGGTATGTTATAATGAAGGGCGGTCTTAGACTGAATTATCCCACATGTACAAACATTTATTAGCAAGCAGGCAAAAGAAAGCCTTACAATCTTTTGCAATAAGCTCGGAAAAGTCCCTGCTCCATCTTTTTGAACACTTTAACAAGCATCTTTCATGACAGTTTCACTCCAAAGCAAATGTTGTCACAATAAACCCACCTAATCTAAAAAAAAAAAAAAAAAAATGCTAGGATTACAGGCCTCGGCCACAGTGCCCAGCCCTCATTATGTTTTATACAATCAATCTAACTGTTTCGTAGGGGGATAGATTCCGAGAAAGCTGTTGAGGAACAACTAAATGCAGTTAGGATTTGATTCGGGGAAGTCTTAATGGAAAATGATGATAGCTTGGACAAATTGGTGGTGTTAGAGACTGAGAATTTGTTAATGTGAGATCCATTTGCGTGTTTAGATTAAAAACTTACAGATGGGTTGGATGTGAAGAGTGATGAGAGTTTTGTTTGGGAATTGATAAGTTTGATATGCATATCTAAAATCCCCTTGGATACACAAATATAGGGCTCGGTGAAAAGTTAATGGTTGTCGGTGAAAATTTACATGTCATCATCATATAGTGCTCTTTAAAAATATGAGATCAAGTGAGATTTTATATTAATAGTTAGCAAGCATAGATAAGAGAAAGAAGAAAATTTAGAATCAAACTCTGAGGGTTTTGAAGCACTTAGAGATTCAGCCAGCAAAAGAAAGTGGGGAGAGAATGGCTACTAAGGTTAGAGAAAATCCAAGAAAGAAGAAGAGGCCAGAAAACAAAAGAAGAGCATATGCCATTTAACTGTATTAAGTCACTTTGACAGGTGGATACTATTATTAATACTATTATTACACAAATGTTATAAATAAGAAAAGTTAGGTTCCAAGTGGTAAATAACTTGCCCAAAGTCACACATAGTAGATAGATGATCCACATTAATGCTAGTGGGTTTTAGACTATGCTTTTATATGTCGGCCTTCCTATTAAGTATACAAACAGTGTTAGTAATAGTGCTCTAGTCAATGTCTACACACAGCTTATGCAAAGGCTAGTGAAGGAATTCATTACTTTCCTTAAACTAATACCAAAAAAAAAACGATAAGATTTACTTTGGACCCTGAAAAATAATTAGGAGTTCTTCACAGTGACAGAAATGGCACGTAGAAGTGGCAAACACTCCAGACAGAGAAATCAGCAGAGATATAATAAGCAAGGCTATCATGGAGAGACATGCATTATATTATCATCGTGTGTGTGTGTGTGTGTGTGTGTGTGTGTGTGTGTGTGTATGTTTGTGCATGTGTACGTGATTTTATTTTTCTGGAGGAATGACTCATTATCTGGGGGGTGTAAAGTATAGGAGCAGGAAGGCATTGGCTATCAAAAACACTTGAAAGAAAAATGAGATCAGATTTTATAGGTTTTGTGTCACGAAAATGAGTTTGTCCTTTAGTTTGTAGGCAAATAGGGAAATGGCAGTATTATAAACCAGAGCAAAGCTTGTTAGAGCTATTTATGAGGAAAATAATGTTAACTTCCAATGTAGAAAAGTTATATTTATTAGTTCAGCATCCTTAATTTGAGGGAACGCCTTTCTGCCTTCTTAACTGATTATGATGGATCTATTGATCACTACACATTCCCTCACCTTATCCACAGGGATGAATTGGCTCAGGTTGAGACATTTATAATGCACTAGCCCACTGGGCCCAGTCATCAAAAAAGAGGCAATTAGTGTTTATTTCTTGTACACTATATAGCTACCAGGAGATTGAAGCTCTCTAGTCACTGCAACTGCAAGGTTGGGACCATAAGATGCTGGAAGCACCAGTGGTGGGAACCCAAGCTGTCTGTCTGAACAAACTCTGCAGAGACAGAACCCTTCTGGATCATTCTTGACCTAGCCATTCCTGGGATAATTTCCTCCCAAACTTCACAGTTAAATGAATGGGTAATTTCTTTTTACCATGGAGTATATTTGAGTCTCATCTATTTGACTGTAGTGGGAAAAAAAATGGAAATGTAAATTAGCTGATTATGTCAATAATCCTGGGAAGAAATGATGTGACTATAACTATGGTAGTAAAAATAGTAATCCCAAAAGGACAGATTTGAGGCATTTTCGAGGGTGTATGTGTTCAATTTAATTAACATTAAAGAATATGGAGAATTCAGAATAACTGAAGCATTTGGTTTGAAAACTCAACAGTTCTCAGTTTGACTGTTGTTGGCATATAGGAATGCTACTGATTTGTGTACATTGATTTTTTAACCTGAGCCTTTGCTGAATTTGTTTGTGAATTCCAGTAGTCTCGTGGCAGAATCTTTGGGGTTTCTTAGATATAAGATCATATCATCAGCAAAGAACGATAATTTGATCACTTCTGCCCCTATTTGAATGCCGTTGATTTCCTTGTCTTGTCTGATTGCTCTGGGTAGGACTTCCAGCACTATGTTGAATAGAAGCAGTGAGAGAGGGGAACCTTACCTGGTTCCAGTCCTAAGCAGGAGTGCTTTCAATTTTTCCCCATTCAGTATAGTGTTGACTGTGGGTTTGTCATATATGGCTTGTATCATTTTTAGGTGAGTCCCATCTATGCCTATTTTGTTAAATGTTCGTATCATAAAAGGGTGCTGAATTTTGTCAAATGCTTTTCCTGAGTCTATTTAGAGGATCATATGGTCTTTGCTAAAGACTCAATACCCTTCATAACAGCAACAAAGAAAATAAAATACCTAGGAATATATTTAATTAAGGAGGTGAAAGACTTATGCATGGAGAATTATGAAACACCGAGGAAGGAAATAGCAGAGGAAGAAAACAGGTGGAAAACAGCACCATACTCATGGGTCAGCAGAATCAACATTGTTAAAATGCCTATACTACCCAAAGTGATCTATATATTCAATGCAATCCCTATTAAAATATCAATATCATTTTTTGTAGATCTAGAGAAAATAATTCTATGCTT
>NW_012152408.1:239491-240997 GCF_000956105.1 Propithecus coquereli
TATCAAAAAGTCCCAAAACAATAAATGTTGGCATGGATGCAGAGAAATAGGAACACCCATGCATTGCTGGTGGGATTGCAAACTAGTACAAACTCTGTGGAAAGTATATGGAGATACATCAAAGAGCTACAAGTAGAACTACCATTTGATTCAGCAATCCCATTACTGGGCATCTACGCAAAGGAAAAAAAGACATTATATAAAAAAGACATTCGCACTCGAATGTTTATAGCAGCACAATTCACAGTTGCAAAGATGTAGAACAACCCAAGTGACCACCAAAACATGAGTGGATTAAGTAAATGTGGTGTGTGTGTGTGTACACATACACATACCATGGAGTTCTACTCAACCACAAAAAACAATGGTGATCTAGCACCTCTTGTATTCTCCTGGATAGAGCTGGAGCCCATTCTACTAAGTGAAGTATCACAAGAATGGAAAAATGAGCACCACATGTACTCACCATCAAATTGGTATTAATTGACCAACACTTATGTGCACATATAGTAGTAACATTCATCAGGTGTTGGGCAGGAGGGAGGGGGAGGACGAGATGGGTATATTCACACCTAATGGGTGTGGTGCACACTGGGGGATGGACACACTTGAAGCTATGACTCAGGTGGGGCAAAGGCAGTATATGTAACCTAAACATTTGTACCCCCATAATATGCTGAAATAAAAATAAATGAATAAAAGAAAACTGAATGGTTATTGATATGACCATTTATGTCTGACTATGTAGTTCCTTCCATGTGACAGAGATAGATAAGACAGAAGATGAAATCATTTATTTAAAGGTTTACAAATAAGTAATGCTTGATGCCCTTGGATGCGAAATGTATGTAGAATTATAGGAGTAAAAAGGCAGAGATTGGTTTTGAAGTCCAAAGCAATGTCTAGACTAAAGTGTAGATTTGGGAATCATCAGCATTTATTTACTGATATATGAGACATGAGAGTTTGCAAATGTTTTTAGAGAAAGGAAGGAAGAATAGTGTAAGGAAAGAGTAACATAGCAGTATTGCATGCTCCTTGCAAATAGAGATCAGAGCTGGGTGTGGTGGCTGATGCCTATAATCCTAGCACTTGGGGAGGCTGAGGTGGAGGCACAAGGATAGCTTGAGCTGAGGAGTTTGAGACCAGCCCGAGCAAGAGTGATTCCCTGACTCTGCTAAAAATAGAAAACAATTAGCTGGGTATGGTGGTGCGTTCCCATAGTCTGAGCTACTCGGGAGGCTGAAGCAGGAGGATTGCTTCAGCCCAGGAGTTTGAGGTTACAATGAGCTAGGCTGACACCATAGCACTCGCCTGGGCAACAGAGTGAGACTCTGTCTCAAAAAACAAAAATAAAAAAGTAAAAAAAAGTAGAGATCAGATTTATTCATTGGTGCCTTTCTGACACTAGTACAGTGCGGTTTATAAACAAGTGAATGATCTCTGTTATGCACAGTGCTGGGCTCCTTAATGTTTGCAGTCCCCTCTAAGTCTCCTAAGCTCTGA
>NW_012152408.1:241924-242989 GCF_000956105.1 Propithecus coquereli
ATTTAAGTTACTGTGAAAGAAATGGACTCAATGAAAAATTGCATTTGGTGTTAAATAAATGAACTCACACTTGGTGAATTCTAGTGTACTGTTTTTACATGATTCTGTTTAAATGCATTTATAGATACTAGAGAATATAATCGGTATGATTTAAAAAATCAATAAATAAACATCAGCATCATTTAATTTAGTCTGAAAACAGTCCTTCAATGCAATCTTGTTTTAGTGTAAGCTTTAACAAATATCTTTCTATTTATTTTTCTGGTCCTAGGAAGGCTCGCTTTAGCAACAATCAGTTCTATTAAGTGATACAATGCAACTACGGTATCCACTTGAAATTATAAATAACCAAGTTGATATTTGTTAACTATTTAATGATGGACAAGTATTTTACAGATATATGATGCACTTTAAAAGTGAATGAAAATGATATGTTAAGAAGAGCTTGTTGTCTTTTTGTTTTCCCCCTTACAGAGTATTTCACACTCCGTTAGAAAAGTGAACATTAACTCATTTGCCCCTCTGACACTCTTCTCAGAAAACTTCTTTAGGAATCAAAGACTGACTGCCTTATTTCACTTATTGATATCAGTAGAGATAGAATGTGCTGTGGTATTAGCTTTTACTCCGAAGAGAAATGACCTTGTTTGTGGCCAAGGCTTTGACTCCTACTAGCTGTGTTTTGACCAACCCTGCCTTTTTGTGGTATTATGCTTTTTCAACTGCAAATTTGTAATATATGCTTTTCCCTATTTTCCTCATACTTTTGATGTGGGAACCCAAAGAGATATGGATGACCATCATCTACATGTATCTAAAACTTCAACATTTCTAAGTCTTTGCATGTTTAGAGGAGACACAAATTGCTAGGAGGAAGTCTGGCTTATCCCTGGGGTGAGGGCTCACCAACTGGCACCTCTCAGAGTGGATGACCATTCTACAAACCTGCTGTCTGCTATGAAGTTCTAGAAATTGGCTAATTGCAAATTTGCTGTATATATTCAGTCAAGAACCACTCATATTCAGAAAAGACTGATAAGTAAACTGATATAACAAAACATTAAT
>NW_012152408.1:256879-268347 GCF_000956105.1 Propithecus coquereli
TTTTACTTTTGATTAAGTTTAAAGTATTAGATAGATAGATAGATTAGATATTTAGATAGATAGTTGCTGCCTTGTGTCGTAGAAAATCCATACCTACACAGATATTATCTGTGTCCATTGAGATTTCTGTGGAGGACAGAACACAATTAAATTAGGATTGCAACATTTTTACTAGGGAGTAATATGTATTAAATAAAAAGGATAGAAGCAAGATTAGGCAAAAAGAGCCATCAGACAAGATGCAGATCTGATGCAGAGATTGCCAGCTAGAGGATCCTCCATGTGGAGTAGACATGGGTACTCAGTCTTGCTCTTGTTGCCTGGGACCACCCTGAGAAGAGTGTAATCCTGAAGGGTGATCTGAGCAGGGCAAGCCAAGTCTGTCACAGCCTAGGCCTGGTGCTATGTGGATCCACTCCATCACATTTGGAGAGAACCTCATCCTGTATCCCAAGAGCCTCTCTGCCTGAGAGGACACTCCGAATCTGAAGGTTAGTGAGATGCAGTAAAGCCCTGTGTAGTTGATTTTGGGCTGCAGTTGATATTCATTAACTTCCTCTTCCACTGTCATTATAACTTCTCCTTTCCCTAATCTCTCACTTTTACCAATCTAAGTGTTATTTGGTGATGTGACCCAAACCCTCATTCCTAGAAGTGTCTAAGCCCTTGGTCATCATGCTCATCTCAGGTCAGGATTTCTGCACATGCCTACTTACATATGGTGAGCCCTCTTCCTGACTATTGGACCCTGGACACAAGGAATCCAAAGTGCCCATTGGAAGCTGTAGCTTCTAGTTAAATGGGACTCTTGCTGTGTCTCCTTTCTACTGGTTTTAAAGTCCAAGCCCAAATATGGCTGTAATACATCGCTATCTATTTCAGGTATTTACTTAAGGAGCTGACCCTTGCATAAGCGAATCTTGGATTTTTTTTTTTCTTTTTTATCAGCTCTCATACAGGGACCCCATGCGGTTGCAGTTGTGAGTGAAGGGATGGGTGCTAGTTCAACCATGTTGAGTAATGGGGGGCTGGAGTACATATTCATGCAGCTTGCCTGTGTCCTCTGGCTGTGCTCGGACCCATCCTATTATTGCTGGCTTCTGGGCACACACAGTTTTGTGACTTAATGGGTCTGTTAGGACAATATTCACTAAGAATGGTTCTGAATACATTATCACTTAGTATTGTGCTATCAACCTTTCATCTCTATCAGAACCCAGTAGCATTCCAAGTCCTGTTTACCAAAAAGTGGAGCATACAGCATGGCTTTACTTCAGAACCACAGAGGTCTCCACTGTAATTCTTCCACAGAGGCTTCCCATAAGTTCCACAATGCATCTTATAGCACCACCGAAACTTCTAAAATTCCAGGTCTTCTGCATTTTGTGGTCCATGCTGCAGGGCTGCTCGCATCCTAGTGTGAGCTTGCTGCAGAGCCATTTCCTGCTGCAGGCCCCACTCAGACTGGCAGCCATATGTGTCACCTGGTGTGTGGAATAGAGCAATATTTCTCCAGATCCTGACCAGGTCGCACTTTCTTTTTTGTGGTATGTGTTTCAGGTAACAGTAATTTTACTTTTACATTGAACAGGATGTTCTGAAACATCCTTAGTCACCGGATCCTTAAAAATTTCACTGAAGTGTCAGATCTTTAAAACATAATAGGATATATCTCCCATCCTCTAGAGAAGATGTTTCCAAGGTGAGCATGCTTGTCACCTCTTGGTCATACAGGATGTGGTTATTGATATAATGAAGCAATGTGATATTCTGTAGAATGCCAAATGGTCTAGATCTCTTTACATTATATCATGAAACAGAACAAGAAAGTTAACATAGCTCTAAGACAAAACTGTGAAAGCATGCTGCTGCCTGCTTCATGCGAGTATGAATTGTTTCTAATCCTCTTTTTTGACTTGAATTGAAAAGAATGTTTTTGCTAAATCAATAGCCAAGTACCACATAACCATGGACCAATAATTCTGACAGCATGACAGCTACAAGTGAGCCTAGTATTGGTCGAGTTTATCGTAAAATATAAGTATTCGCCAGGACACATCTGGTTGCTACAGAAGCCAGTATGGAAAATTATTTGGAGATATGTGATCACCCCACCTTGCCTTCTTTAGATCTGTTGTGGTGGCCTTAATCTTTGCCACTCTGACCACACAGAATATGAGATATGATAATATTTGACCAGGGAAGGGAGGAGTTCCAAAGGCTCACTATAATAGCTCTCACCTAATAGGCTAACTATCCAATGCCAAATATGCCAATAACAATTATACATTCAAGTACTCGGGAGATGACCAATGGGTCTGTGGATCCCATGGACCTATTACAAACAGGATTTAGTGAAGACTCCACTTACTACCAGGGCCCCCTAATCCTAACTTCTAACAGATGATGCTGTTGGTCTGGGAACCAACGACCATTCAGACACTCTATTAAATAATATTCAAAATATCTGGCTATTCTCTTTTATCCAAAGTATTAATATAATCATCTGAGTAAATGGCTATAGTTCCTTTGGACAATAACTTACAGAATTATTACAGTATATATATGCTGTGGTGTTTTAGAGTTCTTCCTTCTGGAGAAGTGGCCACTTCTTTAGTCAAAATATTACAGGTCAAGGAATTTGATAACGATTTATGACTTTTTATTGTGGCAAATGTCCTCAGCCACCTTATCATCTATTCTTGCTTTCTTTTTTTTTTAAAAACAATCTGTCTCTTTTTCTCTTTCTCTCTCTCTATGTATCATCTATCTATTATCTGGCAGTACCCTAATGGCTGCCCATTTTTTTTGCACTAGAGATGTCTTGTTCTATTAAACATTCACAATTCTCTGCAAGTCAAGTTCCCTTGGCTACTACTACAAAGTCTTCGCCAGCATATCTGGAGAGAAGATTGCTTGTCAGAGAAGTCTGACTTTGGATGGAAATGTGTTAGGCCCTTGTATCAGTCTTGTTCAGTCACTGACATGGGTCATTCCAATTATAATGTCACAACATCTGTGATGGCCCTAAGGAGCCAACAGCTGTAGGTTATCATTTAACCATGCTCCTCATGGTTAGTATACATTGAAATAAAATTTATTTTTGCACAGAGGCCTTATTTCCTGTAATTTTGAATTTACTATTTTTTTCTTATTTTCTTTTGGAGAGGGAGGGAGTCTTGAGGATTTTCTGTGGCTGTGATTTTGTCATATATCAATAAAGGCAGTTTTATTCTTTCTTTTAAATTTTTATGACTTATGTGCTTTTACTCAATTGCTTATTTCGTTGTCTTTCCTTCCTTCTCTCTCATTCTTTGTATTCAGTTCAAGGAAGTTTAACAATTGTATAAACACATGCCATCACTACTCAACAGAAGATACAGAATGCTTCCATCACCCGCCAAATCCCCTCATCACTTCTCCACTCAATTATTATTCACCACCATAAACTATGTTTGATTTTCTATCATCATAAATTAATTATGAAAGCTTTAGAACTTCATACACATGGAGTTTTACAGTAAGCACTTTTGTTAGTCCAGGTTCCTTGAGAAGCTGGCCACAAGAAAGAATTAGACATGTACAACATTTATTTATTTTCACCAACCTTCCCTCCTTCCCCAGCCCCTGGTAACCACTGTTCTACTCTCTGCTTCTATGAGGTCAACCTTTTTAGAGGTGACATATAAGTGAAATCATTGATATCTGTCTTTATGTTCTTGACCTATTTCACTTAATGTAATGGCCCTCCAGGTTCTTCTATACTGTCACAAATGACAGAATTTCCTTCTTTTTAAAAACTGACTAGTGTTCCATTGTGTATATATACTTTGTTTTCTTTATCCATTCATCTGTTGATGGACATGTAGGTTGATTATATATCTTGACTATTGTGAATAATGCTACTATGAACATGAGAGTGTAGATATCACTTTGATATGCTGATTTTATTTCCTTCAGATATATATCCAGTAGTAGGATTGCTGGACCGTATGCATATACATAGTTCTATTTTTATTTTTTTCTGAAATCTCCACATTGTTTTCCATAACGGCTGTACCAATTTACATTTCCACCAACAGTGTGCAAACATTCCCTTTTCTTCACACCCTTTTCAAAACTTTATTTTTTTTTATAATAAACATTTCAACAAGTGGCAAAAGATGTGTTGAGAATGATGCAAAGAAGACATGGAATGCCTTCAGACTGTAATGCAGGTCTGACACTTGTGAAGGGAAAGAGAAACAAAGATTGGGTAGGAAGACTCTCTTACTACAGCACAGTTCCAAGAATTCCAAGGAAAAATCAACTAGGCACATGAAATGTCCTCATGGCAAAGTGATTCATTATAGGAGTCCTGTGTCTTGCAGGAATGGGCCAGCATTAGTCATTGGCTAGGAAGAGTCCACAGAAGCATTTATCGCCTTGATGCAATTATGGCGTGGACTCAGAAGGGCACTAGCTGCTGTTGCTCTGCTTCCCATGGCAGCTAAGCTGAGGGGCAGATTTTCACACTCGTTTTTGCCATAATTTGTTTACTTAACATAATGTTTTTGAGATTCATCTCTGTTGTTGCATGTTTCAACAGTTTTTCATACTTATTGATGAATAGCATTTAATTGCATGAATATGCAACACTTTGTTTATGTATTTTTCTATAGGTGAACAATTGGGTTGTTTCTAATTTGGGGCTATTATGAGCAAGGCAGCTGTGAAATATTCTAGTGCAAATATATTTGTAATCTGATGTTTTACATTCTTTTGTGTAAATACCTAACAGTAAAATTTCTGGGTCATAGGACAGATGTATGAAGAACTTTATAAGAAATTGCCCAACAGATTTCCAAAGTATAATATTTTAACTCCTACCAGCAATATATGAGTTTTCTAGTTGTCCAACCTCCCTCTGAACATTTGCTATTATTGTTTTGTGTTTTGTTTTGTTTTTAACTAATTTTAGCTATTCAGGTGGGAATGTAGGGTTATCTTATTGTAGATTTAAATTCATATTTCCCTGCTGAGTCAAGATGTTGAAAACCTTTAGATGTGTTTATTGGCCATTCTTTAGTGAAGTGCCTGTTTCAAACATTTTGTCATTTTTTTCATTAGATTGTTGTAGTCACACTATAGAGAAAAGATGCCCCCCCCCATTAAATTTGGTTTGGATTTTGAGACCAGTGAGAAAATACATGCATTTGGACTGTGTGAAAATATTAACCACATAATGAGGCTTTCTAGGAAGGGCAGAGCAGGTTCCAAAATTTCTGAAGAGAGCAAGGTAGGGAGGCTGGGTGAGGGTGTTTATGGTGGTTGAGGGGGTGCTGGAGTGGAGGTTTCTCTGTATAACTTGAACTACTGGTGAGTCTCAAGAAAGGGATCACCTGGGATTTCTCATCAGTTTTCTAAGATGGGGCGGGGAGCAAGAGAGAAAGATATGGTGGGTTTTGATACTGTCATCAGTCAAGTATCCAAAATGGAAACAAATTCTTTCTTATAGTAGTTTATCTTTTAATTGAGTATTTGGAGATTTTATATATTCTAGATACTTGTATTTTGTCAGATATATTTGTTGTGAATATTTTTCAAGTGTGTGGCTTGTCTATTCATTTTAAAGATTTTCTTTGAAAGAGAATAATTGTTTTTATTTTGATGACGTACAATATATCATTCTTTTGTTTTTAATGTTTAGTGCTTTTTTGTGATCTGCCCCCCAAAATATTTGCCATCCCCGATGCCACAAAGATATTCTTCTATGTTTTCTCTTATAAATGTTTTGACTTAGGGGTTATAGGTCAGGTCAGTGATCCATTTTGCAGTATTAGTTTTTTGCATCAAGTCAACTAGTTTTGAGAGTTTGGTGGTGGTTGTCATTTTTTCTATGCAGATATCCTCTTGCTCCAGGAACAAGCTTTTTTTAAAAAAATAGCTTTTCTTTTTATCATTGGAATAACTTGGTATCTTGGTCAAAGTCAGTTAACTGCATATGTGTGGGTTGATCACAACTCTCAATGCTGTCTAACTAATTGATTAACTATCCTTAAGATGATATACACTTTACTGTCTTGTGTACTGTGGCTTTATTGCAAGTGTTCAAATCACGAACTGAATGTCCTCCAACATTTTTCTTCTTTTTCAAGTTTGTTTTGGATATCCTCAGCCTTTTGAATTTCCATATAAATCTGAGAATTAACTTGCTTATTTCTTCAAAAGAGAATGATTTAGTTTTGCTTGAATTTCACTGAATCTATGAATCAATTTTGTGAAAATTCATCTTAAAAATATTGGGGTTGCAGTTCATGAACATGGTACAGGCAGTCCTCATTTTGCACAGCACTGATATGCACACATTTCAGTTACTACGATTTTGAAGTTCTAGATCAAAGGGGAAAGATAGACTATACTACTCAAAGACAAGGTCAGTGCAAACTTGCCTCCCCACAATATAAAAAATACTGTTTCTCCTCCGTACAGATATGCTATTCTTTAATTTGTTTTGCTGGAGTCCATCTTATCTTTAACTTAACCATGTTTATCCTCTGGGGCAGCACAAAGGGAAGGATGAAAGGGCAATGGGAATAAAGTGTCGGATTCTCCCAAGGAAGGAAAGCAGCCAGTTTTTCTGCCTTGCTGCCAGGATCAAACTGTTTGTCCGCCTTACAACAGTGACAATAGGACTGGGACTACTCTGGCTTCAACTCGGCAAGTTTTCCCTTCCAGTATTGGAGTCCTATCCTTAAGCATCATTCTGTGGCTTGGTGGCTGTTACACCTGCCTTTTTGTAACCACTCACCTGCCTGCCCAGGCCTCACCAGACTGAACACAGTCAGGCCTCCCTCTGTGCTGGAACCTCCATGCTTCGCCACTTGTATTTCCTCCCAGATTGCTGCTCACCAGGTCCAGATGTTTAGAAATAAACTGTGAATCTCTTTTGTCCAGGGCTTTTTTTTGGTTATTAGGCTGTTCAGAATTTCTGTTTCTTTCTCATTCAGGTTTGGGAAGTTGTTTGTTTCCAGGAATTTATCCATTTCCTCTAAGTTTTCTAGTTTGTTTGCATAGGGATTTTCATAGTATTCACAAATAATATTTATATTTCCGCAGTATCACTTGTAATGTCTCCTTTTCCATTTCTTATTGAATTTATTAGAGTTCTTTCTCTCTTATTTCTGGTTAATCTGTCTAGGAGTCCATCCATTTTGTTTGTGTCTTCAAAGAACCAATTTTTTGTTTCTTTGATCCTTTGTATTATTTTTGGTTTTCCATTTAATTTACTTCTGCTCCAAGCTTTCCTATTTCTTTTCCTCTGCTAGCTTTGGGTTTGGTTTGTTCTTCTTTTTCTAGTTCCTTGAGATATGATGTTAGGTTGTTAATTTGTGATCTTTCTCTCATTTTGATGAAGGCACTTTAGGCTATGAACTTCCCCTTTAGGACTGTTTTTCTGTATCCCATAGATTTTGAAAGCTTGTGTCCCCTTTGTCATTCAATTCAAGGAATCTTTTGATTTGCATCTTAATTTCATCATAGATACAAGGATTATTCAGCAGCAGCTTGTTTAATTTCCATGATTTTGCATAGATTTGAATATTTTCCTTGGAATTGACTTCTAGTTTTATGCCACTATGGTCTGAGAAGATACATGGTATGATTTCAATTTTTTGGAATTTAATGAGACTTGTTTGTAGCCAATGATATGATTAAGCTTGGAAAATGCCCCATGTATTGATGAGAAGAATGTATATTCAGTAGATTTCGGGTAGAATGTTCTGTAAAAGTCTATCAGGTCATTTATTGTAGAGTCCCAATTAATCCATTGTTTTTTTGTTCAATTTCTGACCAATCGTCTGTCCAATTCTGTCAGTGAAGCACTGAAGTCCCAGTAATTAAAATGGTACTGTTTATTCCTTTGCTTTCACCTAATAGAATTTGCTTTATGAATCTTGGAGCTCCCATGTTAGGTGTGTTTGTCTTTGTGTATTACGGGTGTGTGTGTGTGTGTGTTTGTGTGTATGTGTATGTGTATTTAGAATTATTAAGCATTCTTGTTGAATGGCTCCCTTTACTATTCTATAATGATCATCTTTATATTTTTTAGTCATTGTTGATTTAAAGTCTATTTTACCTGAAACAAGAATGGCTATACCTGCTCATTTTTGGTTTACATTGCTCAGAATAATTTTTCCATCCCTTTACCTTGAGTTTGTGTGATTCCTTATGGTTTTGATGTGTTTCTTGGAGACAAAAAATACTTGGGTTGTGTTTTCTTATCCATTCAGCCTGTTTATGTCTTTTAAGTGGACATTCAGACCATTCATGTTAAGTGCTAGTATTGATATAGGATGCCATTCTATTCATCATGTTGGATGATACCTTATTGGTTTTTTCCCTGTTGTGCTATTGTTTTATAAAAATTGTGAGCTTTACCTTTTGGGTATTGTTACACTGGTACATATTTATTGTGCTGTTCCATGTATAATACAGTTTTGAGCATTTCTGTGTGGCAGGTCTAGTAGAGGTAAATTTTCTTAGTGTTTGCTTGCCTAGAAAAGTATTTATTTCTCCATCATTTATGAAACTTAGTTTTGCAGAACACAAAGTTCTTAACTGGTGGTTCTTCTGTTTAAGAAGAGTAAAAAATGGGGCCCCAATTCCTTTGGGCTTATAAGCTGTCCACTGAAAAGTCTGCTGTTAGTCTGATGGATTTTTCCTTTGTAGGTTAGTTGTTGATTTCATCTTGTAGCTTTTAAAAGTTTTTCATTCATTTTAACTTTGGCCAGGTTGATGATTATGTGTCTTGGAGAGGTCTCATTTGTTATAACTCTTTCCAGTGTTCAATGACCATCTTGTATCTAGATATCTGTATCTCTGGTGATACCAGGGAAGTTCTCCTCAGTAGTTCCCTCAAATATATTGTCCATGCTTTTTGCTTTTTCTACTTCTCCTTCGGGGACACATATAATTTGTATAGGTATATTGGCTCATTTCACATAGCGCCTTATTTCTCTGAGTGATTAGCCATTCTTCTTTATTCTTTTTCCTGTGTCTTTGACTGACTGGGCTAGTTTGAAAACCTTGGCTTCAAGCTCTGAGATTCTTTCTTCTGCTTGGGTTAGCCTGTTGTGAAGCTTTCTGCTGAATTTTGTAATTCCCTAAACGACTCTTTCAATTCTTGTATGTTCTGTTATATCCCTTCTTATGTTGTTATTTCTTTAGCAAATTATTCATATTTTTCATTCATGTCCTGAAATATTTTTTGGCTTCTTTATGTTGATTTTCAAATTTCTCTTCAATCCCATTCATTTTATTTGACATCCATATTCTTAATTCCATTTCAGACATTTCAACAATTACCTTTTGATTGAAGTCCATTGCTGTAGATCTATTGTGATCCTTTGGGGATGTGGAATGAGCTTGTTTCTTCATGTTGCCAGAATTCTTTTGCTGTTATCTTCTCATCTGAAATATCTTCTCTTTGTTCAGGGCTGATGGATTTGTGGTGTACCTGTTCTCCTTTCCTAGGAACTCTCCTACTTAGGGAGAAAGAGGAAAGATCCCTAGATAGTGCTTCTGTGTCCTACTCCAGAGCATTGAACAGCAGGAGAGGGGCAGTTGCACTGAAAGCCTGTAACACAGCTGTTCTGCATCATCTTGTTTCCCTGTGGTTGTCACAGTCTGAGCCAGTGCTGGAGTATATTCATTCAGAGTGGTGGGTTCGTCCCAGGCCACTGCTGGAAGCTCGGGCAGGAGGCTGGGCGAGTCCCTCTCAACAGAAGCAGGCAGCGTGAACTTAGCTGGTGCTTGGGCATGTCAGATGACTTTGGTGAGCACCTGAGTGTCTCACAGGATTTTGGCCAGTGACTGGGTGGGTCCTGGGACCTTGGCAGGTGCCAGCTTGGGTCACAGGACATTGGCGGGTGCCTGGGTGGCTTGCAGGCAGCAGCAAGTCAAGTTGAGGGACCTTGGTGGATACCTGGGCACACAGAACCTTGGCTAGTGCCTGCATGGCGTGTGGGACCTTGATGATGGCTTGGACAGGTTGGGAGTCCTTGGCCAGCAGCTGGGCAGGCTGCAGGATGGTGGTTTGTGGCTGTGTGTTTCACTGGGCTACAGTGGTTGGGCCAAAAGTGGCTGGTGGGCCTGGGTAGATAGCACACCACCAGGGAGTTGCAGTGGCTGGGGCTCTCCCTCTGCCCAGGTCCGACTGTGGCAGCTGCTGTAGTGCTACTCAGGAGGCAACAGAAGTGCTGTTGAGATGTGAGAGGGTAGCCACAGACGCTGAGGGCCTGTGGGCCCCTGCCTTGCTCAGATCCCTGGGATGTGGCCAGATCGGGGGGTTGGTGCACGGCACCCAGTCACAGTGCATATAAGAATGCCCACCCTTTCTCCTCCCTTTCTGGCCCGGTAAGGGTAATGGGAAGGTGGCTGCAGTGTAGCTGACCCTTTTGCAGACTGAGCACTCTGGGGCTGAGAGCACATAATGGCGTTTGAACCTCTTTGTTTTAAATGCCTTATCCCATATTTTTGATATGCTGCAGCTAATTTAGCTATTTTTTATTGATATACTTGTTTTTATGTTTTATTTTCAGATTTTTATTTCAAGCAGTTTGTATTTTGATATTTTGAATACACAATTAGTTGTAATTGCATTTAATATTGAAAGCTTAGTCTGAAAACATGCATTTGCATGTTTTTAGTTAAAGGCTCTAAACAATTTTTGCTTTTTCTGAAGGATCCTAATTTAAATTTTGTTTGTCTTAGTAAGTGGGTATGTTTAATTTATCTTCTTCAATTGGGTAGTTGTAATTTGATAAAGAGAAAGGAAAGTGATGAGCTCTAGGTGTGTCTTTATTTTATGCTGCGTTAGTAAAAATCCATGAGAGATATGCTTAGCCTATGGGTGGAGTAATATATAGCTTCAGGGTAACTTGTTTCTATTTTTAACACATTTACCAACAGTATTGAAAAGAACGTGTTTGTGTATGGCCCCTTCGGCAGAGGTGTTACTCTATTCCTAGGTAGGTACTAAGTAATGCAATCTCTGGGTCTTAATAAAAACCTAATTGCTATCATGTGCCCTCCAGCATATTTGTACTAATATAGACTCTTTAGCAAGGGGTATGAGCAATATGTTTTCTATATACTCTCTTCCACACTTGATGTGTTGAAGAGAATTATGCCAATTTTATCCTATAAATGTACTTCAGTCTTCTTCAAACTGTTTATTGGGATACATTTATCTGTCAATATTTTATTTTCCCTCTTTTTATTTTATTGCCATATCCAACTTTCACAACTAACATAATGATTTCACATCTATAATGTTGTTTTGTCCTCACAACACTTCTATAAAGTAAGTAGAGAAGCAATTGTTGTTAATGAAGTTTGAGAGAATAGATTTCAATATAAATGTTCAGCTATAGTATAATGCCATGTAAAAATATTTAGATGTGAACTTCTGCAGTATTTATATATAG
>NW_012152408.1:268665-282904 GCF_000956105.1 Propithecus coquereli
TGTAGTAGAAATGAAAATTTTCTTAGATAAAATAAATATATAAATTCGACTCTAAAATTAGTAGATCAAGGAATGTAATGCAATTTTTAATGAGCTATTATAGGAAACCAAATAGATGACCTGTGACAATGGATTGCAAAATAAAATTGATGGCACTATCCTTAATTTTCAGACTAATTAGACTTCTGGAAAGTTTTGTACTTTTTTAAGTAAAGAGTGATTAAACAACTGATATAATATGTAAATATGATCAAATAAAATCCCCACCATTTGGATTATATTTTTGCAAATAATGCTAGGCACCCGTACTACTCTGATTTTTTTAAAATTATCACATTATTTATTTATTTATTTGACCAAATTATGCATCTTAGCACTCATTTCTTTGTCAGTTCCTTCCTCCTTCTTTCTTTCCTTGTGTTTCTAATATTTTCAAACCTGAGTTCATTTACCGTATTCTCTCTCTCTACTAGCCTGGGAATACCAGAAGGCTGCCATTCCACCAGAACTTCTTTGCATACATATGCCCCTCAATTTATGATGAAGTTATGTCACTGTAAGCCTGCCATAACTTGAAAATACTGTAAATCAAAAGTGTATTTCAATGTATGATATTTTAACTCACAATGGATTTATCTGGACATATCTGGAAGAGTGTATTGAACATATATTGTTTTTGAACCATGGAAAAGTTGAAAAATTGTAAGTCAAGCCATCCCAAGCCAGAGGCTATCTGTATACTCTATTTTTCCTACAAGGACCAGGATCCAGGCAGGGTAGGCTCTCACTGGCTTTGAGTCCCCTCATATTTTTTGCCCCCGTGTGTTAGGGTTCTCTAGAGCAACAGAGAGAGGCAGAAACAGAGAGATGCAAAGATATATGCAGACAGAGCAGGAGAGAAGGCGAAATTTATTTTGAGGGATTTGATCACGTGACTTCAGGGATCAGCAAGTCTAAAACTCACAGGGCAAACTAGAAGGGTGAAAATTCAGACAGGGTTTCTATGTTGTGGTTTTTTTGAAGCTGAATTTCTTCTTTAGGAAACCCCAATGTTTTCTTTTAGGGCTTTTAACTGATTGGATGAGATCCACCAACATTATGAAGAATAATTTGTTTTAATCAAAGTCTATTTTTTTCTTTTGAGACAGTTCTTGCCTTGTCACCAAAGCTAGAGTGCAGTGGCATAATCATAGCTCACCGTAACTTTGAACTCTAGGGCTTAAGTGATCCTTTCACCTCAGTCTCCCAAGTAGCTAGCACCAGAGACACACACCACCATGAAAAGGTAATTTTTTAAATAGTGGGGTCTCACTATATTGCCCAGGCTGAGCTCAAACTTTTGGGCTTAAGTGATCCCCCTGCCTCAGCCTCACAAATTGCTGGGATTACAGGTATGAGCCACCATGCTGGGTGTACTGATTTAAATGTTAAACATATCTGACAAAACCTTCACAGCTATATCTGCACTACTATTTGAGCAAACTACTGGACATAGACTAGCCAAGTTAACACATAAAATTAACTATCACACCAAGATATAATGTTCAAGCCTTGGCATTCAAGGGCAAAAGAAAATGAATGAAAAAGAAAACAAAACCAAAAGGAAAACAATAGTCGGAAACACAGTGTCACAAACCCGAACGCCTAACAATTTGATATTATTAATTAGCATCTTTTTTGTACTTAAGTAAGAAATTAATGTGTATATTAGCATTTCATTTATTTCCTATCTAACCACTTTAACTTTTATACAAACATGGAATACTACTCAGCCACAAAAAACAATGGCAATCTAGTGCATCTTATATCCTGGGCGGAGCTGGAGCCCATTCTACTAAGTGAAGTATCACGAGAATGGAAAAATGAGTACCACATGTACTCACCACCAAATTGGTACTAATTGGCCAATACTTATGTTCACATATAGTAGTAACATTCATTGGGTGTCGGGCAGGTAGGAGGGAGGAAAAGGGGATGAGTATATTCACACCTGATGCGCATGGTATGCACTGTCTAGGGGATGGACATGCTTGTAGCTCTGATTCTGGTGGGGCAAAGGCCATATATGTAACCTAAACATTTGCACTCCCATAATATTCTGAAATAAAAAAAGTGGAACAAAGATACCGTGATTCCCCATTTTCATTGCAAAGCCCTGAAGCTCATAGGGTTATTCCAAGGAGACATAGTCAACAACTATTCTGAAACATGTACCATCAGAGATGATAAAAAGAATAGTCAAAGTTTGATCTGGCCAGAAATATTGGCTGAGGAAAGTTAGCTCCTTTAATTTCTGAAAGGAGAGTAGGAGAAAAAACAGAGGATATTCGCAAGGGATTGATTACAGTGGAATTTTTGCTGGTAATGGAGGGAAGGGAAAGTAGAAGGGATTGGTTAATGGCAAACAAGTTTAATAAAAGACTGGAATCCATGCAGCTGCATGATGTGAAGAGGGGAAGAACTTATGTGATAGGCATCCTGCAACAGGGCGCTGTGGTAATAGAGTAGGGACCCTAAAATTACAATGTGAGGATAGTGGTCCTTCCAATGGTGTATGGTCCAGGAGTGTGATGATGGAAGTAAGAGGCTGAGGAGACATGAAAGAAAAGGATTTGAGGAAAGAGAAGGCAAAAGAATTAAGAAACCAGATGGTGTATGAGTTACCTGCTTGGATACTGACGTCTCTGCGAATTGTGATAAGAATGTGTGGTGGGGAAGAAGATTATGGAGTCAGCAGTCAAGGTCTTCATCAAAGAGAAGGAAATGACTATGAGCTTCATACATGACCACATCAACATAACACAGACAGGGGTATAGTTCTATGATACAACCTTCGGAAGAGCTGAGGATGGAGTGTAGAGAAGGGAGTAGGAGAAATATTTAGGGAGAGACAATGGCCCAGAGACATTGGAGGGTAAAAGCCAGTCTGAATAAAAGGCTGTGGTGCAACTAGGGACAGTTAATCTGTCCCCAAGTCCATTGTGCAAGTGAAAGGTGAAGCCAAAGAAATATGAGGCCAAAAGTGGTCAGAGCCAAAGCAACTGCAGGTACAACTTGGTATTGTAAGGAGGAAAACCCAAGAGTTGGTAGCTTTTGTTTTGGCAGGTGTCTTAGTCTGTTTGTGCTGCTACAAAAAAACACCTGAGATTGGGTAATTCAAAAAGAACAGAAATTTATTTCTCACAGTTCCATAGGCTAGGAAGTCCAAGATCAGGGCACCACCATCTAATGAGAAACTTCTTGCTGCTTCCTCACGTGATAGAAGGTAAAAGGGCAAAAATTACAAATGCTCTGTCCTCACAGGGCAGGAGAGCCAGAACAAGCTAGCTGAAGCCTCTTTCATAGGGGCCTCAATCACATTCACAAAGGAGGAGCCTTAATGGCCTCATTAACTCTTAAATGCCCCACCTCTTTAATACTACCACATTGTCAACACCTGAGTTTTGGATGGGACACATTCAAACCATAGCGACAGAATTGAGATATCCAGCATTCCTTTCTATTGGATGATAGTAATATTTTCAAGGTAGCTTGGTAGATTCCACAGGGACAGGGAAGCCATTGGAAGCCAGATTTATCCTACCCAATTTTATTTTATACCTACAACTAGGTGGTTGGATTATGCTCAGTTATAACTTTCTCAGCCTTCCTGGCTTTGAGAACAAAGATCTGAAATAAATAGCAATTTGAACAGAAAATGATACCCATGTAATGAGCATCAATAGGTCATCACTATCTTCTCCCAATTTCACAGAATTGTCCATTTCTTCTTTAAATGACTTGACAATAATATTCACTGCCAAGCATCTGTCATTTTGACAGCAAAAAAAAAAAAAGTGACATGCTTGTATCACAGATATGAGACCCACATGAAAAAATGTGTTGACATTTTTCACTAATAATAATACAGGATCATTTCCATCTTTAATGTATCCAAAAATATATGCGAGAAAGATGTTTAGTGATAGAATCATGAATGACAGTGGCTGAGGAGAGCATTCTCAAAAAGTATGAGAATTACAAGACAAAAACGTTTTTGTAGGAAAATGATCTTGGTGTATGGTACAGAAGCAAGCATAAAGAGTGTCAATGACTTTTCTGGATTATATATTGTCATTTGATACACAGCAAAAAATATAAAAGAAGATTTGATGAGTCATATAGAGACATCCATAATATACTTTTTTTCACATCTTGGAATATCTTCCAGTTCTAAGTGATTTTGTTAGAGTTATAGAACTCTAGAGCTGGTAAGATTTTTAGTAAACATCTAAATCCAGCTTGTCATTTTATTGATGAGGAAACTGCAGAAGGACTCGTTTGGCAATTGCCAAACTCGGGAGTCATGACTTTAGGTAGACTAGGCCCATTATTTAGTTCTTTTGACATAAGAGTTGAATTTGAAATTTCAGGACACCAAGAAATCAGGAAACCTGTAAGAGAATTATTTAATACTATTGTGCTCTTGTCTTTCCTACACAGAGCAATATTAAACAAATCTTAGAAATGACCATAGTGCATCCAGCGTTCTGCTTATGACCTAAAGTATTTTTACTAAACCTAAGAATAGGTGAGCATTATTTTTTGGAGAGGGCGCATAGACACAGAACATTTTGCCAGATATTATGTATGTAACTACTTCAAAAGGAGGAGAAGATGGATGGCTCTTCTCATTATTTCTGAAGAATATAGAGCACACAGAGATACTATCCAAATACCAGCCCTCTTTATTGAAAACAGTGGGTGTGTTATTGTCCATCGTTTAAAAGAAATACTGAACAGCAAGCTGGCAAGATGTTTGAATGTAGATTTTTTTCCTTGGAATTATACAAGCATTAAATGCTCTGTTCGAATTCACATTACTGAGAAATATTAGTAGTCAATTTGTATTTACATCTTTTATTCTTCCCTAAAATAGAGGAAAACATTATCACATGTGTGGCAAGTTTATTTCAGTCTTATAAAAGGCATTTTTGCCCAATAGTCTCCTGGCACAAATAAACTTTCAATGTTCTAGTGCTGGTTAGGGATATCAAGTCACCTGGCTTTAAGTCCATTCTTTTCACACTAAGTCATGCGGCCATCTCTCTAGTCCCTAAAACCTTGCAAGCTTCTTTGTCATACCCCCTAGTCTATTAAAACGAAATTTTCCATTTACCTGTTTTTCTCTTCCATTTGATCCTGAACTCCTTGTGATAAGGAATCTTTTTTCTTATTTATATTTGTCTACCACCTTAGATATGCATAAAGTTTTCAATAAATATTTTTCAAAGAAATACACAAGCACCTTTATTTTTTACTGGGGTATCAATCTATAGCCTGTTTTATGTTTAAATAGTGTTTTGCCCTTAGTTCTTGATTGTTACACTTACTTTGCAATGTGCTTTTATCTCCTTTTAGTGTAAATGGAATAGTGTTGTAATTATTTCACTGAAGATGGCCTTATGTTCAACCAAAATCACTTGAGTATTGATAATGCTAAAGTTTTCTTTACTTTTAGGAAGAGAATCCACACTAAACTGCACCTTTGAAAATCATTTAATGTTTAAATATATACAAACGGATTGTAAAGAAGCAGAACTATAAATACGTAAAATACATACACATATGCGATCGTTTATGTACTTTGAATTGCTACTTTATATTTTCTTTCAAAATATTAAGAGGGTACCAATGTTTTTGTTTTATGGTATCTTTTATAATGCTTAAGCTGGAGCTTTTACTGTGCCCATCACCCAGATGGTGTTCATCGTACCCGATAGGTAGGTTTTTATTCTTTCATTCCTTCCCCTTCACATTTTTAAAATAGTATACAATGTATTTATTTTAACATGGTGTTAATGTTCAAACCATTCCTAATAAAAATTAAGAGCATAATTCACAGGACAGACAGACCATAAATAAGCAGAAGAAAAGGTTAGTAACAGATAGAGGAGTAGCGACTCGGTAACCAGGAAGGATGAGGCTGGAAGAGTCACCCATAGAGGAGCAGGAGAGGAGAGAGATGAGGCCGCCATTTAATCCATGTCTTGGGTTCATGTATATGACCACAGGGGACTCATTTAAACTCTTCGTGCCTCAATTATTTTAAAATTGAATTTTATCTAACACCTTTCCCCATCTAGTCCTCCCTGTGAAATTGCTGATTGAGGCCAGAATTATAGACCCACCGACACTCAGACATTTGGTGAAATGAATCAAATGGGATGCTTGTGGAAGTGAATCAGAATTGGTGAATTGTAATGTGTAGATTCACACAGGGGTGAACCCCCTGACTTTTTCTTAGGGTCATCATGATCTTGTCAGGTGTTTATGGGCTGAGGCTGATAAACCTCACTGTGGGAGAAAGTGTGTTGTGGAAACATCAGAAGATTTGTAGTAGAGGAGATCAAGCCTCCAACATCTTTTAGGTCCTACTTTAGATGAATGAGCTAACATTGCTGAGACTTTCTTAACCGATTAAAAAAGAAGTCAAAGTAGTGCTTACCTTGAAAGGTTTTTGTAAGTATTAAATGAAAAATAGGTAAAGAAAACTTCATAAGTTTTCTCTCATGAACAATTTTTTTATTATACCAGTTTTGGAATAACCGAGGGAAAACAGGCTTAAAGCTCTTTACTCCATGTTTTGGCATCTCAGCTTTGGTTCAACACCAAGAGAATATTGTGAAATATGTGAAACTGTAGTTCACATATGGTTATTATAGTTCACTATGCTGTAGTTACATATGATTATTCACGTGATTATTTCAATGGTCCCTATTAAAATAATGATGTTGTCTGTCTTCATTATAGAACATTATCCAGATTCTCTTATATGCCAGTATTTTAGTATTTGATTTACTACATTGGGGAGGAAAGATAAACATTAATATTGAAAAAGAATATAAATATTATTGCCTTTTAGAAATGGAAAATATACAGCACGATTTGGCATTTGAATTCAAACATTATGGTTTCTTTTTAGTTCCACTAACAATTGTTAGTGACTTACATGTAATTTTGGGGCTCTGTGGGGGAGATATTGATTAATGATCAATCTGTGCAACTATCTGCACAGAAGTTGTCTATGGCATAAAGGGATATTTCTCAATCTTTTTTCTTCTTTTTTCACATTGCCTTGCTGAGGAAGGAAAAATAATTAAATTTAAATCTTCCCTAATGAGAGAAATTAAATACTAAGGAATAAGATTTTGCAGAGATTTGTAGATGCAGAGATCATTATAATATCAAAGATTTTTGCCTTCTAAGAACCAATTTCATTCCCTTGGGGTGATATGGTCCCTGCTGAGAAGAAATGGTCTAGAGGAATAACAGCTAACTGCAACCCGCATCTGCATCATGACTTGATAAAGTTCATGGGAGTACTGTTCCGGTCTTCCTAGTAGAGGTTCTTTCAGGTTCTTTGTGATTGTCAGAAGAAAAGAATTTTGGGACACAACACATAAAGCCAAAAGCAAGCAGCTTTTACTGAAAGCGAAAATGAAAGTATACTGTCTGGAGACAGAGGGAGCAGGCAGGCTCAAAAGAAGCAGCTACACAGAAAGAAGGGGTTTTCGGCCTTTTGAAGTGTCACTAATCGAGAGGAGGTATATTCAAGGATAAGAGGTTGGTTTTTACTAAGAATTTGGGTAGTAATGCCTAGAATTGGGTTCCCACCCCTTTGTATACTTTATATAGTTGTTTTGGAAGTGCCATGGCAATTTCAAGGGCCATGAAATTTTAAAACCACAATGTAAATGATATTAGAATTAGCCAAAGTTCACATAAGGCGACCTAGATAGCTGAAAAGCTGGTTGAAGCCAGTCCTTATCCGTGGTTATCAACCCCTCTTAGTTAGACTTTTACACCTGCAACCACTCTGTAAGCCCCCACATCCAATCTTTTACCCTAACAGTATGCAGTCCTGTGCATTTCCATTGGAATTGGACAGGCTTGTTGGAGGAGGAGGCATATGAGATATCTTTTGGATGACTGTACTTCAGAGATGTACAAAGCAAAGGGTGATTTATAAGAAGCAGAAGCATGAATAAAGATACACATTATAGAGATGATGGAGTCTTGGGTTTGTTTAATATACAGTATGTATGCTTGGACAAAAACTTAGACTATCATTTATAGGCAAGTAGAGTAATAAAAATTTTGAGCATATATTAATATATAGCATGGCAATAAGAGAGATTATTTGGTAGCGGTGTAGATGGTATCAACGTGGTTGAATTAGGTAGAGGCTAGATGCAGTGGGGGTCAGTTCATGAAGCTAATGCAATGATCCAGGGGATAATAAGTAGAGGAGCCTGAACAGGAAGGTGGAAGTGGAAGTTACTGGATTTATCTTAACTTGACTTCATAGTAAAGCACAATGATAACGTGTGCAGATGTGTAAAACCAGATCAAAAACATTTCTTGTAGGAAAAAATCTATTCTTCCTCTTGTGACTGAGAAGAAAGAAGAAAGCCCCCCTTTTATACTTTTACTTGTTATTCCCCAAGGTTACTGAATTTACAGTTTTCATCATTATTCCAAAAGGTCAGACAAATATCTTTTTAACCCAAATACTTTGGGAAGCCTGTCAAAGATAACCAAGTCCAAGAAGCGGGCTCCAGTGGACCTCTGACACACTGTAGCTTGTGGCTTCCTGAAAATACTTTTAATTTAATATTTTGATTATATAAATAGAACCATAAATCTTTTCTAAATCTCATGAAAGATATTAATAGTCAGTTGCCTAATGCTAAAATACCCTGGACCATATAAATTAAATATTTCATTTGTTATTCATTCAAAAAGCAAAGGGACTCTAGTTATACTATCATTATACAATTGTGTGTGATATAGATGCCCATATAAACTGGGGTGGGGGTAGTTTTCCTCTTGGAAGGCTTTTATACAACATTTTTGAAAAGTATTTGGAAAAGCAAGGCTTGTGTAAACTAATATTTACTGAGGACCTACTATACATCAGTTTTATATTTAAAGCTCCTTTAATCCACATAGTATACTCGAAAAGTAGGGATCGTGAGGCCAGTCTTACTAACTGGGAGGTTCAAAGAGATACTAATTTGCCCGAGATATGATCCAATGAAGCTAAGATTCAAACCAAGTTACCTCACTAATTTAAGTGAAATTGGGTTGGGAAAGAAAATAAAGCAATTCTTTATTTGAGGAAAGTGAATTTATGTAGAAGCACATGTAGGACAGAGTTTAAATCCACTAGAAATATCCCCAGTCTCTTAATTACGAATGAGTATAAGCTACAAAAGTTGTTCATTTATAAATCAATCTAATGTTCCCCAATATCCAAGTCCCAGGAAATTTAACATTTTTTGTATTTTTTGTGCTTTCCATATTGATTGATGATGTGATAATCTTGAAAATGGAGACTATTCATTGACACCTCAGAATAATAAAAAGATTCCAGACAGCTTTAAAGAAAACTTGATTAATGAGCTTGAGGGAAAAACACAAGTTCCCCGCTACTGGATTTTACTGTTTAACAGAACTCATGAAGGTTTCTTTTGAATTTAAAGATAGAGATCTAAACAAAAAAGCTGAAAGAAACACAAAGCACACCTGGGTATTTTTAAGTAGCTCCATTTGCATTCATAAGTCTTAAGAACAGTTTGAACTGTTCTAAGCTTCTTTAATTGTCTTAGTGCCCTTTAGTTAATTGTAATACTAAAGTCCCCACCTCATGGGAAGCACTGTGCATGCTTAACCTGTATTATATGTAAATATACAATGATGCAGAGAAAGAGCTCTGTGCCACTTGCCAGAAAGAAATTTATGGCTCCACAAACAGGCAGGCAGTGCAAATCTTACTCTCTCCAAAGAACTCCTGCCACCACCTAGCAGTCAGGATTGCTATCTTGGCTAGGAATCACAGCCCTGTGTAAGTAACCTCTAATAAACTCATCTAACTTGCCAAACTGGATTGGTCTGGATCATTTCTTGGTCTCTCAGCACCATCTCAGTTTGGAGAGTGGTTTTTATACAAAGTCTCAGGATTTTCCCAAAACTCACTGGAAAAAGAATTGAAAATAAATAAAAAGTGGTTTATTTTTTAATACATATAAAAATAAGGTTATATAAAATATTAAATCAATTAGAATCCTAATTTGAGATCAATAAAGGGAAAATGAAGTTATGTCTTCTGATTCTATCTATCTCATAATCAGTTGACTTAGATTGGGTTGACTGGAAACAGACTCTGAGACAGCTGTATACAGTGCAGAAAGTTAAGTTGCAGGCAAAAGAATGCTCTTCGAATAAAATTTTCTAAGTAAGTAAGGAAGGTGGAACTTAGCAGGAGAAAAAGCTGAACTTCAATACAGTTTCAGCTTAGATCTCAGCAGATTCCACAAGGAAGACCTATCATAGTTGTCCTAAATTGAAGCAAGAAGGCTGGGCATTTGTATTCCTGCACCAGCCAATCGTTGGCAAGGTGCTGTCTAGGAAGTGTGTGACTTTGGAGTCAGAAGTAATTGCCAGTGAGGAAATTGCTGTAATCTGTCAGTAGCTAATTTTCCCAGCAGCCGAAGGATGGATGTGTCGGTTCTGAAGATAGGATCCAGGTAGAGCACCAGAGTACCCACTAACAGTCCACCCCTTGTGCCATTCGTAGCACCTGCTTCTTACCATAAATTTACCCCATCTGGGAACAGGTCCTCCAGAATTCTAATTAGTATTCTTTCCTGGGACACTTAAAAGAAATGGGATAGGAAGGCAAACTACAGCTCTCAATGTTGCAGTTGATCTCAAGGCTGTGATTTATACTCATTTCTATTTCCTCTGCTACATATTCTAGTGCTCAACAAGCAACTCTGCTGCTCTAGGTGACTTTCCTCGTGGGGCGACCCAGACCCTCATCCTTGAGGGGTCTGAGTTCTTGGTTACCATGGCTGTCTCATCCCTTAGATACAGTATGTGTCCATTTATCAGTAAAACTGGTCATGGAACACGTGGAAACACTCCAGTTTATCATTTGAGTGTCAGACATATTCTCCCCTTCTTCACCATGTAGGAGAAAGTCAACATCTTCATAATTGGGGGAATGTAAGAAAGGATTGGCATGAGCTGTGGTGAGGGGTTTTTAGATATCATTTATAAATGTGCATCAAATAATACTTTCTTTATATTCAACAGTTAATATTTGTTGAATCTCAATGTCTATATTTAGAATTTCATTAATAACAAGGATGAATAGCTTTTCTAACACTTTTAACATGAAAATGATTTCTCTGCATTTGGGGATCAGGCTTATTGCCTGAGTGTCCAGATTTTTAAAAAGGGGGACAGGTGGGGAGGTTAACAGAGAGAAGGTTCATCTGCATACCAGTCAGAGGAATTTAATTAAACCTGGGATCAGTGAACTGATAATTGCAGCACCTGCCTCACCCTCATGTGTAATTTTGTCTGTGCAGGAGTATAATTTTTTTTCTGCAATATAGGTGGCAGAATAAACTCCTGATGGTGTGGGTACAAAGACAGTGGAGAAGGATCCTCAAGACTGTAATGGGATTTTACAGTAGCTTTTGAGGGTGATTATAAAGGGAGGGGACCAAGGACAAGGAAAGAATTAAAAGGAGTTGATGGTCTGGATGAGAGACCCAGTGACCATCTGGAAGGCCGTCAAGAAGCTTGGTTGGTGTTGTGAATATAACATATTTCAGATGATATTTTATCAAAGTAATCCCAATCCATTAGATGGGATAGAACAGCAGACATTGGCACAGTACAAATCATATTCAAAGTCAGAGGTGTGGCAGCAGAGTACCTCCAGGCAGTCTATGTGTTTGAAAGTCAGAGCCCAGGTATATTCCTGAAAAGAGGGGTCAATAAGTCAGAGGCCAGGCAACCAGGGTAAATGAGTGACTCAAGTCATTTGCTGCAAAGGGAATGGTGAGAACAGAGATGGGATGAAAACCTCACACGTACCTTAGTGAAGCGGTCAAGAACTCAGATACAGCCGATGGTGCTTCTGTGGGAAGTGGACCAGTATTGAAAGAACCCAGACAGTTTTCAAGATATTTATGGAATATTTACGTCAATTTATAAATTTCAGGCATTGAAATGTTGGACCTAAATAAAACTTTTAAAAACCAGCTGGGCTAAAAAACATAACTTTCAAAATCAGAAGTTATGTACAGGCCTCTACTTTGCAACTCTGAAATAAAAATTTGTCAGAGTCCTAATGTACAGGTCAGAGCTGCAGAGAAGGGTTCCTGAGTCATTTAGGGAACAAGCATCAATCAGCAAATGGAAGTAGCATTCTTGTAATTAGAGTTAGTGCATCACTGCAGGGATGAGGGAACTCTCTGCCCACAGAACTAGAACATCAATATTCACCATATTTAGCTGAAAGGATATAAATCTCTCTTCAGTTTTTGGGTCTTCCAAATTGCGAGGTCCATGTCCTCCAAATGGAGGATTAAGATGCAAATAATAGCTCAAGGTGTTTATCCAATCATCTGATTTACTTGCTTTTACTCACGTTTCTTTGGTTGTTGGTTTCCTACTTCTGAATGCCTAGTTTTAAAACATGCTTTTAGGAACTCTGGTTTGGGGGATCCGCCTGATTCACATTTGGCTTTCTTTTTGACTTTTGTGTCTCCTGTGGTCTCCGTGTGGAAATATCCCTTCTACGTAGGTCCTATGGGATCCTTGAGATGAAGCTTGCTTTCTGGGTACAAACAAGGGACATATTTTATGGATTTTAATAATTAAAAAGGCAAGATTTTGTGGACTCCTTACACTGTCAGGATTGCCATGGGAATTCTGGGTGAGATGAACCTACAGGCAAGGAGACATACTATATTATAGAATTGCACAGGTTTGGAAACACAACTGGGAACAGTCTTTATTCTTTGTTAGACTCATGTAAGTATCTGTAATTGTGGGTAATGATACCAGAGATTTCAGAGCTTTTGAAAGAATTAAATGCAATCACATCTTTAATGTGCTTGACAGCTAGTCAGCTTATACCACAGTTGATGCACCCCAACACTGCCATTTACTTCTCTGTTCCTCCAGCTGTGAACTGAAGAACAGAGCAAGGAATGCTGAAGTAAATTCCTGGCATTCATTTCTCTTCCATCAGTATTTTTTATAAATATGTACATGTATTTTCCTTTTTGTAAAAGACACTTATAATACCTTTGAAATGTGCTCAATAATTTTCATGTGTTATCTATTTTGCAATTCTCAGTGACTCTCTTTTTGACAAAATAAAATAAATGAAAAGACAAATGCAAAAACTTGGCTGAAACCTATGAAATGCTATCAAAATGACATATTATATAGAAGTATGACCCAGGGACTTTCATAAAATAATTTAACATACAGAACTTCCTGATGATGAGTTGTATAATAAAACCTCTGAAACTAGCATCTCAACTTTAAGAAAAGCCAGAGGATTAAAAAAAGGCAATATTCACATTTATTTTCAGAACCTCTCACCTTGACTGTTTTTCCTATCAAAATGATCTTGGGCTTGATTTAGACATGAGCTACAAAGTCAGGTTAAGAAGAATATAATTTTGCATGCAATGCTATGAATTTTTCTCTCCCTCCTGTAATAAGGACTTTCTTGGTAAAGAACGTTTAGGTGCATGATTAGAAAAAAGATAAGCCCTGATGCAAATATGATGTCATTCTTTCCTTGACAGACACACTTTTGTACACTGAAGATAATTTCCCTTCTTTACATTTTAAATAAAGGAACAACAGAATAAAATATTTGTATCAAGGAATCCTCACCCTCAACCCAGCTGGATAGGTCATGGTCTTGATGCAAAAGATCAGTTGCTTTATCTAAAGGAAAGCTTGAATGATGATCTTCTAGAAGGAAATTGGTACACATACAGCATTTGCATAGGTCATAGGTCAATGTAGATTCATTTTTTAAAATTTAAGTACCAATTTTATTGCAGGTACATTTTCATAATTACTCCTTAGAGATAAATATTAAAAACTGAATTTTATAGATGAGATACTAAAAATATAGAGAAGATAAATAAATTAACATATTGCTGTCTTTCATATTCCTTTCTATGACTTTGAACTTTTACATCTATTTATAATAGAGATTAGTTTGTAGTCACATATGTATGACCTCTTTTTTACCCTTCAGTATTAGAGTTACACTGATTTTTAAAAATGAATTAAAAAATCAATTTTTGTGTGCCTTACAATTTATATGGCATGAAAGTTATATATCTCTGGAGAATGTGTAAAAGCTAAC
>NW_012152408.1:283836-284467 GCF_000956105.1 Propithecus coquereli
TCTTTCACACTTTTCCCAGATACACTCATTAATTTATGCATTCAGTCCACATAGTTATTGATCATCACTTGGATCCAGGCATTGTGGTAAAGTACTGAAAAGAACAGACAAGTTCTTTGATCTTCTGGATCTTATGCTTTATCAGGGAAGACTGCAAATAGACAAATAAGCTAATAAATAACACAGCCTCAACTGTTACAAGTGCTGTGATGGACATGACCAAGGAGATCTGATGGAGAAAACAGGTGGATCCTACTTCAAAAGGCCCAAGCAAAGGTTTTTCTGAGGAGGTGAAATTAACAGCACATAGCTGACCATTTCAAACATGTAGAACAGCACAGGGATTCTTGGCTGAGAGTTCGGCATATCCTAGGGGGCTGCTCAGATGCCCTGATCTTTGGAAGAGATGAAGAAAGCAAGATGAAACAAACTTGGTGTGATAAGCAGAGTCAAAATCACATAAGGCCTTGTTGACCGAGCAGGGGAATTGCTTTAGCCTTGGTTTGGTGAGAGATCACAGGTGGTAGGGAAATAGCATGTAAATAGGAGCCACTGACATCATTTCTACTTGCTGATGTGGCTCCTCAGGATCCTGGTCTTGGAGGAAGGTGGGTTCCAACCCAAGTGTACA
>NW_012152408.1:285008-287694 GCF_000956105.1 Propithecus coquereli
AAACACCACATGTACTTGCTATTAAACTGGAACTATCTGATGAGTACATAAGTGCACAGAGGGAAGTAAAACTCAGAGGAAATCAAGCAGCAGGGGGAAGGGATGGGTGAAAACCTACCTAAGGGGTACAGTGAACACTGCCTGGGTGATGGGCACATTTATAACCCTGACCCAAACATAATGAAAATGATCCATGTAACCAAAAACATTTGTACTCCCATAATATTTTGAAATAATAATAAAAATAATACACGATTGTCTCTCTCTTCCTGGATAATTTGAAGTCACCTAGGTCTTATTGTAAATACCCAATAAAATACTCAGATGGCTGAGTTAAATGAGGTATTCCATTCTAAATCTCCTGTTTGTGTTTTACTTCAAATTAGGTGTGTCCATACAGGATGTAGAGAATATCAACAGGTTTTTTGTAATCTTTAAAATTATAAGACCCTTCTCTCACTATATTTTTTAATACCAAGCAGGCCACACACCTGAATGACCTAGATGTCCTCCATAATTTTTAAGCAACCCATTAATAAAGGGTCAGCTACCAGTTGGAAGCTGGATAAAAGACTGAGCTGGTACTAGAGTGTTATCTGTGTTTTTTTAAGTACAGTGAGACATTCTGGGGGAAAATTGGAAGTGTTTATTCATATATTCAGCCTCTTTTTATATCTCTGACACTTTGTAAAGCTTCCCTCATTCAAAGTTTTTAGTGACCGTGAGATTTAGAAAAAACAAAAGTGTGTTTCATCCATTTTAATCTATTTGACTAGCACTCACCATTGACTCAACCCAATCATAGTGTAGGTGTCTCTGTTTGTCTCATACATTTCAAAATGTCTCCTGTAGTCCTCCCATTCTTCCTAGCCCAGCCCAAGAACACTCTTCTATGTTGTTTTATCATTTATTTGTTTCAGTCAAACTCAACTTACTATTTTTTTTCTCATGTAGATATCAACCCTAACCTTATTTGACTGGGAAGATCTATGACTAAGCAGTGATGGCTACAGAGAAATAGTTTGAACTTAATGAGTTATTGAAAGGTGGAATGAGTTGTCTTGGGAGGTAGCCAGCTCTCTATCACTGGTATTCAGTGAAGGGTTAAAAATACTAAGATCAAGAACCCAGGAAGGGGTTTATAACTTCTCTTTTGATTTCCTCTCTTTTTTACCCATTGTCTACGTACTACCACTTGCTTGAGAGATATGTTTGTTTATCTTGGTCAAATAAAATGTAAGGGATCAGAGATTCCACAAAAACTTGGGTGCCAATGCTTTTTCACTTTTCAGACTCACTTAAAAGGATGGTGGACTAAATTAGAATTTAAGCCTAAAGATAATCCCTAACTATTAAGAGTGTGCTTTTTTTTTTTTTTTAAGTATCCTTTTTCTATTGCCCTTTGCAAAAAAGCAAGATGGCAGGAGGAGGTAGACAGAGTTTTGAGTGTGCATTAGTCCGGATCCATTAAACCAACAACAATTAAGACTTAGCTTATATTTACGGACTTGTTCACCTCCTAGAGTATAAAATTCTATTCAATATTTTTAATTGAGACTTTATCATACTACATGTATTGATAAATATAGTCTATCTATCTATATTGATAATATAACTATCAAGCTATCTTTGAATAATATGAGGGCTGGCATTAGTTTCTAGTGTCATAAGTATATGTTTTATTGCTTTTCTTTACCCCTTCAAGAGAAGGCCAGTGTCCTTCAACATCTGGGTCCCTCTTTATAAAACCATCTCTACTAGTTAGGTCATGCTCTGAGCCAACAGCTTGTATGTATCCTTCATTAAATTAGAGACTTAAATGTGGTTTCATTTTTTCTGCCCAGTTTGTTGTGGAACCAAGCTCGGTCTCCCTTGCAAATGCATACTTCAAGTGCATAGGCTTCATGTGAATAATAGCTTTTATCTATGTAGAAATCACACTTGATGATCCGTAACTACCATGCTTTGCCACTCATAAAATACCCATCTCAATTAGTGAATTAGCATCCCATCAAGTTGATGCCAAAGATGTGAAACCTTGAGAATGTTCATTCATTGCAGCTAATGAAAATGTGTTTAGAAATTGCTTCTCCAAATGAATCACTAGCAAGAAATTGGCTTATTATTGTAGACTCTATTTGGTTTTTCAAAATCAATCTTCCCTTCAGCTCTGTCATCTAGTAGCTCATCAGATATTTAAAGCATCAAATGAACTGTCTGCCTTTAACTGTTCTTAGAAATTGGGACATTTTTACAGTTTATCAAGTGACATTACAGCCATTATCATACCTATTAAAAATACACCTACAGCAAAATAAATGAATGATTATTATGCTTTTTTAAATATAATCTTTCTGTTCACATTTTGTCAGCATGGATTAAAAAATAGCTGACTTTTTGTGAAGGGTGGTAGGGATTCCAAGAAAATGTAGTTACAAATATTAGACATCATACATTATTTCAAATGTCTGTAAGTGTTTGCATTGCACATTATGAAAACCTTGATGTAAAATGCCACAATTGAAAGGAAAAGTGTTAAAATTGTCAGCCCTATTATATCATCTCTGAAGCCCAATTTACCTTTTTTTTTTTTGGAAGGTTGTAATGAGCCTGGTTCATTTTCCTTCCTACCATTTATCTTTTCGGTAGTAATGGAAAATTTCCCCCTTAGGCAGAGCGTGCTATT
>NW_012152408.1:291784-293262 GCF_000956105.1 Propithecus coquereli
ACCCAATAACACCTCTCCCTCTATAGAGAGCCCACATTCGACCATGAGTCATGGAATGGTCTAAAAAATTGATCCCTTTGTCTCAAGGTGGGGAAACTCTGAAAGATAAACCAACTCCAGAGTTCCTGGTGTGTTCTGGTATTTGCCAAGTCCTTCGGTCATCTCTGAAAGGAAATAAAACCAGGGCACAGCCCCTTTTCTCTGCTCAATACTATACTCGTCATTCCCCTATAGGGCTTGATGCAGAGAGTTCTTCTGGGTAAAATCCCTGCATGCAGATCTCTATCTCTGAGTACGTTTTCTGGAGAGTTGGACCTAAAACATCCACCTAGGTTATCAAGAACCGAGGCTTGCTTTGCATCTCACCCTAACGTGATATGGAACTAGAACATCTCTGTAGTTTTCAGACATGTTTGGGACCACAGTGCCTGTGATTAGGGCTCTCAGATTCCAACCATTTGCCTATTCCACCATGATACTTTTTTCAATACTTTCAGCCTTGAAATACATAATAACTGACCCATAACAACAAAACACAAACATGTGCAACTATTTTTTGGCCATGTGTCCCAGTTCTTTGTCTTTGGTTCAGTGTCTTGGCTTCATTCCCTTCATTTAATTTTCCATCTTTCATCTCTCCCATAAGTTACATTTCTAATTTTCTTGTTGATATTTGAATCTTGTATTCTGTAGTGAATTTCTGTTTTTATACATACTTCCAGGGACAAACACATTCTGTTGTTGGAGATGAACTCTCTTCACTCTGGTTTCTTCCTGAAATTAAAAACCTCATCCCCATTTCACCTCAGAAATTAATTCAGTCACCATCTGACTGCATATATCTTCATATATCATATATCATGAAAAATATCACCTTTACAACTCATCCACTACTTTCCAAATTTCATTGCATGGAACTGGTCTCAAAAATTGTTATAGGTATTCTGCAAGAACAGAAAGAGCAAACTTTTAAAAAGGTCATTTGGTAAAATTGCATTTCTAAATCCCCCTTTAAGGATTCACATTTTGCTTTTCACGTTAAAGGTTATCATAATTTCAGCAACAAAGAAATTATGCCTTTCTTTACATCTCCTATTTTCCAAATCCGAATTGACTATAGGATGTTTTTTATTTCTCTGTTTGTAAAATATATGGCAACCTTTCACAGAGCTATTGTTTTCCTTGGAACAAGTTTGGGGTCTGTGCATCTAGTCCAACCTCTGACCTAATTTGGGGTCCCTTTCTACAGCTGACAGGGATACTCTAGCACAAGGAGAGATTTACCACATTTGTATTTCACTTGACTTTTGCTTTTCATTTCAAGTATTTGTGTTAAATTTTTCATACAGATAGAGGGCATGAAAATGAATACAATGGTAGTCATCATACATCATATCTTCCCTGTGCTCCAGGATATAACAGCCATGGATGAAGGGACATTTAATAAATAAGGGCTAGACTGTCCCTCCAGCCTTGGC
>NW_012152408.1:293312-294822 GCF_000956105.1 Propithecus coquereli
CTAATCCCTTTCATGTGGAAGGAGCCCTCACGGTGTAATCAACTTTTAAAGGCCTCACCTGTCAATACTATCACATGGACAACACCTGAATTTTGGAGGGAACAAATTCAAACCATAGCAAAAATCCTGCAACAATGATACTTGTTGGACGAGTATTGTTGGTCCTGATTTCAGATGGAAAATTGAGGCTTACCAAATTTGATTGATTTGCCTAAAAAGACACATGAAAAGAGCTTGAAACTGACAGTTTTGAATCTTAATCTTCTGTTTTTCTCAAATTCAATCTTCCATTATTTTTCCACTGTATGATTTGTAATTTCCTATGCATCGAGCTTATTGTTATACAGGGGCAATATACTCTCTACAGTGCCTAATGTAGTACATCATGAAAACTTAATAGTTTTCTGATATCAACAAGCACTCTTAAGCTCTTTTTTATTATGAAAAAAATATATATGCACATCGTATAAACTAAACTATCACATGGTTTTATTTGAATCTTCCTTAAAGCATGAGGCACTCATTTCCCCAGCTACTGGGTGTATTGATGGCTCACAGTTCACAGCTGAGTTGATTTCCAAGCACTATCTTCAGCCAATGACAGCCACTTGTGTTATTGCCTGTCTTTTGAAGAAAAGTCATTTTAACTGGTGTGAGATGGTATCTCATTGTACTTTTGACTTGTATTCCCTGATGATTAGTGATATTTATAATTTCTTCATATACCTATTGGCCATTTGTGTGTCTTCTTTTGAGAAATATCTATTCAGATTTTTCACCCATTTTAAATCAGAATTTTTTTTTTTCTTTAGAGTTGTTTGAGCTCCTTATATATTCTGGCTATTAAGCCCTGGTCAGATAGTTAGTTTGCAAATATTTTCTCACATTCTGTGGGTAGTTTCTTTACCTTGTTGATTTTTTTCTCCACTGTGCAGAAGCTTTTTAGCTTAATGTAAACTCTATTCACTTTTGTTTTGGTTGCCTGTGCTTTTGAGGTCATACGTAAGAAATCTTTGCCAAGACCAATGTCCTGGAGTGTTTCCCCAGTGTTTTCTTCTAGTAGTTTTATAAGTTCAGGAGGGGAAAGGAGAAACCTCATGTTATGTTGGTGGGAGTGTAAATTAGTACAGCTACTGTGGAGAGAAGTATGAAGCTTCCTCAAAATACCAAAAATATAATAGAACTACCATATGAATCAGCCATGCCACATTTGACTATACATCAAAATAAGGAAATCTGTATATCAAAGGAACACATCCATGTTTCTTGAAACACTGTTCACAACAGCCAAGATATGGAATTAAACTAAGTGTCCATAAATGGATTAATGGATAAAGAAAATGTGGTGCATATACATAATGGAATATTATTTAGCCATAACAAAGAATAAAATCCTGTAATTTTCAACAACATAGATGGAACTAGAGGACATTATGTTAAATGAAATAAGCCAGGCACTGAAAGACATATATTGTATGTTACCACTCATATTTGGGAGCTGAAAAAAAAA
>NW_012152408.1:296772-298263 GCF_000956105.1 Propithecus coquereli
GTTCTAATTATTATAAATTATCTTTATTATCACTTCTATATACCTATCCCATATTGAACTTCTGGAGCAACAAAGAAAACAAGTATTTTTTTTTTATATGATGTATTGTCTTTTCAGATATTTGAAGGCAACCAACTTAATCTACTCAAGACTTCTTGTCTCCACCTTAAATATAAATTAGTCCTTTAATGTTCCACAAATGGCATGTTTTGTAGATTTCATATGCAATGTCTTCCTCCCACGGGCATGTGCTAACTTACCACTGGAACGCATCTCTCCCAACTCCTAGCTACTCCTAGATACTGTATTTCTATAAAAATATTCAGTCCTGTGGGCAATCACTTGAAGATGTATCTGAAATGGGATAGAATATTGCTTCATTGTTATAAACAAAGAAGTGAATTTTGCATTTTCCTCCTAGGGTTTGCCTTTAAATAAATGACTAGATAAGAAAATAGAAATTCTATTTTTAATCTTGACTATGATTAAAAGACCTCCTGTGCTGTGAGAGCCACATACATTTGTGATATACACTCTAGCTGGCATAGGTATCATTTAAGAAATCGGAGCCAGAAGATTGGGGATTGCTGGAATAGTATTAGGTTCTCTCTGGGAAGTAAAAAGTCAACACCTATTTCGCTTTACTTACTCAACTTACAGAATTAACATGGTTATTGCCAATATTTGACATTTTAAACTTCACACAAATTACTCATAGGCACAGAGCCACTTCACACAAATTTTCTTATTTGAACAAAATGTCATTGAGAGGAAATCACAGTGCTGAAAATCACAGCTTTTCAGTAACTGAACATGGTTTAGGGCCTTTATTGGGAACAGGTGTAGTTTGACAATGAAAAGCATTGAATGTGGTCTATCAGTAAATATCAATGACCTTTAGCAAATCATGTTTTCTAAGAACAGCAAAATAGGGCAATAGCAAACCAAATAAGACAATAATTTAAGAGTATTAGAGTAATTAACAAAGCAACATAATGAGAGCTTGTTTAATTATATTATTGATTTTTCTTTTAAGTCAGCATTTATTTCCTTGTTCCAAAGAAAGTTAAATTTAGATTATGATGTTTACATTGAACTTGCCATCCTGTGTTAATTGAGCCCATAACTACTCTAATTTTTACTGCATACAGGACAGCTTTTGTTGACTCCATGTGATTGTGTTTACAATAGAAACGGGAAATAAATAAGAGAGAAAAGGAATGACTGCTTTACTGATTATCTTTCTCCTGGAACAGTTGGTTAGTATCTCATCTGATGTCATCATTTGGACTTCCCCATTATCTGCATGGGGTAGAGGCTGAGTGGTGTAGGATGTACAATTGTATCTCTTTTATCATTATAAACACTACATTTGATAGGACGCCCAGCTTGATTGAATCTTGTAGACTCATTGGCTCCTTTATAAATGCATTTGCTATCTCAGGGATCTCAAGAACTTACTCAGATCCAAAAAGAGTTGAAATCATAGCT
>NW_012152408.1:299973-301800 GCF_000956105.1 Propithecus coquereli
TGCAGCATATGGGAGAGCATGCCTTTATTCCCTTTACCAAGTGGAAAGTAGCGGCGATGACGTCTCCGATACTTATTCTGTTCATGCATCCCTTCTCAGTCCTGGGGCAACTCTGCCGTGCTCCCTTCTTCCTGACACCCTGTGAGCCTCCCACTAGCTCCCTCCTAATGCTCTGAGACTTAGCTGTTCACCATCCACGCATTATTGACTTACTAGTTATTTCAGAATGTCCTATAGTGGTTTTGTTGCGAGATTGATTTTTTTTGACTGTAATCCAAAGAGTCATTACCATGTTAATAAGTTGCTGAAAATGTAAAAACTGGTCAACTGATCCTTCACTTTGGTAAAGAACCAATTTCAATGTTAAAGTCTTAGAATTTCAGCTATTCAGACTTTTCCAATGATACCCTGTTATAGAAATGTTTGTGTTCCCCAAAAATTTAGTAGTGAAATCTAATCCTTAATGTGATGGTGTTAGGGGCATTTGGGAAGTGATTAGGCCATAAGGCGAAGCCCTCATGAATAGGATTAGTGCACTTATAAGAGGCCAGAGGGATCGCTAGCTGTCTGTCCACCATGTGAAGATCCAATAGGACAGCAGTCTGCAACCACAAAAAAGGCCCTCACCAGAACCTGACCATGCCGGCACCCTGATCTCATACTTCCAGCTTCCAGAACTGTGAGAAATAAACTTCTGTTGTTTGTAAGCTACTAGGTCTATGTCACTTTGTCACAGCGGCCTAAACTAACACATACCCCAATTTTACCCTGGGTCCTTTCTTTGAATATCCTCAAAATATTATAGAGTTGTTTTTCCCTATTAACTTCATTAATAGGTCTTCATTGTAGGTTTACCAATATGCCAATTGTTTGAAACATATAAATCACTTGTAAAAATTATTGTGTTCAAATTCAGTGCCAAAGGGTTTTACACATAACCGATGGTCAGGAATCTGTGTCAAAGATATAACTATACTTTGTTTATTTTACCTAATTGTGGCATAGATATGTAATACAATACACACACTATGACATTTTAGATTCTTTTTAAAATTAGACCTTGAAAAAATACAAGTTTTTAAAATAGAAGTATTCGGTTGTCATTTTTTTTGCAGGTTATTCCTCTTTTCATTTGAAACTGAAAGCTTGACAGATTTTCTTTTGCATCAAGATGTCAGTGTCAGTTCTTACATTTTTTGTTGATATATGCAGTACAAAATTCATCATGAAATACTTTAACTGGGAATGACACATATCCATCTATTTGTGTAATGAAAAAATGCTATTCATACATAATATAGGTGTTTCTAAGTACACAGCGACTGTGAAAACTGATATGTGATCAATGGTTTATTTAATAGATGGGTAACAATTATAGATACATTTTAGGTTTGTGGTATACTGAGTGGTTATATTAATTGTTTCTGACCATGTTACACTGCAGTCCAAATAATTTGTTTTGGAACTCCTTATTCTGTGAGCATTGTTAACAGGCAAAGGCAAATTGTAATATTAATTCATTTTTATAAAACAAAGTCATGACATTTTTTGAAAATCAATATTCAATTTCACAATTTGGGGTATACAGATCAGGCTATCATTTGACTTTTGGAAATGACTTAAGCATAAGAAATGTGCCAGATAATTCTTTTTTCAGTGAATTTCTACAAAATTCAATGAACCTATGTATTAATAATTATTTCTAAATACCCTTGAAGATAAATATCCAAAGAGTTTGTATGGTTATAATGTCAAACAAAACTTCCAAATTGTTCATTTGATTTTCATTGGTTAGCTAAAGGTGGGATTTTTTCTTACTTAACATAA
>NW_012152408.1:303135-304260 GCF_000956105.1 Propithecus coquereli
TTCTATACTGAATAATTACAGGGTAAATAAAATTTTTTGCTTAATTTTTTTTTCTCCAATTTTACTGTTGAGTATGAATGGCTGATGACTATTTAGTGAAACAACATTATTTGAAGGAAGTTTGAAATCTTTGGGTAAAAATAAACAATGTTAATATCTTCTGTACACACAAAATTTTTATTTAGAATATCAATCTAAGAAATCTGAACTATGAAAATTGTAAATTAAGGAGAAGCGTTAGACAAAAACGGTTTTGAAGTAATTATTTCGGGGATAAAAACTATGAATTTTGGCCTTTACTCTGAAGATGATATTGCTGATCATCATTTCTGAAATAATCTTGACTATAATTATTAATAGAATTGAGGCTGCTGAGAGGGTTGCACAAGTATGGTGGCAAAATCCATTTCAAGCACAATAATTTTATGATGCACTTCAGAATTAGCTGGAGGATATTATGGAGTTGCCCCATGGTTTTCTTTTCTATCATTGAACACTTGGTGTGCACCACCTACACACATGACAACACGCTCATCCTGTGAGTATAGAAAGTTTGGAGCTATAATCTAATAGAGGACAAAGATGTGCATATATGTAACACATGACAAGCAAGATGTTAATCTTGCAATATATGAGAAATACTGGTAGCAATTGGAAGGGACATTACCATAAAAAGGGGCAATCGGCAATGCATATAGTCTTTGTAAACTCTCCATTTCTGTCTTTCTTTATGTGGAAGCCAGATCTTTGATTTGAATTATTCAATAAATATTTTTCAGAAATGTGATTCCAATGACTCTTCTGAACTGATGATAAAATATTTAATGTCCCCTCTTGCCCCCCAAACTCCTTGCTTCTTCTGGCAGAGTCCTATTTAATTTTAAAATTTTCACCTAAAATGGCATTACCATCATGGGAACATCCCCCCAAACCTAGATAGATTTAATCATGCTCTTTACTTCCACAACAATTTTTAGACATGTCTATTTATTAGTAGTAAAGTAGTGCAATCCAATCAGAATATGGGCTATATGTTGGTCAGTGTCTTTCTGGGAATCCTATCCTTAATGTCTAGCCTAGTTAATGTCTACAGGATGTACAAATGAACAAATATACTGGCAAAAA
>NW_012152408.1:316800-318988 GCF_000956105.1 Propithecus coquereli
AGTGATTATATCATCCATTTAATGAACTTTTTAAAAAATAATTTTCTACCTTGGGTCACTTTTAAAAGTGGGTAAGACTAAGTGAAATATCAGGAAAAATCAACGTTATTATGGAGATAGCATGAGGATGGGTAAACAACCAAGAAACACATTAATTAGGGTGAAGACTTGGATACAATAAAATACAGAGATATGATTAAGAAAGATTGGACGGTGAGAGGAGGCCTTGCAGAGACGTTGGTCCATAAACCAAAACCTGAATGATGAAAAAACAGCTCTGCAAAAATCTGAGGGAGGGCCTCTCAGGCCTTGGCAGCAGCTAGCGAAAAAGCTGGAGGCAAGAATGTGCTTGGCCAGAAAGAAAGCAAGTGTTGCTAGAAGATAACGACAGAGGTAGAGCAGTAGGATGTGAGGTCTGGAAGCCAAATCCTAGAGGACTGTTTATACCCAAGTAATGGGTTTGGGAGGAGGAACAGAATGCCAGTCAGCACGATGCTGGTGATAGTGATGATGTTTTCTAAAAGAAAAAACAAACAAACAATTCAATGTGTGTACCTGGTCCGTGCCAGCGTTTTGCTAAGTACTTTGTATATGTCGTTCTCAGCTATTATTCTCAAATAGTATGGGAAAGGACCATGCCATCCCCATTTCACATAAGAGAAACTGTGGCTCAGAGATGTTAGCTAACTAGCCCAAGGACACACAGCTGAATGAGAGGTAGAGAAGGAGTTCAAATCCTTGTGATTTCAAAGTCCTGGTCCTTCACCATAATTGCTAGCCCCCCGTGCCTTCCAAAGAGGAAATTTTGTGGTAGAACAGTATATACCTTTATCATTCAACAATATTTTTAGGTGAATGAATTAGGAAAAAGTTTATTTTTGCCCATCAAATATTTCTTGGGTGTGTTCTACTCTCACTGTGGCTCTATTCACACTTAAAGATTTGATGCTCATTATTTCTATCTGTGGAACTCTAAGAATACCAACGTCGTGATTTCACAAAGAACCCCCACCTCTCGCGTTGTCATTCTAGGTCAGCACTCTTGAGGATATTTTAAGTGTGCACCTTATGTTCCAGGGACAAAATATCCCAATCTCACTGTGAGCGCCAGCTCGCACGACTCAAAGGCTGTGGCAGGATTAGACTGTCAGTTATTAAGCAGGTTGTTCTAAATAAACAGGCAAGATCTTGCTATTTTGACATGCAGTTACAGAAAAGAGCTGACAGCCCCAGGAGCACAAAATGAAATGTCAAAGAGTCCAGGGATATGTCATTGTCCACAAAAAGCCATCAGCAACTGCCTGGGAAAACATCAAATTTACATTTACTCCACCAAGTAGTAAACAGTATGACAAGTGAAATGCTTTTCATGTTCTGTCCCCTGGGAGGATTTTAAGAAAGACAAATGATACCTTTTTTTTTTGTGGGTGTTTTGTAAGAGGTTCAAATATGGGTCTGAATGGCAAAATATATGCTGTAAGAGTTGCTATGAAATAAGATCCTGCCCTTTCAGCAAAAAAGCATAAATAAAAACCAAAATCATATTTCTCCTGAGAGCAATTGTGAAGGAGTGAGAGCAAGAGCTATTCTTATTAGCCTTATCCCAATATAAAGTTTTGGTCCTACTAAGTACTGCTGAGACCCTGAGACCAAGGCTGAGGGCTTTTGCCCAAGTGAACACAGCCAACAGCATAACCAGGATTTTAACCAGGGCAACCTGCCTCTGTAACCTGCAGAAACACTCTCTACATGAGGCAGGCACCACATGCATCTCTTTCTGGGGAGAAAATATTATCCTGGTCATCCTAGTTGACCAGGTTGAATATCATATCCAATGAAAAGCCTTCTCAAGACTCTAACACATGATTACTAATTCATTTCTTTTCTTTAAATTCTCGATTCAGAGTGTTTTGAACGACTTCATTTGCTAACATTTATCTAATTGTATAAGATATTAATATGCATATTTATATACCACCCTCCCCCCCAACTAGAATACCACTTCATATATAATAGAAATGCAGTAATTTCTATTTTATATCTTTCATCTCTAGTAAAGAGCCTGGAAAGCAGTAAATCAGTAAATGATTAAATAAATTAATAACTCAGAAATAATCTAGCAAATGACACTTTGCAAGTTTTTGCCAACCTTCACAGGAGAGTTATAGATTGGACACTTATTTTTTTT
>NW_012152408.1:319038-320901 GCF_000956105.1 Propithecus coquereli
AAAATCCACAGACATTGTTGAGAGAAACTAATGACCTAAATCAATGCAAAGACATCCCATGTTCTTGGACTGGAAGACTCAATGTTATAAAGATGGCAACATTCACTAAATAAACTTACATTTTTAACACAATCTCTATCAAAATCCAAGACTCCTTTTTTTTTTTTTTTTTGCTGAAGTTGACAAGCTGATCTTAAAATTTATATGCAAATGCTAGGGACAAGAATGTCCAAGACAAACTTGAAAAAGAACAAAGTTGGGTGGCTCACATTTCTTGATTTTATTAATTAACCTTACTATAAGGCTATAGTCATCAAGATGATGTGGTACTGGCATAAGGTTAGACATATATATAGATCAGTGGAATACAGTTAAGACTCTATAAATAAACCCACAAATCTATGATCAAGTGATCTTCACCCCGGGTACCAAGACAATGCAATGCGGAAAGAATAATTTTTTCAGCAAATGGCACCAGGACAACTGAATACCCATAAACTATGTATATATTTTTTCTACCCCTATCTAACACAATATAAAAATAATTCAAATGGGTCAAAGACCTACATGTTAAAGCTAAAACAATAAAACTCGTAGAAGAAAACATAAAAGAAAATCATGTGACTTTGGTTTAGGCAATTGTTTCTAAGATAAACATCAAAAACACAAATGACAAAGGAAAAAAATACTTAAGATTAACTTCATCAAAATTAAAAAGTTTTGTTCTGAAAATAACACAGAATGGGAGAAAATAATTGCAAATTATATGTCTGATGAGGAATTTTTACCCGGAATAGGCAAAATTCTTACAATTCAATAATAAAAAGACAAATTATTCAATTAAATGATGGTTAAGGATTTGAATAGACATTTCTCCCAAGAAGGTAAGAAAATTGCCAACAAGTGCATGGAAATGTGCTTGCCATCATTAGTTATTAGAAATTCAAATCAAAATCACAATGAGATACTATTTCACACCAATAGGATGGCTATAATAAAAAAGACAAACAATAACACATCTTGGCAAAAATGTAGAGGAATTGGAACTCACACACTGCTGGTTGGGATGTCAAATAGTGCAAACACTTTGAAAAACACTTTTGTAGTTCTTCAGTATATTAAATGTAAAGTTACCATATGACCACTCATTTCATATACCCAATATAAGTAAAAATGCATGTCTACACACAAAAATGTACATTAGTGTTCATAGCAGCATTATTCATAATATTAATAGTTTAGATGTGAAAACAATCCAAATGTCTAAAACTGATGAATGGAAAAGCAGAGTATGTACAAAATGGAATATTATTTGGCAACAAAAATAAATGAAGTACTGATTCATGGTCCAATATAGGTGAAACTTGAAAATATTAATACAAGTGAAAGAAAACAAACACATAGGCCACATATTATGATTCGATTTACATGAAATGCCTACAGTAGAAAAATCCATGGATGCAGAATGTAGATCAGTGGACAACGTGGGGTGTGGGAGGAGGAGAATGAACTGTGACTGCTAATGGGTGTAGAGTGTCTTTGTGAGGTTATAAAAATGTTCTGGACTTACGTAGGGGTGACAGTTGCACAACGTTGTGAATATAATAAAAACACTGAATTGTCCAATTTAAACAGATGAATATCACAACTTCAAAAGAGTGAAGTATAGCTCCATTAAAAATATAAAACTAACTGGAACTTAAAATGCTGAGCAATTGAGCTCCAAAACCAGTTTCCTAAAAGCACATAAATAAAATACACAAAGATACAAATAAATGTCATGGTTCAAGGAGAAGTTGCTTATATTGGGCTGAATGTGGTGTTAGCTGGCATTCAGTTTTCACAGTCATAAATAACAGACAC
>NW_012152408.1:320951-322532 GCF_000956105.1 Propithecus coquereli
GAATTAAAAGACAACTGCATACGGCAATGGTTATAAATCTGTGTTGATGAGCATATAATGCAAAAAGAGATAATTTGTATGGCATTAATAGCAAAAAGGAGTGGGGATAGAGACAGATAGGAACAGACTTTTTGTAGTATTGTAATTAAGTTGGTATTAATCCAAAATGAATTGTTATAAGTTAAGACAATAATGGCAACCCCCAGGGCAACCACTGAGATAATCACTAAAAAATATGGTAAATGACATGGTAAGAGAGCAAAAATGTGATAGCATAAAATATCTGTACAATACAAGAGAAGGCAGTAATGGAGAAAAAAACAAGAGGAGGAGTTATTAATACAAAAATGACATAGCTATATAAAAATATATAGCCTAAGGGCAGACATTAATCCCAACATGTCAGTAATTATGTTAAATGCAAAAGAATCAAATACTCCAATAATCCACTTCAAAGGCAGAAATTGCCAGAATGAAAAAAATATATAACTATATGTTGCATATAAAATACATACGTTAAATTCAATGATATAAATAGGTTTAAAGAAAAAGTATGGAAAATTATATACCAAGCAAACAAACAATAACAAAAAGAGACTGGAGCTAGCTATACAAATATTAAATGAAACATACTCTGAGACAACAAAAGTAATGCTAAAGACAGAAAATGGGATTCTATAATAATAAAATGATCAATCAAACAAGAAGGTATAAATGTACCTAAAAACGGAGACCCAAAATAAAGGAAGCAAAACTAACGTATTTGAAGGGAGAAACAGAAAATGCAACAGTAGTAGTTAGAGATTTTAAGACCCAACTTTTAATTATGGATGGGACAACTAGGCATAAGATCAGCAATAAAGTGGAATACTTGAACAACTATGTAAGCCAACTAGACCTAGCAGACAGCTATCAAATAATTCATCCAACAAGAGCAGAAGACAGGGGATTCTTCTCAAGTGCACATGGAACATTCCTCTGGATTGGCAATAAATTAAACCATCATGCAAGTCCCAATAAATTTAAAGGATTTAAATAGCAAAGTAAGTTCTCCTACAATGGAAAGAAATTAAGAGTAAATTAACAGAAAGAAAGTTGAGAAATTTTTATTATATGTGGAAATTAAGTCTCATCCTTATAATCAATGGGTCAAAGAAGTCACAAGAAAATTATAAAATACTTCAAAATGAAGGAAAAAGTAAAAGCAGAGCATACCAAAACTTGTGGCATGCAGCTAAAGCAGTGCTTAAAGGAAAATGCATGGCTGCAAATGTCTACATTAAAAAAGAAGAAAGATCTCAAATCAATTACCTCATACCCTTTTCAAGGGACTAGAAAAAGAAAATCAACATAGACCTAAATCGATCAATCATAAATAAATAATAAATATTTGAGTGAAAATAAATGAGATGGGGTAGAAAGACAATAGGGAAAATCAATGAAACCAAAAATTGAACCTTTGAAAAAACATTAACAAAATTGATATATCTTTGCTAAGATGAACAAGAAAAGAATATAAGATACTAAAATTACTAAATTCAGGATGAAAGAAAGAGCAATACTGTCAGCCTTACATTAAGA
>NW_012152408.1:332377-341697 GCF_000956105.1 Propithecus coquereli
ACACACATACATTTCTTGCATATACTGTAGTTTTTCTGTAAGGGCCGCCATGCATGCAAAGTGACCAGGTGAGCATTTTCAGGAGAGTCTTGGCCTAAGACAGTTAATTGTCATTGGATTAGCTTTTTTTGTTTGTCTGATGGGCCAGAATGTATGGGAGGGACACACTAAATGAACAGCCCAAATCTCAGTCTTGAAATAAAATCATTTAGTGCCTGAGGAAAGGATTAAGAAAATAGAGTCTGTCTCTCTTCTGTTAACAGAAGCTCTAGCTCTATCCTCATCCTTTGAAGCCTCAAGCTTCCCAGTGACATCTGGTCAATCAGCCTGCTTCAGTCCTACCAACGGCCTAATGGGCTATTGATTGGAAGGTTAGCAGAACAGCAGTGATAATAACATCAGATAAAAATACTAAGCCAATATCTGTACCTTTCAATCACATGTTCTGACATATACTCAGAGCTCCTAAAATTCCGATCCAGTTAACAAATAAGAACTGACTCTGTTCCAGGCACCATCGTACATGGTATATATAGTTTATTTAATCTTCGCCTGTAAGGCAGACGATGTTGTTTCTATTTTACATTTGTAGAAATTAAGACTCAGAGAAGTTAAGGGGTAAGAAGAGAATATAATTGAATTTTTGGATATTTATTCTGCTAATTTTTCTATTAGACCAAAGATGATTAGTACCCATTGACATCTATTATCCTAGTACTGATAATCATGTCATTTTAAAGTCTATTATAATAATATGCTAACAGTGAATTTTTGTCCATAGGTCAATAGATTTCAAAATATAGAATCATGGGTGAGCAGCATGCACCTGTATATGAAATGGAGAATGAACAAGGTGGCCAGTTATGATCCTGGTTATCGTATCTCACAAATAACCCTAAAATCCTTTCAGACCTATTTTCATGTATTTCCAAACTCAGGATTAAGGCATAGTCATCCCTTGACTAGATTACTTCAATAAGTATTCTAAACAGGCTCCCCACTTCTTCTATTCTGCCCTTTCTAATCCATTCTCTCTTTTGCAGCTAAAAGGAATGTTTTGAAAATGCTATTGCAATAATTTCATTGCTTTCACATTGAATCAACAAATATTTAATATGCCCCCAAGATCTTCTCTTCACTCTCTAACCTCACTTAAAGCCATTCCCACCCCCTATATCTTTGTGTTGCATATCTAATGAGCATGTCAAAGAAAAAACAGCCAAAACAAAACTCTTGACGATCATTTCAGTTATTTAGTACTCCATAATAAACCATCCTAAAAGTTAGTGGCTTAAAAAAAATCACATTTATTTTGCTCTCAAATCTGCAGTCTGCGGGGAGGGAGGGTAAGGACACCATACGTAACCTAATCATCTGTACCCCCATAATGTGCTGAAATAAAAAAAAAAAATCTGCAATCTGGGCAGAGCTTGGCAGGCATAGCTTGCCTTTGTTCTATTGGGCATCAACTTAGCAGGCTTGAAATTACCTGAAGTTTCATTTACTTTTATGTAGTGTGGTTCATGATGGCTGTGGAATGAGACATTTGCTGAAGCTGTCAATCCAGGAATCCTACAAGTGATCTCTCCATGATGCCTGGGCTTCCTCACAACATGGTAGTTGGGTTCTCAGGGCAAGGAGTCCGAGACAACAGAAAACCAAGTGGAAAGTCAGACATTCTATTTGTTGAGCAACCATAAAGGCCTGCCCAATTTCAAAGGGGGTAGAAACAGATTCCACTTTTTGAAAAGGGAGAGTAGCAACATTTTAGAACAGGGTTGCCAACCTTTTTGGTACCCAGGACCAGTTTTATGGAAGACAAGTTTTCCATAGAGTTTGTGGGCAGGGACAGCGTTGGGGAGAGGCAGACCTCAAGTGGTGATGTGTGGCCCTGTTTTCCTAACAAGCCATGGACAGGTACTGAGTGGTGGCCCACGGGTTGGGGACTGCAGTTCCAGAAGAACAAGTAAGATTACAGTTATTACCGTGGCCCTCTCAGAAGATAGAGCTAAAATACGTGTGCATATATCTAGCTCTATCCTTATGCCTGTCTCTTTATATAGATAAGTAGATGTATGTCTCTCTCTCTGTGTGTGTATGTGTGTGTGTGTGTGTGTGTGTGTGTGTGTGTGTGTGTGTGTGGTGTGTCTGTGACATAGGTAAATGTCTATATTGATTTTGGAGATGTCTACATGTACACAAAGAAAGACAGATTCTCAAATACACTGGTATTTATCTATCTTTATTATTGAAATCCATAAATCCATGAATTAATACAGTATTTTCAATCCCCTGATTCCTGTCCAATGTCACAGGGTTTATTCTACTTTTTTTTCTTTCCACATGTATAACTCTCTTCTCTGACAAGGAAGGCTTCTCTTTTCCTAATATGTTTATTTATTTGGTTAATTTCTCTCTTGACAGTGAATCTCTCTTTGCTGCTGCTACTGCCTTGCCTGCATGGACACTTTATTTCACATGCTCAGCTTCTTCCACTCTGCTCAAGGCGACCTATTTGAAGGAAGCCTCCCTCCCAACTAGACTGCATGCTATGTGGACACTTGCTTTACTGTCTTCAGCTCTGGATTCCCACACCAGCTGGCCTTGGCTAGGGCTCTGTTCTTGCTCTGCTTGGGCTCTTGATATCCACATTTAGCAAGTTGAGGAGGATATCTCCACAGGATGAGCTGTCATGGAGAATCAGCTCAACTGGGTGGGGAGGGCATACATGCTTGTAGATGGCTCAGTTTAGAGTTTCAGAACCCAAACAGGGTAATTCAAGCATCCACATGGAGGGGTGGATGGGCATATCCCTGAATTGGTGTGCCCATCCACATGGATACAGGGGACCTTCTTATTCCATTCCACGAGGGCTTCCTCACTTACCATAATCATCCTCCTTATCCTACTTGTGCTTGATGTCCAACAAGGACACTCCTCCATGTAGATGAGCTAATTACTTTGCTTAAGATCTGAAACCCTAAGCTGAGCCATCCACAAGCATGTATGTCCCACTCACCCAGTTGGGCTGATTCCACATGACAACTGATCCCATGCAGATACCCTCCTCAACTCATTTGAGTTTGGGCATTCTGCACCCAGCTGCCCTTCCAGGTGGATGCCTCCTGGCTTGTCCTTACCTAATGGCTTTTCGACTAAATTGTTCAGGGAGTTGAAGGGAAGATGTATCTGTTTGGTCCTCTGGAAAGAAAATGCTGAAATGGAGTTAGGAGTGCAAATGATTTATTAGGAAGTGGTACCTGATAAGTAGGATTACAGAGCAGGATTGTGTAGACTGGAAGGCAGATACACCAAAGCCGCTATGGACCAATGGAGAGCTCTGGAGCAAAACTGCTCTTCAAGTTCATGTTGTGTTGGGCTCGGTCCTTGTAAGACAAGATTGCTCAGTTAAGAAAAGTGTGACTTCAACCTAAAATCTAAGGCAGAACAGAATGAGGTAACAGCTGGGTAGTGTCACCTAAGGACAAGCCTCACCACCTGTCAACACATTCTTTTTTGAAGCGGGATCTGAGAAGTGTGTGTCTGTGTCTGCCGTAAAGAGGGTAAGGGAAAAGCAGGGGAAAGAATTTCTGTTACTTTTGGTATGAGCTAAGAAAATATCAACACAAAGACACAGTCACTTCCTGAATAAGTAATTCCTACAACCCACAAAAATTCAATATCCAGGTTAGTGTTTCTCAAATATCACTGTCTGTCAAAATCACCCTGGATGGTTGTTAAAAATGTAGATCTCAGGCATCATACCATAAGTCTAGAATTGGAACCCTTGAGGATGGGTCTCAGAAACCTGCACTTTTAACAAACAACACAAGTCATTTTGCTTCTGCCTTCAGAGTCCTCATCCGCTCAAAATATTTCTTACAAGTCCATTTTTATCACCATCGTGAGTTGACTGATTTTGCACTTCCATCCAGCCCGTAACTCTGGGAACTGTAACCATTGTTTTGCTGAGTGCAACATCTTGTCCTTTTACTGTAAATCTATTTTGCTCTGGGGCACACTTTTATAGGTCAATATCCCTGCTGTGTTATTGAAAAATGTAGGTTGGACTGTAAAAAGCAATTGTTTCCTGCAAAGTCACAAAGTTGAGTCTAGCGTGATGGACATTCTTAGGTTATGCACCCTATAGCACACCTTGAACATTAAAGTTATCTCAGTAAGATTTTTTTATCAGTCTGATCTGCCTGCCAACATGAAAGGCATCAGGAACATGTAAAAGAGGAAATATGGGCAAAAGCTAACTGTTTCTGTTCTGTGCTTGAGTGACACTTCAACCATCCTATTTTAACCTTCTTTTGTGTCTTCTGGCTTACTTTGACTTGATAACCCCTGGACTCTGAACCTTGGCTCTGTTTCTCTTCTTAAGGTTCTTTTTGCTTTGAAATATACTTCCTTGTCTTTGACTCCAGCGCTATTCCTTTTAACACAATTTGATTATTTCCCCTGTCTGCACGCACGATTGTTAAATCATGCCCTAGCTGTCTCTGAGAGCCCTGCAAGCAATTATTATCACAGGAAAGCCCTTCGTCTCCCAAGCAATTTAGCAGATTGTTGGTCTTTTTTCATACAATTTTTTGCTCCAATTTTGTATTTCTATGTAAAGAAACACTCCAAAATATAGTGACTTAAAATAATTATAATCATTTGTTTTTCTCATGTATTTGCTATTTAGGCAGGGCTTGGAGAGAACAGCTATTCTCTGTTCCTTGCATCACTGGCTTGGGCCGTCTGAGGCTAGGGATTACTCAATGGCTGGAGGCTGTAATCATATCGAGGCACACTCACTCGCATGTCAGGTGGTTGATGCAGTTGTCAGGCTAGAACTGCTGTCCAGAACACCTGTGCTTGTGGCTTCTTCACAGCATGGCAGTTGTGTTCTGAGGATGCACATTCCAAAAGGCAGGAAATGGAAGCTGCCCACTCTTAAGGCCTGGGCCCAGAAAGTGGCCGTTTCCATTATATTCTATTGATTGAGTAATTAGATCTCAAATTCAAGGGGTTGGTGGAGTGTGTGACATAAGTCTCACAGCATGGTCCATTCTGTTTTAAAGGGTCCAGAAGTAGGAGCAGTGCAGTTGACAAGTTGTATTTCAAGATTGACATCCATCATCATAGAAATGCCAAGAAAAGTGTCTATTCATAAAAGGGCAATATCTTAGGAGATGTGGGTGTCAAGAGTCAGTCCCATTGGCATAGAAAGGGAATAATATGGGGAGGATAGAGAGTCTAATTCGAGCTAATTGAGCTTCACAATATTTATCTGGTTCTCAAAGAATGTTTTATAGAAAGCAGATATAAAAAAGGGAAGTTATGAGTATTGCCATGTATGGAATATCTACATTGTAGTAAGTGTTGCCTAATCGTTCATTCCATCTATGTAATTCCATTCTTGGGATAGTTGTATTTGATCTAGGTTGAGGATAGAGTTAAGGTATTAAATTATGCTAATGTTCTGGATCAGGGTAGAGCAGGAACAGAGAAGTCCAATGTTCTGGGCCTCTTTCTGAAATTTGCCCTCTCCAACTCTTTGGGAGTTCTACAGGGCCTGGAAGACACTTACATCTTTGGAAAATTTAATTGGATCAGGATAGATCAAAGGAAAAGAAGTGTAGAATGGGCAGCATGAGATCGATTTTCTTTTAAGAAGTCTCAGAAAAGATTAGAAGAAGCTTTTAAGGTTTGTTATGACACATGTGAGTCCTCAGGGGTGCACAATTAGAGAGAACTTTATGGAAGAAAATAGTTGATAAAAGACATTTAATTACCTGAAGGTTCTGTTGAAGATCTTTCAGAGAGCTATGACTAGATTAAAATCTGAGATCTGGCACTTGCCCTCTTTTGGGTATTAACTTCCAGAAAATCACTTAATCCCAACAAAAATACTGCAAAGCCATTGCATTAATTTGCTATTGTTGCAAAAATTAACATAAATTTAGTGACTTAAACTAATACACATTTATTTTCCTACAGTTCTAGAGGTCAGATGTCCAAAATCAGTCTCACTGGGTTAAAATCAAGGTGTCAGTAGGACCATGATCTCTTCTTAAGGTATAGGAGATAATATATTCCCTTGTCTTTTCCAGACTCAAGAACTGCATTCTTTGCTTCCTTTAGCTCTTGAACTCTTTCTCCATTTTCAAAACCAGCAGCATAACATCTCATTTCAATGATCATATTGCCTTTTTATTCTCTCAACAATCTCCTATTTCTGTTTTGCAAGGGTACTTAAAATTAGAAGCAAGGACAACCTGGATAATACAGGATAACCTCCCTGTCTGAAGATTTTTAACTTAAGCATGTCTCTAATTGTTTTATTTTATTTTATTTTTTGCCATATAAGGTAATGTTCATGGGTGCCTGGAATTAGGACATGGGCATCTCTCTGTCTGAAGATTTTTAACTTAAGCATGTCTCTAATTGTTTTATTTTATTTTATTTTATTTTATTTTTTGCCATATAAGGTAATGTTCATGGGTGCCTGGAATTAGGACATGGGCATCTCTGGAAACCATTATTCAGCCTACCAAAGCCATATTTTCCTGCATTATGGATAGGGTCACATGAAAGTAAAGCAGAGATTAAAACTCAGATCTTCCTTCACCTTGCACTCCCTCCTTCCTCACCCACAACTACTCTATTACCTTAGTTTTAAGAAAGTCCCAACATTCCTAGGAGTAGGGAATTCTACTACCACCAGGATTGGAGAGTGCACGGAACTCACTCAAGGATACAAGATACCAGGTACTAACAGCAGCGAATTTAATGACAAAGGCTTTCATTATGAGGAAATAAGGCAGGGACTAGTACACTTCCCCCATCAACAATTATACATGTAGTGCGTAAGTGTTTTATCTCCTCCAAGACACAATTTTCCTCATCTTCAAAGTGGGAAAATTATATGTGCCTGATCTCTTCACAGTTTATTGGAAAGATTAGATGAGAAATAAAGAAGAAAAGCTATTTGAGTAGTGAGGCACTATCAGCACTACCACTAGGTGTAATCTTTGGGGTTTAGGAATCTCTATTCAGACAGTACTGAGGGAAGTGAAATGTTTATTTTTCTAAGACAGATACATCACTCCCTGATACTTCCTCTTTGGGGGATTTTATGAATAGTTTATGACTTAAATTTTAACTTTCATCTGACGCTGCAGGTGTTACTACCAAGCCTTATTAGTAAATAGCAAGAGATAGATTTTGGCCTTCTGAACATCCTAGCAAAAATAAATTTTTGTCTTATAAATATTAGGGGGAAAAAAGTCTGACTATAAAAGCCCCTTAGAAAGAAAACTGACTTTTTAATAGGACAGCTGGGCTATTACATTGAACACTTTTCAATCTAATTTTATTTTCCTGTCTTTGTGGTTCATCCATGTTGATGTATACTGCTCCTTATATGAGCATAACATAATCCTGCAGACCACAGGAACATCTCAGTGGCCAAATGCATTCTGAATAATTGCTACTCCACTGCCATCAATCTGTGTGCAACTCCAGAATCATAAAGCAGTAGGATTGGAACTGACCCCAGTATGTGCTGAGGGGATGTGTGGTAAACAGAAAGAGCATCGGGAAGGGAGGCTGAAAAACCATATTCTAATCCATTCTGACAAGCCTCGTCTCTTCCATTTTTGCTTTGTCTCATCACATATTTGCATATTTTCATTCCCAATATGACCACAGCTAATAGATGCTTAATTATCTCTCCTTTGGACATTGGTCAAAACTATGTAACTATTAGCAGCATAATTGAGCTTTGTGCTTCTGAGCAATTCACTTTGTTAACATTGTGATTATAAAAAAAAAAAAAAAAAGAAAGATATCTTTCCATTGGAGTTGTTATGGATTTTAAGTGACAGATATAAAGTTCCTGTCACAGTGTCTGGAGCAGAGTTGACACTTAGGAAACACTAAAGAAATACCCTGATGTTTCTTTGCCTCGGTCTCTCTTGGCCCCAATTTATATAAAATACTGCCGTTAAATTAAATTTTTAGAAATATAGCTCTGATTGTGTTATTTCTTTATTCAAAATCTTCACTGTTTCCTCATTACCTATTGTTTGACTCAATCCCTTTCTTATATCTCATCAGTATTGCCCATCAACTCACCTCAACAACCTGCAGTTCTATTTATGCTATAGTCCTTGGAAGTCTCTAACATGTCAATTTGTTGATTATTTTCTTTCATTTGCATTTTTTCTTCCTGTACTACATCTATCCAAATCCTACCTACCAATAATAAATTGAACAAAAGTGATGTGTTATTTTTGAGTCAAGGAGATTAATATGTGTGTATATACTCATTCTCTCTTTTTCTCCAGCCTGCTTGAAGCACATAACCATGATGACCCAGGACACAAAATGTTAAAGATGGCAGAATGTCAAGACAGAAGAACCCTATGTCCTTGAATCCACTTGAAAGAGAGCCATGAAGAAAACTCAATCAAGAGCCAATCAGGAACACTCATTTTGTAATATATGCATGCAAATATTAACTTCTGCCACATTAACTATTTTTCTTGGTGGTGATAGTGGTGGTTTGTTATAGCAGTAAATATTGCTGTAACAAACAAAACTAGTCACAATGTGAGTTGATAATTCTGTCAGGTATTCTGGGATCTAAGCAATGCAAGCTAGTGGTAATGGAGGGGATGTCAGGAACAGAAGGAACCAGTTCTACAACTTGTCTCATGGCTCCTCTGTGTGCCACTGGAGGTTAATGAGATCCAAGCACCCAGCAGGCACAACTAAATGAGTCAGGAAGGTCACAGTGCAAATTTTATCAGAGTAATTTTTGGAACAGTAGTTTATCCACCTTAATAAATGTTAAAAAATACAAAGCTTTCATTATCAGTAAAATTTCTGAAATGTTTGAGCTGTACAAAGCTAAATAGATTTTGTTATTGCAAAACTTCTTGGCATGTTTAATATGCTAATAGGCATTGGAAATTTACTAACAAGTGTTGAAATAAAGTACTTTTCAAATTTTATTGACCATAGAAACTTTTTGTTTCACACTGTATATCAACACTAAGTTAATAGAAAAAAATCAACTGTATGTTGCTATAAAGAAACACATCTTAAAAATAAGGATACTGAAATATTGAAAGCAAACATATGTACTATACAAATGCCAACTAAAAGAAAGCTGGCACAACTGTTAGCTATTTCTTTAAGGCAAGAAATAATACTACAGATAAAATGCATATTTCATATAAATAAATGGGTTAATTCACAAAGAACATATAACAATTCTAATTTATATATGCCAAAAATACACATCAATGAATATAAACAAA
>NW_012152408.1:342852-345112 GCF_000956105.1 Propithecus coquereli
ACACAAATGGAGATTTTGGAGCATTTGGCATCTAGAATGAATTGTCCTGCCTATGCCATAGGCTGCAGGGAGACTATCCACATATGTATCCTAGGTAACCTCTAAACTCCACCCATCCTACATATATAATGCTCTCTGCTTAATTCCAATGACTTACCATATATCTCACATTTTTGTTGACAAATAAATTTCCCATTTCAAACTAGAATTCTACTCTGAATTCCTGACAACTTAAGGAAAGAACTTACTTGTGCATAGGTCTTGCCAATTCCCTCATGCAAGACTGTATCTTTACATTCTCCAGTCACAGACTGGGGCCATGTTCCAAAGAAAAAAAGCATCAGTAAAAAAGCAAAGCACCATCACCATCATCCCTGATGCTGGCAAGGATGATATAAAATAAGTCGTGGGTGAGAAAATTGGTAGGCCTCTGTGAAAAGTCTTTTGGAGATATATATTAATAGAACAATAAAAGCTTAATAAACTTAGACCTAGTAAATGTATTTCTGGATCTCTAATCCTAAATATGGAAATATCATTACACTCAAAAACACTTAACATAGTTATTGATAATATAAGCAAATTTAAAACAACTTAAATGGACAAGAAAATTGGAATGATTAAACAAATTATAGTCTATGTACTCAATGGAATATTATACAGCATTTAAACTGAATGCCCATGAAAAGGATGTCACAAATTATAGTATAAGCATTTTTTCTTATTAAATAAAACAGCAGGATAACTACCATATATAAAGTATGATTATAATCATGCTAAAACTGTTTATAAAAATAAATTTAAATAAATATGTTAGCACCGTAGAATTTAGACTGTGAGAAAGTTCTCTCCTTCCATAATTCCGTTTTAACAATTTTATTTAATGACCCTGAATTGACTGGTATAATAAAATAAACATATATTTGGATGAAGTTATGTTGAGAATTTTGGAGGTCTGTGCTTTTTAGTCAAGCCAAATTACATATCATGCTATGAACAAACAGCTCACGAGCAAACACTCTGCTAATCACACAGGGAAAGCAGAGATGTAGAACAAACCCTCCCTGTCCTCAACCACCGGACGCCAAGTGGCGGATGTGGGTGTGAACCCAATTCAATGTAAAGTGATGCCAATTCTGAAGGAGTCCACATGATAAATTTAAACTAAGTTATTTGAGGGCACAAAGACAAAAAATGTTAGTTTCAAGAAGCAGACTCAGGAATGGAAATTCAGGAATGGCTGTGAAATTCGAGAAAGTATTTGTAGATTGGGTGGGACTTCCACCAGCACGATTTGGGAAAGTCAGTTCTGGAGGTAGGTCTTTCACAGCAAATCCTCAAGCTAGGTGTGAGGACTACATTCAGGGAAAACAGGATAGACGAATGTGACGGGAACATTATTCTCAGTGAGAGCTGGAGATTTTGTGTGTGTGTGTGTGTGTACATACACAGAAACATGCACACACATACACCCCATATGCAGGTAGGAAAAGTGGCAAAATGTTGATATGTGTTGAGAATACAAAGAATTCATCTTAAAGAAAGTGGGACATTCAGCTGGAAGAGGGAGAGGAGTGAGAAATACCTCTCTTTGGTAATTTGCGCACTTTAAGGTACCAGCATACTTAGGTACTTGAAAAAGCTTCTTTCACTAGGAAGGCTGAGAAAGTTTGTGTGTGGAATGGGAGACAGCAGACATGGAGAGTATTTAGTTTGGGCCAAATGGATATATGTAAATATACTGTATAGAATTCATAGCAAGGCTATGTAAACAGGAAGCTGATCTACCTGAGAAAAGGGCCCTTTTGTGTTTCTCCCTTCCACTTTCTTGCTACATGAAATGTGAACACATTAATAGTAGCAGGAACTCTAATATTCATTTTGGACTATACGGTAATCTCGAGATGGAAACCTGTAAAAGGATAATGGATTAGAACATGGAAGAGTGTGGAAGTTACCACTCCAGACTTAAGCTGCCTATTCCCCAGATTTTTTTTAAGGAAAACTTTATTCTTTAAGTTTAGTTTTAGTGTTATCTTCTATCTTGTGCAGATAAAGTTAATCCTAACAAAAACTAATATTTATTGAGCTGCAGTTAGTTTTATTCACTATGATAAGCTATATGTAGTTCTGTCATAAGTATTTCAATCTTCATAACTCTTATAATAACAGTAAAGTATATTTTAATTTTGTTAAAATTTATGAGATTAATGTTGTGTGAATTCAGTAGAGAGTGTTTTCTAGTGTCTGTTTCTTAAAA
>NW_012152408.1:346274-349065 GCF_000956105.1 Propithecus coquereli
CTGGTTTCTCTGCCTTCACCTGCTGCAGACCAAAAAGAAATAAGGTGTCTAGTTATAAGCACCCCTCTTCCACATCCCCTATGTGCACTAAAAAGAGGCAAGGCCAATACCAGGGCTTGGCATGTTCAGGGGTCAAGAGGGTACCTCAGCCCTCCATATGCTCAAGGGAAAAAAAGAAGGAAAACACCTCTTCCCTCACTTCCATAGCAAAACCGTAAGAAAAAAATTGGCCTCGGAAGCCCTCCCACCTCCCATTCACAGCTTTCCCTCCACTCTCTACCTTGGGATCATCATGGCTTATCTCTTTACATACTTTTCCAAATTAAGTCAGTCTCCAGAAGAAATCCAAGATGCCAGGGTATTCTCTCAGCCCTGGAACCCATTCCTCATATGGCTCAAGGGTAAACCACCTTGCCAACATCGTACTTTTCTCTTCTCTAGTTTTATTTCCCTTCTCATCACATACCACTCACCTGTAAATCATCTATTCGACTCACTGGTCTCTCTCCCTTAGACTGTGAGCTCCATGATGAGAGAGATTTGTCTGTGTGGTTCATTTTCATATTGCTAGTGTCTAGGGTAGTACCAGATTCATACTAGGTATTCAACAAATATTTGCTGATTGTTGAGTAACTCAGTTAATGAATCCGTTTCTCATTTATTCCTTTAGTTTTTTGTTTTTGTTTTTGTTTTTTTTTAATTTCAGAATATTACAGGAGTACGAGTGTTTAGGTTACATATATTGCCTTTGTCCCGCCCAAGTCAGAGCTATAAGTGTGTCCATCCCCCAGACAGCGAATGTGGTCTAGTTTATATTGTATTTCCCATTTACATTTTAATAAAGTCAGGTTTGTTTTGAACTCATGAAAATATACTGTTGATTATTTTCTTTTGTGGTCCCTTGATGCTTATCTGGGTGGCCATGAATCTTGTTTTATATCTTATGGAGACTTCAGGATAAATCTTTTATTTCTTATACTACCCATGATCTGGCAGGACATGAGAGACCACACCAGAGTCAGGTCCAGTGGGGAACTGGACTCTGCTCAGTAGAGTTTATTTGTCATCATTGTTGGTCTCAATGAAATGGCAACACAAGAGAATTTGTGATTATCTTGGTCTCTTTATGGGAACATGTATTCTGTTTTCTACATTGTTCCTAGGGATACTGGAACTCATAGGAGTGCCTAGCCCTATTGGGGTTTCTTATAGAATTCAGTGTCTCCCATGTAAATGAGAAGCTATGTTTGAAAATCTCCACTTCCTTTACACTTTGTTTGGTGCCTTCATGAATCAGTCTCCAGACTGAAAAACACAGTTTCATGGTTTCACCAGTGAGGGAGGTTTTGGCTTATTTAGTCAGTTTATTTAGTTTCAGGCAAGGGTTTCCAAATTTTATGCCTGTTCTCCTTTTTTTCCCAGGCTTTAGCCCAAGTATGTGGTTCTCACTGCTCCAGTTCTTTGGTAGCAAAAGGAAATGGCAGAAACAAAACCCCAGCGTCATCATGAGCGCTGAGAGTACAACGTCTCAACCTCTGCAGTGATGTCCTTTTCTGTGAATTGCTTAGTCTCTTTTAACTACTTCCAAAAATCATACATTTAGAAGAAGCAATTTTAAAATTCATTCTTTTTTGTTTAACTTTGTGCACAACCATACACACAGATTAGAAATGTACAGTGATTTGGCTTGTTATATGAGGAATACTTTTATTCCAAAAGAAATGTCAACTCTAAAAATATGTTTTTATATTTATTTTCTTTTACCTTGCCTAAATACAAGAAATGACTTATGCTCTCTGTGTGTGTTTATGTTTAATCTCCACACCTGATATGACATATTCTAGTCCCTGACTTTTTTGAAGGTGCTGAAAGAAATCATGTTCCAGGGCTCTACTGATTGTCATATTCCTTCGAGTTACCTTGGTGATTTGACTTTTTAAAGTGTACTGTTGAAACAATATGCATTTGCGGATTTGCATGACAAATAAATTACCAGTTTGAAATGTTGAATGCCCAAAGAAATTTTATCACGGTGTTTCAGATAAGTTAGAGTTACAGTGTACTTTCTGTTTAAAAATGTAACTCATAATTTCTGTTTAGTACAACAAATTTTGCTGAACATTTACTCTGTCTCCAACACTTTGCTTTCCACCTAGGACAAAGAAGAAGAGGCAATTCTTTCCCATAACAGACCCATGGTTTGGTATATCCAGTTACCCCAGTTATAATATCATAACTTCTTCTTCAGTAAGGTGTATGTCCCCACTGTTACATGGAAATATTCTACAGCAAACATATTCAGATCACGAAGTCTCTTCAGGCCTAGACTTCCCTCTTCTGATATGATATTTTTTTTTCGTGTTTATGGGATTCCCTGTGTTTTTATCTGTCTTCTGCTTCATGCATCATTTGTCCTTCTTTGTCTAATTGAAGTATGATATGTATTTCTGGGCACTGAGCTTGGCATTGGAGATGCAATTTTGAGCAGACAGACACAAGCTCAGCCTTCCTGGAAATAAAGTCTCATCATAGAACAGGGCTAGGCTATATGATATCTTGATCCAGTGTGAAGGTGGTGGTGGCAGTTAACCATTTGGGCACTTATCTGCCAAAGCTAAACTTAGGAAAAAGAGATATTAAGCTGTTAAAATAATCCATAAAGAGTTAAATTCTAAATTAGAGTCTTGGGTACCAAGAATATAAATGTAGGCTGGGCGCGGTGGCTCACGCCTGTAATCCTAGCTCTCTGGGAGGCCGAGGCGGGTGGATTGTTTGAGCTCAGGAGTTCGAA
>NW_012152408.1:350501-356750 GCF_000956105.1 Propithecus coquereli
TATGGGTTTTCTGATGCAGAATGTCTATCACTGGAAAGAAAATTTTCATGAAGTATTTCATGCTCAAGTAGTTTTTTTAAATTATTATTTTGAATTGTTGTATAAAATTTAATAAATTTGCATCTTCTTGCTGCGGTTACTGTGACTTTGCTACTCAGTGGAATGGTCCATTATTAGCTATGGGTTTTCTGATGCAGAATGTCTATCACTGGGGCCTCTTATTTCCATATTACTATAATCCATGTTTTTCTAACTATTCAAAAAATTATTCTTCATCCCTTTTGGGTGATCTCTTTTTAGAAGTGTTCCCACATTTTGGCACAGTTCTAGTGAATCACAGAGGTAGACATGGAAGGCTGCTAAAGACTCTGGGGCAATGAGGACACAGCCAAAATGCCATATTCCCCCTGACATCTGTCTTTACCGTGTGTGCTACACAGGGAGCATGGTCTCAGAGTCCTCATTCCTGATGGAACAGCAGCGAAGCAAGGGTAAGGGACAACCAGAATCCTCCAGTGAGATGGGCCAAGGTGAACTTCCAGGGCTATGAACTTCAAGCCTGAAGTCAGCCCACTATTAAACTGAAGCTGGAAAGCAGAGTAGAATAACAAAGGGAAGAGCTGGAATAGAGCACTAGTAAGCACAAATGTAGTTCCTGGAAAAGTTGATCCTATATTGTTATGTCAGATGAGCATCTTTTGAAAAAATTAGATAACCTATCCCTAAGTGAGTGTTCTCCTTGGTTTTAAGGACACAGTACTCTAAACCAGCTACCTGACTGCATGTTATTCTTGTCTGTGCTTTGACTATAATTCTGTTGTAATGATTTTGACTCTGTAATCAAGAGACTAGAATATACTCACCAAAATAAGATTTGCTTTGCTAAGAAATCCCACAGCAGGCAGAAAAAGATGACTGGTTATGCATGTATAATTTGTACCATTTATTGAGCACTTACTCTGTTCCAGGTACTTTTTTATGTAATTCTTAATACAGAATCTAGATTCTAGATATTATTTGACTCATTTTTATCAATAAGGATTCTAAGGCTTGGAAGTAGCTTAAGAAACTTGCAATGGTCCAGAAATAGTAAATCGTGAGGCCAGAATTCAAAGCAGATCTTTCTGTTTATCAATATCACACATTATAAAACTGTTTTTCTGGTTCAAATTTATTTCATAATGCTTCTGCACAAAGCCATATGAGGCAGAGTACTGGTCCTCAAAAATAACAAAATCAAGCAAGCAAACAAACAACAACAACAGAAGTATACTTCTTGGTGTACCAGAAATCCTATTAACTTCCTGGATCACCCATCTTATTCATAACATTAGGCCAGAGACTACTTTTGATAAAGACATGAAATTAAAATAAAAATAGAATCAGTCTGCCAAATTTAATTTTTCATTATAAGAAACATTTCAAAGCACACTGTACACCCCATGAGGATAACCCAAGGTTTTGAGTAATGATGGCATATTTAACCTTGTAGTATTACTTCAATTGGTAATAATAACTGTCTATTATTAATTGACAATTTAAAAATTTTTATTGCTTCATACAATCAAGCAAACTCTCCAGAGGCTACTTTGAAGATGACTCATTTGAACACCTAAATTAGAAAAATACATCATCTCAAATGAATTGGGTATATAAATGTAAAACTAAATATATATATATATGTATACGATTTTATATTAAGGGGGATGGTGCATCTTAAAGCCCTTTGTAAATTCTGAAGTTCTTAACCATTGTACAAACCCTTATTAATTTTAGCTCAAATCTTTTTCTAGGGAAAGTATTCACTCAAGAATATTTGAATAGGTGGTGGCTTAACATCTAGTAATGGAATATTTCAATACCTTGTCAAACAGCCCTGTCATTCTTTGCAAACATCTCCCAATTTGTAAGAGAAAGAATGGTTATATATTAGGTCAAAATCCATTTCAGTATATGCTAGTGTTTTGGGAAGCCAAATCAATATCATTCTTTCTTTCTTGAGTTTAAGACCTGTTGAGAACTAGAAGAAAGAATGGAGAGTAAACTATAGTTTTATTGTTGCATATTTTTGGAAAATTCTGCTTGACCCATGACCACAACTTATTTCCTACTATAGTGCATCTTCCTAAATTGAACTTTACCCATAAAGCTGCAGATTTTCAGGTTGTTTTCCTTATGGGTAAACAGAGTAACAAGTCTGTGTTACTTGAGGACAGGCAAAGAGAGCAAGGAAGGGGAATGAACTTCAACACTCTACTCCTCTCTCTAACAACACTAACAAGATAAGTCGCCCGGTCATAAGAAAAAGCTTAAAAAGAAGAGAATATGGAAGAGTCTCAGGTATTGTACCTTCTGCAGAGTGGACTATTTCTTTGCTCTATGGAAACAGCAGGAAAGAAAGGTAATGATGCTTTATAATTTCTTAACTTCCCAGGTTTTGTTCCTTAAATTGTTGGTCTTATCAATTAGCTGTATTCCTGACAGACATGTGGCTGTCTTCCTCAGGAGGCAAGAACAGCATTTGTATGGGTAGCCTATCTTTATTCATGAATCTTTTCCTCTAATTCCAAGCATTGTTCCTTTGTCTTTCTTTCTGGAACCACTGGCGGACAGTTTACCTTTTACCTTCTCTGCCAAGGCTAAATACGACAGAATGATTTTCAAATTAATTTAAAGCTCTCTTGTACCCAAGGGCCAAAATATGTTGCTTGTACTATTGTACACATTCACTCTGCCCAACATATAATGCTACGGTGTTTAAGTAGTGACTTCATATGACAGCTTAATGATACTCATTTAATACGATATTTTCAACACAATATAATTCCAAATTTGCATGTAGGCACCTTTCTACTATTAAATCCTCAAAGAAGAAATAAAACTTGAAGATCCTCTATCCTTTTTCTTTTAGGTTAAATTAACAATATCATTCTTTATCTATTCTTCCTGAAGTTCCAGTCTTATTCTGATTCCCAGAATGGGTGGAGCTGCCTCCCAGTGTCTAAAGGTGAATGAACTCAACAGTACCTCTCTCCTGCACCTCACTTTTAAGAGTTCAGATGTTAATAGAATACTATAGACTTCCATATAGCCAGTTCCACACATCCTGCATTGACCAAACACAAGCAAAGACAGAATAACACCCATTCCCGGCACCATTTCATGTATTCATTTATTCACTCATTTCACAAATATTTAATGAATGCCTCCTATGTGCCGGTACTATGTCAGAAGCGAGGGCTGTGGCAATGAATAAAATAGAAGTTATTTTACTCATGAAACACATATTGATTGGAGAAGGTCAAAAATATAAAAGATACATAAGCAAGCAGAACATACACAGGTTTGAAGTGGACTCGTGCCAAGAAGAAAAAATTAGGAAAGAGTCAGAAAATATGTTGAGGGTGGGAGGTGGAATGTGATTTTAGACAAAGTAGCCAAGGAATGCCTCACTCTTCCATACATAAAAGAAAGACGAATTCACAACTGGAGATAAATACCAAATATATTTGCACAGATGATCCAGGGGGAGGAAAGAAAATGGGAGTGGTGACAGCAGATAAAAAGAGAAGTTATAGGGGAAAAGAAGAAAAGGAAAAAAAAAACAAAAAAAACAAAACTAACCTGTCCTGGTACCTAAAAAGATAATGTTGCATGAACTAAAGAGTATAATTGACTATCTATATTTAAGCAAAATACCCAACAATGACAACAAAAACAAAAACCAAAAAAACCCCTTAGACCTTAAGAGTAGTCATTTGAGGTAAAATTAAGTCTCAAAATCCAGTACACAGAGCAGTGCAGAGCTGCATTATTGCTGGTACTCATCAGAGAACCCACAGGATACTCAGTATTCAAAAGATTGTGAAGACAGATAATTCCTTGCTTTCTGTTTTCCAAGATACAAGTTAGTTTGTGCTAAGCATTCAGAAAGTGAAACCAGCGAATTTAAACTCCATGAGGGGAATCTACCACCCATCATTCTATCTGGGGTAAAAATTAACCCATGCCTACTCTCACAGAGTGGCACGGAGATAGTCCCCCGTTCCCCGGAAAAGGATGCTGGCAGTCCTTTCATCACATTATCTTACCTTCCTCTCACATTCAAATCTCCTGAAGTTCATTTCCCTATGAGTCTGGACTTCTGCTGCCCTGGCTTCACACAGAGTGTGGGCTCCTTCACGGTCCAGACTCCATCTCCTGAGCAGCTGTTTTTAGTGTCATCTCATAGTGGCTCCCACCATGGCCTTTTGTCGTAGAACCACCCAGATCTATGGAAAACCACCTGCTAGAGACAATTCCCTCTCTGTGACTGTATTTGTTTCTGCTGGAGAATCACTCTCAGCAGAGTCCAAAACTAAAGCTTCTGCAGATGGTCAGGATGCCTGTGCCCTTAGACATCTGAGTGTGATAGCTTCCGTCATTTTTCATCCTACCACAGTGAGGATCCACCGTTTCACTGTGAACTTCTCAAGACCCTTTCTTTGTTCAGTTTTTGAGCATTTCAGTTTTTGAGCATTTCAGGCTTCGAGTAGCTTTTCTGCTACAGCCTTTTCAGCAGAATGAGACACGACCCACATGTCCTATTTCCATCTAATTTTCTTGCCTTCCTTTAAGGAAGGTTCAATAGTTTAATCCAATTTAACTATTCTGCTGACCCCTTTCCTGCTCTCCTATGCTATCATAATTTATTGGATCTTAGCATCGTCTCTCTTTCCCTTTCTCTTTCCTTTGAGGCACACGCCGTTGTTCCTACGGCGGCCTCTGTAATGTTTTGTCATAACGGGAAATACCGAGTAAACAATGCGTGGGCCATAGAAAAAGTATGCGAAACTCCTGTCCTCTTTCACCTTCCTATGTAGAACAGCCCCAGCCTGGTGGTACTGGTGATATTTTCTTTTCAGTCTCACAACCAAGCCAGATCTGTTCTCCATGATCCCCATCCTTCTTGGTCCCCACTGGTGTGGGGCTCAGATTCCCAAATCCCTGTCACCCTCACTCAAGTGAGTCCCTAACCACCGCTGTGGTGTTCGAAGGCACACTCCAGATGGCTTTCAGTAGCTAATATTTTTTCCTCCTGATCTTTCCTACTCAGATCAGTGCAAGTTGTCACCACTTTATATAGCTGTTTTGATCTTTTGTGGAAGTTTTTCCTTTTATTATGACACACTTTAAAGCCTTACTTGGGTCCTGTATCTTGTTTCCCTCATGGGATGTCTTTGCACTCTGCTCTCTGAAATAAAGCCTTCTTTTTATGTACAATTGGGGGCAGAGGTATCATTCTCTTTGACCTAGTATTAACTCAGACACCTGTCTCTTTCTTAAACTGTCTTCAAGAGCATTCAACCCACGTGTATCTGTCGCCTTTCCCTTTTCGTAATTATCCAACCTGACCTCAATGATGCAAACTATCTTTATGAAAGCGCCCCCTTCTTCCTGCACAAATGCATTACTTTCTTTAATGTGTCTGTCATTCTCCACTGCTCCTACTGTAATAGGAAGACAGAAGCAGACTTTTAAACCAATTTATTTCTTGAGCAAACTCAATATCTAAAAATGGAGTGATTGTTACAGACACAGGCCTCTGTAGTGTTTTTTTCTTAATTTTTGAGTTGATCATTGTTTTATTTTGTTATTTTCTACCACAATCTAAGAATATGGCATAGCTCTTATATAGTAAGGACTTCGTTTCTTTTATTCATTAGTAAACTCTACCACCTTTTTGTCATGAAGCTGCATTTTGTAATCTGTTGCCATTTTCCATTTATGTGGCCTAGCTCTCTATAATACAGAAGCTAGACCTCAGAGTGTATAGTTTATGCTGAATTTAGCTGCATTTATGATTTTGTAGCATTAGGTTGTTTTCTGGGATTTTGCAGTGAGTGGAGAAAATAAACAAAAATTTCAGATGAAAGCAAAAGTTATCTCATCTGTTAATGCCTAAAACATCTCTTCATTGAGGAATCTTAATTGGTTCTAAATCTCTTCCCTTTTACCTGCTCCTTGAGTCAGCCCCACTGTGTAATTCAGGCTAAGGTAGCCAGTGGCCAGCCTGCTAAAGCACCTGGACATGCTTAAAAAGATCCAAAGGGGAATCACTCAGGACCTTTCCTTTTAAAAATAGCTCCATGTCTGTAATGAACAGCAAGTAGGGATAGTTGTGATCTATCATCTTCAACTATCATATTAAAAAAGCTTTAAATATCAGAACTTACTGAGTCCAGACATGGTGGCTCACACCTGTAATCC
>NW_012152408.1:358180-368947 GCF_000956105.1 Propithecus coquereli
CTTTTGCTTCTTTTGCTAAAACTGATTCACATTGCAACTAAGTTATACCCCAGGTGCAGGGTGTAAAAAAGCAGTCGATTCAGACAAACCTGATTTCAAATCACAGATGCTCCTGTGTATTAGCTCTGTGTCACTAAGTTGCATAATTTCTCTTACATTTTCCTCTATTTTAGATTTAAAATGGTAACACTCTACCTAACAGGGTTTTCATGAGAATTAAATTAGATAATCAAGGTGAAATTGTCTTGCACAGTGTCTAGAGCACTGTTCCAAGTTATTTCTACATTTTTCAGGTTACAAAGATGCTCTTCTGATAAGGTAACCCAGGATTTCCCAAACGCTGCCTTGTCAATGTGGCTGCCACTCTTTCCTGTTGGTGTCTGATGAAGACATCCACAAAAGGAGGAGAGGAAACCAAAAGAATTTATGCATTCTTAGAATTTAAGAATTTAGTAGAGCTTTTGTCTAAAATTCCAATGCAAAGTTGTCCGGGGAATCGGACTGGAAGAAGTGCCTTGGCGGCAGGTGTCTCTTTTCCTTTCTCTATCTCTGTCTGTCCGTCTGCCTCTCTGTCCTTCTTTCCCTCCACATAAACACAAATGGTAGCATCAGCCTAATTAGCTGTAAAAGAATGGAATGGAGGATATGCAAGCACCAGAGTGTAGAATAGGAGTGAGAGAGACAGCACAGGCACGCCGCTATCTACCCGCAGGGAACCGACCACGTCTTGGGTCTGAGGTGTCTTAGGCACACAGAGAAAACCGTCCACATGGTGGTGTGTGTGTGTGTGTGTGTGTGTGTGTGTGTGTGTGTGTGTGTGTGTGTTTGATATCTACACTTACTGGAAAACATGTTCTGGTCGATGGTTTGTGACGTATCAACTTTGAAACTCTTGAAAAATTGGCAGAGAAGAGGTGATGCGATGTCTGTGTAAGGAAGAAAAAGAGTGAGCATCTTGTGTACCCTGTTTATCCTCTGCTTCAGGTCCACATGTAAGAGGCACACTAAAACATTCTTATTTCCATTTCTGAAAGCGTTGCTGGTATCTCTTGTTTTAGAATTTTACTCAATACGATCTAGAGAATGGAGATTGTATTAGGCTTTTAAGAAAAATGTATGAATCAGTTTAAGAAAATAAGAAGGCCAGTTTGGGGAGTTGTAAAGTCCAGGCATTGTGTGGCTTCAGCCACAACTGAACTAGGTATTTGAGATGAAATCACATTTCTGTGTTCTACAATATCTCCTAGCTCTATTTCCTCTGTATGTGCTTCACCCTCTGGTACCCCTGCCACATGACGGAGCAATGCATTCAGCACGTCTAAGTCTACATGATACTTATGATTCCTGATCCACTATCTTTGAGCATTATACCATCTCCCCAAGAAGAGGAGTCTCATTGATCCTGTCTAACACATATGCTTTTACCCGGATCACACGCTAGGTCCAGGGAGATGGGACCCTCTCATTGGAGTAATGAATGATTATCATGTATCATGGACATCCTGCTTCTCTGAGGACCCTTCTTTTCCATGTTTGGGGAACTTGCTGTATAACAAATCCTTTGTCTCCAAGATATTAGCTTAAAATGCCCTTTTTCATCCTCCCTTACATTCAGGGAATAGACATGAGTACTATGTTCAACATGCCAGATTGATCCATGTGAGATACATTCAGAATGGAGCAATGGGAGGGAACAGACACCGTGCAGAATATGGCAAAGGTAGCAGTTGACATCACATATGTGTATATGTGTGAACGTATGCATGCATAAATATATGCATATGCATGTATATGTTCATATATGTATCCATGCACACGTACACATAAACACAGGTACATCTGTATGTGCGCATATATGTGTGTACATATGCATGTGTATACATGTATGGATAAACATGTTTCTGTATATACATGTATATGTGCATACATTCACACATATACCTGTGTGTGCATATATGTACACACGTGTGCATATGTGTATATATACTAATATATTACATATATATGCATGCATTTTAGTTCCCCTTCCCTATTTATATCTCACAGGTGATTGTGATCCACCTCATAGTGGTTGTGACCCATCAGTATCCACCCTTATGCTAAGCGTAACACTGTAGGATGACTACATTGTAGGACGACTGTAGTTAACAATAATATATGATATAGTTTCAAATAGCTAGAAGAAGAATATTGAATGTCCCCATGACAAAGAAATGATAAATATTTGAGCTGATAAATACGCTAACTACAGTGATCTGATCACTACACATTATATGTATTGCAACATCACTATAAATATGTAAAATTATTATTTACCAATTTGAAAAAAAATTAAAAATAAAGTGTTTGCAATAAAAAAACAGAGACATCTCACTTTCCTACCTTCCTACCTCTGTTCCTTTCTCTCTTCTTTCTTTCCTACCTTTTCTCTCACACTTTTTTCCTTCCTTTTTTCCTTTCTCCCTCCCTCCATTCCTCCCTCCCTTCCTTCCTTCCCTCTTTCCCTCCTTCCTTCCATCCTTCCCTTCCTTTTTTCCTGTTTCTCTAAGAAAATAATATTTCTCTGGGATTTCTTTCCTTACTGGGATAATGGTCTTGTGATTTTGTTTATGGAATACATTACATTATGGATTTAACTGTGCCCTCCCCGCAAAAAAGATTCATATGTTAAAATTCCGAAATTCCAGTATTTCAGAACGTGACCTTATTTGAAAATATGGTTATTGTAAATGTAATTAATTAAGATGAGGTCCTACTGAGTACAGTGGGCCCCTAATCCAGTATGACCGGTGTCCTTATAAAAAGGAAAGTTGACACAGAAAGGCACAGAGAAAGAACATAAAGGCAGAGACAGGGCAATGCCTTTACAAGACAGTGAATGACAAAGGCTGGGGTCGGGGGAGGAACCCAGAAGCTAGGAAAAAGTCACGGAAGATCCTTCCTGAGCTCTTCAGAGGGAGTATGATCCTGATGACACCTTGATTTTGGATTTCTAGCATCCAGAACCAGAAGACAATAAATCTCTGCTGTTAAAGACGCAGTTTGTGGTATTTTGTTGCTGCAGAATAATACTCATTGTAAACCTGCCTTTCTAGACTACTCGTCCAAAATGGCTCCCTTTACTGGTCCATTTCCTTCTTGGAGCTTTTATTTTCACAAGAACAGAAGGGATCCTTTAAAGTTTTAAATAGAATCCTATCCTCTCTGCCCTATGACTTAAAATGCTCTGGTGTCTTTTCCCGTTGCCCACTAGAGGGCAGAAGTGTTACAGGACCCTGTTTGTCCCAGGCCCACCCTTCCTCCCTAGTCTCACCCCACCTGCCTGAAACCCCCTTACCTCTGAGCCACAGCAACACAGGAGGCCTTTGTATTCCTCTGATCCAGCTGCCGGCTTGCATAGAAAACTCAGCCTCTGAGGCAGACATGAATGACACAGGGTGGTCAGTTCCTCCCCATTTGTCTAATTATCTGTTGTCCAATTGCCATGCAGGAGAAAGCATACACATATTTTTCTATGATTTTAGGATTTTTCTGGCTGAAAAGATAGTTATTTGTATATGTTCAATTCTGTTTGGATCATTTTAGGCCTAGTATCAAAAGCTTCAGCAATAAATCAAGCAAACACACCAAAGAAATAAAACTTTGCCAATCTTCACTCCTGAATCACTAAAAAAGTTTCCTTTAGCACCCTGGCAAAAAAGTTGACTATTTTTTCCATTGCATTAATTCCTGATTTTACAGATATTAGGTGAATGGCAAGGTGATAGCTATTTGAGATCTTCAAAATGGAAGGAAATGAAAATACTTATATGTCACATTATGCTTGAACTATTCCCACTCACTTAACTGTTAGCTTTGGTTTTTTCGTTATCCTCTTACTAGTAATTAGTTCCTGAGTGTAATCAACAAATAATAAAGTGTTGTGGCAGAAGAAATTAGTATCTAAGCATTATTTAGGATTATTGTGAGAATAACAGAAACAAGCAATATGTTCACGACATACTCATCTTGCTAGAGGGCCACATTCGTGTAAGTCAGGTTTCTGCAGAGAAACAGAAAAAACAGGATGAAGATAGATAGACAGGGAGATACAAGATAGATAGATAGATAGATAGAAATATGTTTATTATGAGGAATTAGCTCACATGCTTATGAAGCCTGAGAAGTCCCTCTCTCTGCTTTCTGCAAGCTGGGAGCACAGGAAAGATGATGGTATAGTTCTAGTGCACATTGAAAGGCCTGAGAACTGGGGAGTCAATGGTGTAAGTCCCAGTCTGAGTCTGAAGGTCCAAGAACTAGGGACACCAGTGACTGAGGGTAGGAGAAGATGGATGTCTCAGCTCAAGGACAGAGAGGTCATTTGCCCTTCCTCTACCCTTTTGCAAATCCTCAGTGGATTTGGTGATGCCTTCTCTCATTGGGGAGAGTGATCTTTTTTAGTCAATCTACCAGCTTGATGCTAATCTCTTTCAGAAACACCCTCACAAACACATCCAGAAATAATGCTTTACCAGCTATCTGGACATCCCTTAGCCTAGTCAAGTTGACACATAAAATTAACTGTCATAATATCTTTGTTTCAGCCATCAGATTGCATTTTTGATGGGGTTGATTTTTTTTCAGAGTTCCATCTCTGGACTCACATGAAACTACTGCACATAGACTTGCTTATATAACAGGGCTCAAAATAAAAATATTCAGTTGCACTCTAGAAAGAAGAGAGAGGAGATTGTTTAGAACATTAAATGGGTAAGGAAGCTTGAGAGTTTCCCAAAAAGTAATTTCTTCTTGAATGAGACTCATTTGGGATTGAATCACTAAATATTGAGTCTTTGCTTTGGGGCCTTTCATTAAAATTTAGGAAATTTTTTTATTCAGATCCTAAAAAGGTAAAGGGATTGTCAGTGTTTCCCATTTTTCCCTAACTTAAATACGACGAGGAAAAAAAAAGAAAAATGGATTATCTTTGATTCTCTGAAATACATGGAAGCTATATTGCAGGAAATGTGATTTCGGTTTTATAAAATGTGGGCTAAAATCAAATCATTCCAGTATCTTAATTTCACACCTAATTCCACTCTGTGCTAATTAACATGGCAGAGCACTAACAGGAGGATTAAGGAACTTTCCTTAAAAAAACTTGACAAAGTTGAATTTTTTGAAACTTTTCTAAAAATTGTATAATGGGGTTTAGATGCTGCAGTTCTCCCTGTGTGTTTGCAATAGGGTTGCTCAGGGAAAAGGAGGCCTGAGAGGGAATTTAGGAAGGATGTAGTGTGGTTGTCAGAACCATAAAAGTGATGTTCTTTGCCTGTCCTGTGTGCCCCATGCTTTAAACCTTGTACCCTGGGGTACAGTGGAAAGAGTAGTGGGTGGAGTTAAAAGGTAAACACATGGCTTGAGGTCCTTGACCATCACCTGGCAGTGGCTTTGAGCAAATTGCTTGAACTCCTTCACCCTTCGATTCCTCATTCAAAAAGTTGAAATTATAATACCCCCTACAGAAGCTATTATGAAGATGGAATGATAAAATGAACACGGAAACATTTTGAAATGATAAGTATATTCATAATAGTACTTATCGTTTTGTGTAAGCACTTTAAAGGTGTTTAAACAAATAAACTTATAACCGGGTATTATCATTATTTCTATTATGTAGATAAATTAATAGACACTGAAATGTTTAGTTTTGAAACAACAAACTTATATAGTGGGAAAACTATTATTATCATTATCATTACCTTTTTTAAAAAAATCCATTATCTCATTACTTCTTAGCAGAATTAAGTGCAAAAATAGGGGGAGCAAAAAGGGAAATATTTAAGAGTGTAGAGGTCAGTGCATAATATTCTGTTCTCACTCTTTTAATTGGCTGTTTTGCTTATTTATGGATACATCATTGTGCACATATTCCTCATAAACAGTTTGGAAGTTTACCATTGCACGCCTTGATTCAGGTTAGCCCGCTTCTGTCCATAAAAGACACTATCTTGTCCAGTTCACAATAAAGAAACAAACTCTTGGCCAAGCTTCTTGACTAGAATGTTAGTCCTTTACTCTCTAATCTCCAGACTTCATGTGATCTTCCTACATTACAACCCTGCTTATTCTTCATGGTTTATAATGGACTTTATGACAAAGTTTAAACAACGTATTCTGGCTTACAAGACGCTCAGTGGCCTGGAATTTCCCACTTAATTTTCCAACTCTTCTTCTCCTTACCTCACTTTGCATCCTTGCCTCCTGCACCACTCCATGTTCCCAGAGCACCTGGAGTTCTTTCAATTACAGTCGGTTCTCTTTTAACAAAATAAATGCCTTCCTAAAAATCATGGCACAATGGAAAAGCATGCAATGTAATCCACAAAGTGTCAAGAGCACAGCACTAAAATATTTCATCTGTGACTCACACAAGAACATGAAAGAAACCTAATAAAAATGGAATCACAGTGTTACACATGGCAAATGGTTAAGGAACGCATGAATACTGCAAACAAACGGACCTTGACCTCGAAAGAGACCCTAAGTCTGTTTGTGGAAGTGAGAGTTAGACAGGTGCAGCTCTCATGGGTGATTGAAAAGTGGTGAAAAGTAGATTATCTGAAATCAGAGGGAAGGTTGTCATGATGTATGTGAAAGGTGATTGTGGCCCATGACATACCCCATAGACTGGAGAGCTCATAGACGTCTTCATGGGTGCATTTTGTATGTTCCCACATTGCTTAGTTCAGTTAGATGCAGGTCTCTGCATTTACTAGAGTTTCTCATAGAAGAAGTCATGCAGATGCAAATGTCAAATTCAGTGTACTCATGCTCGAATTGTTCCCTAATACAAGCAATTGCTTTGGAACAAATTCACCTTTTTAAAACAAGCACTATAGCAGACTGCTTAGTGCATTTTTTTTCTTTTTATTTTTTTTTTCAGCATATTATAGGGGTACAGATGCTTAGGTTACGTATGTTGCCCTTCCCCTCCCCCAAGTCCGAGTTTCAAATATGTCTATCCTTCGGGTGGTGCGCATTGCACTTTTTGTATATGCATATACCTGTCCCCTCCTCCCTCCTCCCCCTTCCTCCCTCCCCCTGCTTAGTGCATTTTGATGTGCTATGGTTTGTCTTGCTCCTTCCTGGGCCTTTAGCTTGCTAGGCCTTTCCATAGAGCCCTTCACCCCACTCTCACCCTCCACTTTCCCAACTCCTGTTTATCTCGTAGCCCTCAGCTTCAGTGTAATTTCTTCCAAGAAGTCTTCCTCAGCAAAGACTTCAACGTATACTAAGCATACCTTTCTTAAACTGATTTCATCACATTTTCAACTAAACTGTTCTTTCACATAGACATGTTGACTCAACATTCTTTGTGAGAAGTTGTTTCCTCTTCCATCCCCTCCACCAACAAACCTGCCTCTGCCCAGTCTTCCCATCTCAATAAATGGCAATTTCCTTCTTCTGGTTGATCACAAGCTAGGCCTTAACATTAGCTCTTCCTTTTCTTGTGTATCTCACATTCAACCTGTCAGAAAATTTTGTTGGCTCTGCCTTCAAAACATATTCAAAATCCAAACACTTTTTGCCAACATCACTGTTATCCTTTTTCAAACCATCATAATTTCTTTCCTGGGTAATAGTAGTGTTTTAACTGGTCTCCTTCTTGCCAATTTTGCCCCATGTAATCTATTTTTAACCTAGAGACAGAGTAATGCTTTTAGCACATAGATGGCGTCATGTCACTCCACTGCTCAAAATGGCATCCAACGTCCCAACAATCAACTTACAAAGACTTCAATGATCTCGCCCCATTGCCTTGCAGCTCCAATTTATCTCCTGCTATTTCTCCTTCATTCTACCTTCAAACCATACTGCCCTTCTTGCTATTTCTTGAGCTTATTGAGCACTCACTATTTCAGGGCTTTAACACTGCAATGCCCTTTATCTAGAATACTCTTGGCTCAGACTTCAATATGACTGGATCTCTTAGTCCTTCAGGTCTTTGATAACTTTAGTGATAAAGTTTTCCTTGACCACTCCAATTAAAATAGCAAGGGCATTCAGCATTTACCATCAGCCTGGTTGTCCCTATTCCCCTTCTCTAATTTATTTTCATCCACAACATTCTATATTTTTCTTCTTTATTTTATGAATATCTACCTTCTCCAACTAGACCAAGAAGAAACAGGATTTTTGTTCATAGCTATACCTTAAGCAAGTAGGACATTGCCTAAACATGGGAGGAGGCATTCAATAAATATGTCTGATACAAAATTTTCAGATCTGAGATAATTATTGTATGAGCTATAAATTTTTTTTTTTCTAAAACTGGCCATTTTTTAGTAAGTCAAACATTATCTGCACAGTTTGTTTTTATTAGTAGTCATGTTAGGAGAGGTTCCATTTGACCTGTTCATTTTGGAATGATTCAATTTTGAGTCTGCTGCCTAAGGTAGTTCTAATAAAGCTGATGTTTTCTTTTACTGGTCAGGAATCTTCCAGATTGCCCTGGATCCATGATGCCATTTCTGTAGAATAAAACGTGGATAGCAGAGAATTATACAAACAAACAGAGCTGGCTACCTGCTCAACCCTCATTCTTACTGCATTCTGAATGAGAAGGGGCTTTACTATTGTTAGAAAAACAAAATGAAAGAAAACAACGACAATAAAGTGCTATTAGTAATAGAGTGTACATTTCCTACGAGTGCATATCCCATAGGAGATGAGTATGGTAGGTGATTGCATAACTTAGAAATTTTGTGTCCTGGCCTAGTCAGCATTGTTTCAGTTGCACAGCAATAAGAAGTGAGGTGATGTTTAAGACTCTACGACTTCCAAGTTGACTAGAGCTGGCTACCTGGGTTATTACATTGTTCTATTTATGCATGCATTTCTTTTTGTTTGTTTGTTTTTTAAAAACATATGAGTTGCCATGTACTAAACAATGAAATCTTAAGATATCAGAACCAGAGAGGCAACATGGGTTTGATATCAGAAATGAACTCTAATTCTTGGTTTTACCTTTTGTTATCTGTGTGGCCTTGTGAAGTCACTGAAGTTCAGACTTCTCAGGACCTACTCCAAAAGAGGCAGGAAAACATCAGTTAGTGTGTTAATTGGATTTTTTCAGGAAGAAACTGCTTCCCAGAAGTGAAATTCAGTCTTACCTGCACAGTGGTGTGTATATTTAAGCCAGTTGGTCTGGCTCTTGTGTGATTTTTGTGATGGATGAGTTTTTGTATTTCCACGGCAGTGTTTCTCTGGGAGAAGAAAGCAGAACTGGGGCCAGGTTGATAGCAATATCATTATGATTTTATTACTGCCCTGGCTCTGGAGATCCATAACTTAATTTTCTATTAGCCCATTACTCAACTGAGACAGTTGGAAAACAAACATGAGCCACCTGGCTTTTGGAAATACCTCTTTGAATGCACTAGATGAGAAAACTAAGTGGAATGACCAGCTCAAAGGGTGGTTTTCCTTCTCTGTGCGTCCATATCCGGTGTATGAAGTTATGATCTCCCTGGAAAGGGAGCTGCATATGACCATTAACATTTGAAGGATAAATGCACACTCACCAAGAGGTAAATATGCCTATTAGATAGAGTAACAAACATGCATCAATTTCATTGGCAATCTTACACAGACAAACACTAATGTTGTGAGGACAAAAAGATCCTAGTGGGAACTGAAATTTATAGTTTTTAATGTAAGACACATTATAAGAAAAACAAAAATTGGTGTGACCTTAAAAAGATGAAGAAAACTTGGCATGGAAATCTAAAAAAAATGTCTGCAGGTTGTCTGTTCATGGAATTCTAAGACTGAAATCTCAGTAAGAGAATGAATCAGAGAAAATGTACCTTCTACATTGCAGATTGTGCCATTATTCATTTAAACCTAAATTTGGGATAAAACATAACTTCATTACCTTAGTTATTTAGGGCTGTCATAACAATGTACTGTGGACCAGGTGGCTTAAAAACAGAAACTGGTTGCCTCACAGTTCTGGAGGCCAGAAGTCTGGGATAAAGATTGTGACAGGCTTGGTTTCTTCTGAGGCCACTCCGTTGTCTTGTAGATGGTCATCTTCTTTCTGTGTCTTCACTTCTTCTTCCCTCTGTGTTTTCATATCTTTGCCCTAATTTCCTTTTCTTATAAGGACACACATCATGTGGGATTAGGGCCACATTAATGATCTCATTTTACCTTAAGTACCTCTTTAAAGACCTTGTCTCCAAATACAGTTGCATGTTGAGGGACATGGTATGAGCCACACGCTAGGGGTGACGACTCAACATATGAATTTTAAGGGAACACAATTCAGCCCAAATCTATGCAAAAGCAAATTGGTAAGTCTTCTTAGCCCATTTTTCCAGGAAAAAAATAAAAGGACATTGTGAATGGTCCAAAAGCTGTCATATTCAAACACCTAAAAAAGGAAAGAGTGGTTAAATCAGAAAGAAGCAGTGCATTGCCCCTCCTTCCCTCCAAGATGCCCTTTGCCTCATTAACATTAGGGAGAACAGACCCAGAACAGGGAAGAACATTACATCGAAATTCTGCTCCTCTGATTTCTGGGTTTTCATATAATTACTGGAATATTATAATATCACACAATAATGAGTGCATTATTAATAATGAAGTACCCATAACAATGAAAGCATTCATTTAATTTCTTCCAAAATTGTCAAGTAATTGAAGTCAAAATAAGTGAACAAACAATAAAATATTTGGATAATTTATGTATCAGTGAATATTTTCACTATGTGTAGTTAA
>NW_012152408.1:370242-372758 GCF_000956105.1 Propithecus coquereli
AAGTGCTTGGACAAATAGAGAATGTTAGATATGATGCCGTGTAACTTCTGAGGCTGGCTCAGGAAAGGCGCTACAGCTCTGCTTTGTTCACTATAATACTTGTGCTTGGAGCATACATGCTACCACTACCCTGGAGCCATTACGCTGTGATGAAGCCGAGCCACACTGAGGCCGAGCATAGCTGTTCTGGACAGCAGCATTAGTCTTTGATCTCCTCCTGCCAGGCACAAGCTACACGAGCGAATAAACTTTTGGATGATATTCTCTCCAGCCTCCAGTCACCCTCCCAGCCTTTGGGTTTTTCAGCAGCGTTCCTCAACATCAAGTAATGTAGTATAGACAAACCATCTCCCGTGTGTAATCTGACCTCCTGGTCCCCCAAAATCCATGAATATAACTGAATGGCCGTAGTGAGCTGCCAAGTTTTGGGTCAACTTGTTATGGAGCAAAGGATCAGAATACGATTTGGTGCCAAAAATAAGATGCTGCCATAACAAAAACCTAAATCTTGTGGCATTGACTACGGACCACGCAGTGGGCCAAATCTTGGGGTGCCTTGAGGTGGATGTTAGAGAACACTGAAAAGTCCAGGAGGAAATTGCTATGGGAGGCTGGAAACAAGGTAATTCTTGTTTCCTACTAGCAAAACTTTTGACAACACTGTTCCCTGTGATGATGTGTAAAATAGAAAATATTCCTTAATAACTGGTGGATTTGGCTAGAAGGAACAAGACAATGTACTTCATCTGTGGCAGCTAAAATATGGATGAAGAAAAATGAGTCAACAATACACAGTTCATTTCTTAAGGGACATTTATAGAAAGAATAAAGGATCCAGGATTTGCTGGGTTATGAAAAACAAAAAGAAAAAGGCAAACGAACAAACACAAAATCAAGTGACAAAGGGCCACTGGGCAAAGATAAAATATGAGGTACCCTCAGAATAAATATAAAGCCAAAGTTAATATTGTAGAAATCCTTTTTAAGACTTCAGAAATATATAAGGTGGTACCACATAGACCCTTTCAAATAGACCAAGGCCTTCTAAGGATCTTAATGGTGTGCCTCTGAGACCATCTCTTTTAAACTAAAGGCTTCTAAGAATCTTAAAAGGGCTTTACAGAAAACTCACAAGGAACCACAAGGAACCAAAGGAAAGAAAGTCTTATCCTGAGGATATTGTGCATGTATTTTTGACTAATGGAGTAAATTATAAATTGATACACAGGAAACTCCAAAAGGTTTTTTTTTTTTTTTAAAGGAAGAAATTGAAAGTGACAGACAGTATAAAGAGAAAAAGAGTCCCTTGAAAACCCAAACTTGTATAGACAGGAAGCTGTCTGAGAGGGGCACTCAGTTATAAACATAGATTGCATTTAAAAAAGAAGAAAATTGATGTAGAAAGCTGGACTAAAACCACAGAGGGCAGAGAGAAGAACCAAGAATAACAGATAACAAAGGGTAGCACAGAATCCTCATCAAAAACCTACAACATATGCTTGTCTGGATTTTAGAAATTTTTATTGTCTAGTGTTTTGCATTTTGCACCCTTCTGAATGGAAATGACTATAGTGGTTGCCTCGTGTCTTTCCCACTATTGCATTGTGTGTGTGTGTGTGTGTGTATGTGTGTTGGGAGACAGACAACTTTCTGTCTCTTTAGTCTACAGATTTTTAAATTGACAGAAACTGTACTAGAGCCGTCAGACACAAAGACCTTCATCTGAACATGGACCTGATTTTGATGACGAGATCCCAAACTGCCAGCTGATGCCATAATAGCAGAAAATTTGGGAGTCTTAGGGGAGAGCATGGGTGTATTTTCTAAGTTGAAGGGATGTAAATCATTGTGATCAGAAGTTGGGCTGTGGCAAGGTAACTATGAAAATATAGCATGTGTTCATTTACAGTGTGAATTTTCCACTCCTCTCTTCAAGATATGAGAAGGGGAGAAAGGGCTTCTGACTACTTTGATTATGGTGGAAGTGGCATTCTGCCATTTGCAAGACTCGATCCTAAAAGGTGATTTTTTTTTTTTTTTTTTTATCCATTGGAACACTCGTGCTTGAATCCCTGGCTATTATGTATGCAGTCCAACTGCCTGGGGCTCCCCTGCTGTGAGAAAACCAAGCCACATGGTGAGCTTGCATGTATGCACTGTAGTCAGCAGTCCTAACTCTTAATTCATTCCAGCTCAAGAACCAGACCTGTCAGTGAAAGAGCCTTAACTGATTTCAGACCCCAGCCATTAAGATATGGCCAGTCTTTAATTCACTCAACCTGAGGCCTCAGATATCACAGTGCAGAGAAAACATAATAATAAATTTTGCTTTAAGCCACTTAGCTCTGACTCAATTTGTTATGCCTGCTAACAATCAGAACAGCACATTTTAGAGAAAACTTTATTATAAGATACTACAAACCTACATCCCTATTGTAAAATAATTTAATAAATATCTAAGAATATGAAGACAAAAGTAAAAAGCTCCTTCACATATAACCTCGAAACACTTTTTC
>NW_012152408.1:373543-387776 GCF_000956105.1 Propithecus coquereli
TGCTGGAAAAGATGTGGAGATATGAGAGCACTAGTACATTTCTGGTGGGAATGTAAGTGAGTACAGCCACTATGGAGAACAGTATGGATGTTTCTCAAAAACTAAAAATATATCTACCATATGATCCAGCAGTCCCACTGCTGAGTATATATCAAAAAGAAAGGATATTATATATAGAAGATATATCTGTATGTCCATATTTATTGTGGCACTATTCACAATAGCAAAGATATTAAATAAACCTAATTGTTTATCAACAGATTAAGGGATAAGCAAAACTTAGTATATATGCACAATGGATGCTATTCAGCCAAAATAACAAATGAAATCCTATCAATTGCAGCAACATGGATGGAACTGGAGGTCATCATGTTAAGTGCAACAAGGCAGGTTCAGAAAGACAAATATCACATGTTCTCATTCACATGTGGGAGCTAAAAAAGTTGAACTCATATAGGTAGAGAGTGGAATGATGTTTACAAGATACTGGGCAGAGTGGGGGTGGAGATGAAGAGAGGCTGGTTAATTGGTATAAACATAAGTTAGATAGAAAGAATAAACTCTGGTGTTCAATAGCATGGTGAGGTGACTACAGTTCACGATAATTTTTTGTACATTTCAATATATCTAGAAGAGGAGATTTGAAATATTTCCAACACAAAGAAATGATCAATGTTTGAGGTGAATATCCTAATTTCCAGGATTTGATCATTACACATGGTATACATGTATCCAAATATCGCAAGTGCTTCACAAATATGTACAGTCATTATGTATCAATTTTAAAAAAGCAAGCAAACAAACAAAAAGTTACAAACCATGTTCTGTTTTGATCTTTGAATTATCTGTTTGCTTTTGTATTAGAAGAACAAGTAGTTCTTTTGAAAAGTAATTAAGAATCTGTGTGATAATTCATAATTGCAAAGATGTGAAATCAACCCATGTGCCCATCAATTCATGAGTGGAGTTTTGATATTGAGTCACTGAGGAGGATGGAGAAAGGTATAGACACTGATGGGATGGAGACAGGTGTAGGTGCTGAGGAGGGTGGAGTCAGGTGTAGGTGCTTAGGAGGGTGGAGTCAGGTGTAGGTGCTCAGGTGGATTGAGACGCTGAGGAGGGTGGGGACATCATAACAAAATATGGGATATGTATATCATGGAGTACTATTCAGCCATATTAAAGTATGAATTGGTGCCTTTTGTAGCAATTTGTAAGGAACTGGAGAGAATTATTCTATGCAACGTATCTCAAGCATGGGCAACCAAACACCACGTGTGCTCTCTAATAAATTGGAACTAACTGACGGCTACACAAGTACACAGAGGAACATAAACGTCATTTGAAATCAAGCGATGTGAAAGGGGGAAGGGCAAAAATCCAGCTAATGGGTATAATGAACACTATCTGGGAGATGGGCATATTTATAGTCCTAATTCAACCCATGTGTCAAAAACACCTGTACCCCTTAATATTTCAAAATAAAAAATACAAAACAGAAGCAGCACTGTGTATGTAAACCTGGACTTCCTACTGCTTCTAACATTGGAATGAATGTTTTCAGATGCCCTTTTGTATACGGGCAATATGTATAACTAATAAATAATGGTCGTTTTGTGAAATGGACGTCGTGCAAACTGATAGATGTCCACAAAAGGAAAATAATCAAGAAACGACAGTGATTATTTTTGTTTGTCTGCTTTTGTTTTTATCCTATAAAACAAGTAAAATAAATTTATATTAAATACCATGAGATGGAGTTTTGATATAAAAATTCCATTGTGGGAAACTTCGATTCCTTCTAATCTGATCATTGATGTGATCATAAACCCCTTTGTGGAGAGAGGCCAAAATTCCACTTTTAAGCCTACCCTTTTCATCTTCTTTCCCCATATTTCTACTCCACGTTTTCCTTTCACTCCCCACCTCCCAGTGAGGAGAGAGAAAAATGTCACTTGATTACATGATTAGTGATCATAAAAAGTCATACAATGGAGACATGGGTGACATAGAACTGGGGCCTGTGGCCTTGAGTGTAGCTATATGAAAACACATAGTGAACTTGGCCATCTGAAATGCTCATACCAGGCACAAACAACAAATTAGGGGATGAAATTTACACCTTTTTAAAAGGATCTTCAACATAAACATCTATAGGTAGAAAACACATATCAGGGATGGAGAATCTGAAACTAAGTAAAGGCCCTATTAGCACAAAAAAGTGTCCACGAACCTCAGATCTGCTAAGGATAAGAGCTGCACAGACTTGGGGTGGATGATTGAAGTATTATAATATTATTATTTAAAAAGATTAAAAAAAAGACATTGGATGCCCATATTTTGACTGCCTTCTATGGAGCAGTGAGGTAAGGAAATAAGAAGTGGGACAAAAGCATCTTTTGTTCATCATCCCATTAGTGATAGTTCATCCACTGACAGTTCTGTGTTTTCATGGCGTTGTTTGTTTATGGTACTTACAAGAGCCTCAACATTCTTTCAACAGTGATAGTGAATCCACAAAGAAGGCAGATTCTGGTCAGTATTTAACACAACCCATAAACTCTAAACATATTGTTTTTTCTAATATCTAACATCTCTTATTGGTCTCAAAATCATCTAATGTCAACAAATGTCTACTAAATATTTGTAAAGTTCTTACTGGGAGCCGGATAATTTCATAGTAATAATTTTCAAGTTTTGACTCCTTCTCCTCCTTCTCCTTCTACTCTTCCTCCTCCTCCTCCTCCTCCCTTGCCTTTTTTTTCTGAATCACAGAAACTCTCATGACCATGACTTTTATGAAAAGGGACCATAAATATGAATAAAACTTATGTGATATTCCATAATTTTGAGTTTTATATATTTATATTATGCCCAGAAATATTGACTTCATTATTATTAGGGCTAGAAAAAAGGGGGAGAAATATAAATATTACACCTTATTTTCTCATTTACAGGTGAGGAAAATGAGATGCAGAAAGTTGAAATGACTAATCTGAAATTCCACTGCCTCTAAGTAGAGAATCCAGGAAAAAAACTCAGTTCTTTCTTATCTAGAATCTTTCATTGTACAGTGGAATTTTCCCAATTATAATCTAAAATCATATACTAAAGACGAGTTTCTGTGTGTGTGTGTGTGTCATGTCATTTGAAAGTCAGTTGCTAAATACTCATCTTGCCAATCTGAAAATGGCAGTGATGATAGTGTCTATGGGTCTGTTGATGGGACGGATACATGACTTTGAGCCCTTTCTTTCCTGTGTACCTACAGTGATTGTCCTCAAAACGACCATGGCTTCTTAGGTCCTCCTTCCTTTAAAAGCTCTGTCTTTTTTCCTCATAGGAAGTTTCGTCTTTTCTTACTGTAGCAGAACCACATAACTTGAGATTGACAAGTAGCCTCTTTGCAGGTGTCATTTCCCAAGAATCAACATCTCTGCCACATTGTTTCCAATTATGTTTGACAGTGTCCTTGTAAAAATCTGTCAACAAACTATTTCAGCTTGTCACATACGAATTACGTTTTCTTAGTCCAGTCCTGTCTCACCAGCAACAGATATTAAGTCAAAAAACAGACTACAGAATATGATGGTGAATTAGAGACTCAAGAGGACCACCTAATGAGTGATGTAGAAAAAAAATCACCCTTGGATTAAATCAGAGCTATTAAGGAGATATTGCTGATTAAATTTATTGGTAGCCAATAATAGTGTCATTAAGGGTGATAGCTCTGAATGTCACAGCTACAGGAAGTCTGCATTCACACATTAATTTATACAGCATAGTCAGGAGTCACATCTCAGGGTGCTGAAGGAAACTGCCAATGTGATATCTGAGCAGCCATCACTGCACATTCAGAAATCCTAGAGGAAGGGGAAAGTGCCAGGAGCTCTAAAGGTGAGAAAGTGTCCCATTTTTTCAAGAGAGGACATCATTCTTATCAGAAATGACAGACTTTTGTCATTATCTAGAGTATGCAATTAAATTAATGTTGAATTTGAATACTTATAATATATAGTGTCTCTAACACAGGTACTTGAGGAATATTCGTTAACTGAGTTGGTCCGAAATGAGTGAGATTAGTGATCACTTGCAGACCAACATGCACTGTTTAAGAGCCAAGTCTTGTGAAACTTCTCAGGTGTCTTTTTATTGTTGTTGCTGTTGATAGAGTAAATAAATAGTTTGTCGTGGAAATGGTGGTGAAATGAGAGGAGGATAACATGATTTCAATTTGATTTGAAGCTGGTGTGACAACACTTTCATCAAAAATAGGCAATAGGAGCCGGGCGCGGTGGCTCACGCCTGTAATCCTAGCTCTCTGGGAGGCCGAGGTGGGCGGATTGTTTGAGCCCAGGAGTTTGAGGTTGCAGTGAGCTATGATGATGCCACTGCATCATCATAGGAGTTTGAAACCAGCCTGAGCAAGAGCGAGACCCTGTCTCTACTAAAAATAGAAAGAAATTAATTGGACAACTAAAAATACATAGAAAAAAAATTAGCTGGGCATGGTGGCGCATGCCTGTAGTCCCAGCTACTCGGGAGGCTGAGGCAGAAGGATTGCTTGAGCCCAGGAGTTTGAGGTTGCTGTGAGCTAGGATGATGCCTTGGCACTCTAGCCCGGGCAACACAGTGAGACTCTGTCTCAAAAAAAAAAAAAATAGGCAATAGGCTGGGCTCACACCTGTGATCTTAGCACTCTGGGAGGCCTAGGTGGGAGGATTGTTTCAGGTCAGGAGTTCAAAACAAGCCTAAGCAAGAGCTAGCTTTTGTTTCCTAATTTTATCTACTAAAATTAGAAAATATTAGCCAGGTGTGGTTGTACACATCTGTAGTTCCAGCTATTCAGGAGGCTGAGGCAGGAGGATTGCTTGAGCCCAGGAGTTTGAGATTGCAGTGAGCTATGATGATGCCACTGCACTCCAGCCAGGGCAATAGAGTGAGACAATGTCTCAAAAAATAGACAATAGTTCTCTAGAGCAGTGGTCTCCAACCTTTTTGGCACCAGGGACAAGTTTCATGGAAGACAATTCTTCCAAGGACTTGGCGGGGGGGCGCAGGGAAGGGAATGGTTTAGGGATGATTCAAGCTCATTACATTTATTGTGCAGTCAATCTCCCTGTCATGATAATCTGTATTTGCAGCCACTCCCCAGGGCTAGCATCACCACCTCAGCTCCACCTCAGATCATCAGGCATTAGATTCTCATAAGGAACACAACCTAGATCCCTCACATGCACAGTTTACAGTAGGGTTCTTCCTCCTATGAGAATCTGATGCCACTGCTGAAGTGACAGGAGGCAGAGCTTATGCAGTGATGCAAGGGATGGGGAGCAGCTGAAAATACAGATGAAGCTTCACTCACTTTCCACTCACCTCCTGCCATGTGTCCTGGTTACTAACAGGTCACAGACGGTTCGATCTGTGGCCTGGGGGTTGAGGACCGCAGCTCTAGAGGAAATATTCAATGGTACCTTTAGCTCTGATCCACTGAAAATTTTATATGATTTGAATGACAACATACAAGATCTATTTAACAAACGTGGGACAAGTTTACGATCTGTATTTACCAGAATGTATACTCTATGAAGGCAGGGAGTTTTGCTAATTTGCTGTTCCCTAAGTAAAAAACTTTGACTGATATAAATGCTCAATATAATTTTGTTGATTAAATGCACAAAGCCTGAGGAAAGGGAACACCATGCAAAAAGGAGTGTCACTAGTTCTGTAGGAACTCCAGTCCTCTTCAGGTGTCTCTTACCTAGTGTGAACTAAAACAAAATTTTAAGGCTCACCCCCCACCTGCTGACTAAATGGACCCCCTCGTGGCCAAAGGAATATCCTAAAACTAAATTACCTGCTGGGAGGAAGGTCAGACATGCCTTATCATGCCCCCCTCCCTTCTTGAGGACATCCTTTGTAACCCATTAACAGGCCTAAGGGTATCGAGGACTAAACTCCGATCTTTTTCTTTTGCTAAAAATTCCTTCCTAGGGAGGCCAGATGAGTCATGCCTACGAATGATAAAATCTCAGTAAACAGTTCTTTATGATATTGTTTACTTCCCAACCTGATTCTGGTAGAACATCATGTGATAGATAAAAGACCCTCAAACATTCCTTTCAGCTAGCATCATGGGATAGACAAAAATCCTCAAATATTCCTTTCATCTGATTCCTGGTCTTTTGGACAAAACCTAACTCTTTCAGCCAATGGTCAACTAATGAATCCCTAAACCTACCTATGATTTGTAAGGCCCCCCGCTTTAAGATGTCCCGCCTTTTTGGGCCAAACCAATGTATGCCTCCCATGTATTGATTTATGACTTTACGTGTAACCCCTGTCTCTCTGAAATGTGTAAAACCAAACTGTAACCCAGACACACCGAGTCCACTGCTCAAGACCTCTTGGACGTGGCTCCAGGTCATGGTCCTCAAATTTGGTTCAGAGTAAATTTCTTTAAAATTATTTGACAGAGTTTGGTCTTTTTTCCATTGACATTAGTCTTAGAGTCTCTGGTAAGTTGATTCACATTGATCTCCAATTTATTCTTGGCTGTGATATTTTTTTTCTTTCCTACTTGGTATATCTTAGTCAGTTCAGGCTGCTATAGCAAATTGCCGCAGACCTGGGTGGCTTAAACAACAATTTATTTGTCATAGATCTGAAGGCTGGAAAGTTCAAGATCAAGGTGCTGGAAGATCTGATGTCTGGTGAGGGCCTGCTTCCTTGTTCACAGGCAGCTGTCTTCTTGCTATGTCCTCACATGATGGGAGGGGTGAAGTTCTTTGACATCTCTTTCATAAGGGCACTAATCCCATTTATTAGGGCTCCACTCTCATGACTTAACCAAACCCTAATTACCAACTGAAGGTCCCATGTCTAAAAACCATTACACTGGGGGTTAGTATTTCAACATAGGAATTTTGGGGGGATAGAAACATTTAGTCCAGAACACTATCCAAGTGTGACTTTGTCTCTGATCACTGTAAATGCCTATCAAAGTCAAGTACCACTGCTTAGGTGCCCACATGCTATCTCTACTGATGATTCCTGGGCTGAAGTTATCAGAAAGGCACTAAGGGAAAGAGGAAGGTAAAGAAGATGCCTCCACAACTGCCATCATTCATGAAGAAATTGTTGCAACAGGGACTTAAAATGCTCAAGGCTGGGAGCACTAACCTTTGAAGAGGATGCTAATTCCCAATGTGGAAGTTATCTCTTAGCAGTAAGATGACATTAGTTTTGGGATAACTTGGCTATTAATGCAAATATTACATGTCATATATCACCACCACTGTTGCAAACTTTACTACCTTCATTTCCTATTAAATGCAATTATGCCTTCACTGTTAGTATTTCCTTTTTCATTGCTACATAAAACATAGTTAACCCAGCATAACTGAGACTACTATCCTTTGAAAGGCCTTCTTGCAAAGTTGGCTCTAACTGGCATCCGGTAATTTTTATTTCCCACCATTCCCAGAGCTGATAAAGGCAGCCAAACTGTGCCTAAACTGTGCAAACACTGTAGTGTATGCTGAATATCCGCTTTCTTTCTGGGAGTCTGCAATATTGGTACATGTGAGACAGAGGGTTCCTCTATAACCAGCCACCAGTAAAATCTCTGGGCAATGAGTCTTTAATGAATATCCCTGGTAGACAACATTTCACCTGTGTTGTCACAACTCATTCCTTGAGGAATTAAACATGCCCTGTGTGAATGCACCATGAAAAGACTCTTGGAAATTTGAGCTTAGTTTCCTCTGGACTTTACCCATGTGCCTTTTTCCTTTGTGATATTTCTTCGCATCCTTTTGTTGTAATAAATCAAGTCATGAGTATAATTATATACTGATTTCTATGAGTTCTCCTAATCAGTCATTAAACCCAGGGGTGTTTGTGGCATATTTTCCAAAGAAGGAGACACATTAACCACTACAGATTCTTTCTGACCCTTTGCATTCTCAGTGTCCCTGGAAATTATCATAATTCAACTCTTTTAACTTCTACTTGTTTTAAAAATGCTCATTTTAGGTTTCAAATATGGTTTCATAAGATACTGTAAGTAAAATAACAACTAAAATTTACCAAGTTTATTTATTTACTTAATTCAATGAGCTGTTAATAGACTTATGTAATTATTCTTCATTTTGATTGGGTGCTGTGATCTAGTGCCTGGCATGCATTTTCTCATTTAATGCTTTCAACAATTCCATGAGGGATGTAACTTTAAAATCATAAATTTAGAGATGAAGAAACTAAGGCACAGGAAGGTTAAACACTAGGTCAAATATTCCATAGCTAGAAAATAGTGGACGTGGGATTTGAAGTAAAAGTTTTCTAACATCAGCATCTTGACACTCAACACAACATGGACTCAATTTTCCCTATCTTTCAATTTACCCTCTAATCAGATCCTTCTTTACCTTCCTTAAACTAATTATTATCCTCCTTGTAAATTTCTGTTTTAGGCTGATTTATTCTCTCTCTCTCTCTCTCTCTCTCTGTTTCTCTCTCTCTCTCTCTCTCACACACACACACACACACACACACACACACACACACAAACTCTTGAATGTGTCAACCATATAGAATGTACATGATGTGCATAACCACCAGCTACCCTCCAAATAACTGGATACATGTCTGAATTGTAGGGAAAAATGAGCCTAGGTCATATTAGGAACAAAACTAAATCTGTAAGAAAGCATTTTAAACTTTTCGGTAGAGGTCATTATGTTCTTAATTTTCTGTTGCCAAAATCTTTCAGAGCAGGGATTAGATATCAGATATATTTGAATCCTTAACATCGTGCATTTTCTGGCACATACTAGGTACTTAACTAAAAGGTAATGTGGTTGGTGGCTAAACAAATGAATGCTGGGCTCTAGGACATGCTTGATGATTTGATCAGATGGAACATTGTCCAGAAAGTTCAGTTTGGGAAGCACAATTTGAACTAGAAGCTTGATCAAATAAGTAGAAGCATGTCTACATTATATTTACAACTAAAACACATGTTACACATTCATAAGAATAAATATGATTCAAAATCACACTAAAGAAAAAAACCCATTATTTGTAACAATAGGAAAATGACTGAGTTGATCCATACTACTGATCCATCAAGAGGAATGAGATACTTTTTTTCCATGATGTGCTAAATGAAACAAAAAAATAGTTTTATAAGTATGAAATGATCACATTTTTTATTAAACACGTACATATGCATGTGTGTATAAATGCATATATACATACATAAGTATGTGTTGTCTTTCTCCATACGTGTGTGCATGTATACATGTATGTGAACATGTGTATACACACACACATACACACACACAGTTTTTTTTAAAAAAGAAGAAAAGGTGCATGTCAACATTTCAACAGAGATAAAAAGATACAACCTATGGGGGTGGAATGGAACAGGTTCAAGGGAAATTTTAGCTATTCATAAATACAAATATTTATTTCTAGCCATGGTGAGACTATGGGGTTTTTTAGTGGTTTGTAACTATTTTTGCCAATATGCATGTAAATAAATGTGATGAGTGAGTCAAATTGATAATTGTTGGCACAGAAATATTAATATATTCATGTTATATAGAGTAAAGAAATTAAGAAGCACAAAGGAGCAGCTTGTTCGTTAAGACTGGATGTATGTATGTGTGTAATGCACATGTTCATATACCTATGGAAGGTACACTAAACTGACTTTTGTGGGGTGGATTTATGTAGGACTTTTATTTTCTAATTTTTCTATTCTATACTGTAAAAATTTGTTTGCACTAAGCTGGATTATTTTTTCATGAAATAAAGATAAACAAACCAAAATGATACTATCAGGGTAGGCATAACAGAACCAGTAATTCTGCTACGAATGACTGCTAGGAAGTAAGCTCTGCCCTTTTATTTATAGAAGCAAAGGTCTTCTCTAGGTCTAAAAAGATGAGGTAAAATTCAAACTTCTAAGCCTGGCATTCAGGAGTCTCCAAAATCTGGCCTCAATATAGTGTTTTGACCTTGAGTCCCATATCCCTCATAAGTTCCATTCTATGAAATTGTTTTGCTCATATCCTTAGAATGCATTTTGAAGTATCCTGTTCCCACAAATATCCTCATATCAAATTTTATTACCTGGAATGACTTTCCTTCTTCTCTATATCTTTTGTAATCCTATATTCTATCCTTATTTGAATTCTTCCTTTTCCTTAAAAGCCCTGGCTTCAATCCAACTTGTCCACGCTAAAGAGAATTTATTCAATGCTCAATGTTCACTGACATCTAGGAATAGGTGATGTCTTAAGCCTAGCTCTAGCAGTAAAAATTTCCCAAAGTTTATATACATTAGTTGTGTCCCACTACGATGTCTCCTACATACATATACATACACACAAACATAACTATAACACCTACATTCTGCAACAAATATTTAAGAACACTACATATATAGAGAGACATAGACATAGAGTTAGAGATGATAAAGATAGAGATAGAGATAGAAATAGAGATAGAGATAGAGATAGAGATGATAGAGATGGATAGAAGTGAAGGTTTGTCATCTTTTATTTCAGGGATTCCACGTTCCTATTACAATTTTAAAAATTATTGTATGTTATTAATATATTGTAATTTGTAGCATCTCTTAATTAGCCCCATGATATTCCCCAAATAGAGCCAACTTTTCCAACTGACTGGTTGCCAAGTAAGCAGTATAGGTCAGAGAAAAAGAGTTGGAGCACAAAAGTCAGATGACATCCTGGGTTTCAAACTCACCTCCTCCCCTGCTTATTAGCTGTTTGACCTCGAGTAAATTAACTAACTCCTCTGCACCTAAGTTTCCTTATTTATAAATGAAGGTTGATAATAATACTGTCTGCACAGAGTTATGGAAGTTTATCATAGAATAGATTCAAGTTGTTGGTGGTGACAATTCAATAACCCCTACCATTTATGGGCATGATTGTCCAAACTCCAACTACCAGCACCTGCTGTTTCTTGACTGATGTATTTAACTGGCTGTTCTGCCTACATACAGGGAAGGTTGCAGGTTTCCTACTTCATCAGCAGGACTCAGCTATGACCGTTGAGCATTGGTGGTTAAAGGCCCCAGTACCCTCTTCTTTGGGCAGGACACCTCTAATGGTCCTGTTTTGTACTGTTTCCCAGGGTTCCCCAGGGAAAGCAGCCCCGCAGTAGTAATTTACTGGTAACCTACCTTTCTTAGGCTTTTTGCCTGTCCTTTCTCATTTTCCCATTCCCATACTTACATTTCCTAGAATCTTCTTCTTATTATACCACTTGTACTCAAATCCTTGTCTCAGAGTCTCCTTCCAGGGGAACCCAAACCAAGACAACCAAGGGTATGGCATGGAATGAGCATGTAGCTAGTATTAAGTTTTATTCTATGATTACTGCTTTTATACTATCGATAATAATAATTCATAATATACTTTGCATCATGATTCACCTTTCATAAATGAAAGATGGAAAACCTGGGAATATAACATATCCTACATAGAAAATAGAGAAAAATAAAAGTTTACATTTTTAATTCTTTAATGATGACATTGCTGTCAATGAAGCTGCCAAGACAACCCTTAGGTAAAGTGAAATGTCCCTTTTGTTACATGAAGAAAAGAAATGCCCAGGGCATATGGTACAAACCAAACCAGTTAGTTCTCGTAAATGTTTCCAGTGGTTCTCAGCTTACTGCCATATGTGTATCCTACATTGGATGCCAATCCAACTGCATCTATCCTATGTGTGCTCTGGAATGACATCTCTCACATTGCTTTCTCCTTCAACATCATGCATTTGACATATATCATGTAATGACTTACATATATCATATAATGACTAGTTTTGTCATTATTCATATGTATATTAAATTGAACAAATGGTACTTGGTAGTCCTTACAGTGAATTACAATTATATGTAAACATTACGATTTCCAAACTTCTTTTACATCCGTTCTCCTATCATCCTCTCAACAATGCTATGAAGAAGGATGAGTGTGTAATATTAGCCTCATAAAACACGTAGAAGCCATGATTTAGAGAAAACAGTTTATTCAAATACACAGAAAGTCCCGTTCAGAGGCATTGGACCTGATGCAGCAATCCTTAAAGTCTCTTACAGCTTTTAGAAAACTGACTTAAATATTCTGGGTAGCTAATCAATACTGGCTAAGCAACGAATACAAAGGTGTCTAAAATTTTTTAAGCACAAATAAGTCAATAAACTTTAACCCTATGATCTTGGCCCCCAATCCAGTTTGTGTATACCTCTCACATTCTTCCTTAACACTCGTATCATGTCGTTTTTTCTGTCCTGTAACCTTCTGGTTTTCCACTTTCTCACGCCATGGCTGTAGTGTTTGTTTGGGGAAGTGCCTGGTACCAGAGTAGGGGGGTCCCTAAATATTATTTAAATTTAGCACGCATTAATCACTCTGCACATATGCTGTTTTCCTTGTACAGAAATGGTGACTTATGAATGTATTTTTAAAAATGATTCTTAGCTTCCTGGCAAGTATCTAATGTTATGCCTACTTCCACTGTAAACCAAATGAGGTTAAGGGTTTTTGTTGTTGTTGTTATTTTGTTTTGTTTTGTTTTTCTATGAAGAAAAAAATACACCCAGTACTTGTGAGGTCAATGGGACTGTGTAATACTGTAGAAAAAAGACTCTCTGACCAAGAACTAGAATGAATTCCCACTTGGCATTTTTGTGTTGTGAAATGTTGATGATCTTACGAAATTTAGGGGTCTCAGTTTCATCTTCTCTAAAATAAAAATGATACTCATTTTTGTGACTGTTAGGATTAGGGAAAAATGTATATTAAATGATTTCACAATCTAAGCATTCCGTAAATGGGGCAGTTAATCTCATATCTGAGTGTTTGATTTTTTCCTACTTAGAACAGTGCCCAGGACAGTGCAGGTGGTTAACTATTATATGTTGAATGGACGAATGTCCCTATTTTGTAAGTTGATGGTTCATTCAAGATGCTCACTCAAAGCCAACACATGTGGATACAATTTGAAAATATCATCATGTTTTATCCAGACAGGCTTGGACCTTATGCCTTATGCCATGATCATTCACAGGATTTCAGGTGTCATGGGGACAAATTAGCATCATCATGATTTGTCTTCTGATTAATCTCAATGTGCACAGGATAGAGTCATCCCTTGGGGAGTGCTCTACTTCTGATACCTCTGCCTTGGCCCTTTTCTTCTTGGAGTACGGCTACTCATCCTCCAAGACACATTTAAAAATAAAGAAGCTGAGATTCGGAGTGGTTATGCGTAACTTCCCTGCAGGTACCCAGCTAATTAACAACAAAACTTGATTCAAAACCAGGTCCCTTGATTTAAATTTGTGCTCCTCCTACTCTTCTAACCAGGTTTGAAACAATAACAGAGTATTTTTAAAAATAGTATTTGTGTCAATCACTAGCATTTCATGTACTCTGGGAATCTGCTTGAATATAACTCCCAGGGTAACTCCGTCTTTCTCTCTTCCCTAGTTTTCCTTCCTCTGCTTAAATAGTTTTTTTTATTCTCCCTTTGCATGTCTTTTGTTTTTTTCAATGATATCTTAAATGATAAGTTCACTTTTATGAAACAAAATCTTTCTTCAGCTGAACAGAATAATCTTGATAAACACCTACTCAGAATAAAAAAGTTAGTTCATTACAGCATGCATGCAATAAAAACTCAAAATCATGTATATCCCATGTGCAAACATAAGTTAAGTTACTTCTGATCATATTTACAAGGTTCATACACAAACAGGAAACAGCAGAAAGAAGCTGTAATTTCTCACTATGCCTGTGGCCAATATGTTGAAACATCTTTTGGCTTTGAGAATCACGATGTTCATGTTTAGAACATATCTGAAAAGCGTGTTCTCCTAATAAAGTATTTCTATTCTAAGGACATCATTCACTTATAAATATTCTATATTTTCTCCTTTAAAGTTGCAAGACTTTTTTTATTTTACAACATGAAAATCTCATTTCCATGAAAAAAGGCAGCTGTGCTCCTAATATAGAACTGAAACATAACTGCTTTAAAAATGAGCCCTGACACTTTAATTCAAACTTTTTCCTATCTTCAGTTGTTAGACATTCAGTGAAAAGGTAATGATGGACTGTGGAAAATATAAAAGATACTAAAAATATATTTTTCACCTAAGCTCATTCTTTTCTTAAAAATGAAA
>NW_012152408.1:393846-394464 GCF_000956105.1 Propithecus coquereli
AAAAAAGTGTAAATAAGACTACACATAAACCAAAACAGAAAATTCTGCATAAAAAGTGTTAATGTCAACTGGAAAACTGAGAAAAGATCACATGAACACTTCCACATAGTGATGTTTCATTATAGACCCAATTACTTTAATTTCAAATATATAAGATGAGGATCAACACCCATTTAAAAAAATACGGGCAAAGAAAATACAAGATAGAATGCAGAAAAAGATGAGTGGTTTTTTAACATGTCAAATACAATATTTAACCTCAGTCATGAGAAAATCATAAGATTTAATTTTTATGATCATGTTGGTTATATTAAAATGCTGGATATCAATGGTAGTGAGAGTGTGCAGAAACATTCTGGTCGATGGGGTTGTAAATTGTAAAAATCACACTAGAAGACAAATCAAAATTCTAAATGTCTATAACTTCAGCCTGAACAGTATTTCAAAAATGTAGCCTACAGATATCCACGGATGTAAGAAGTTCCTTAAGTACAAGACAATTCATTGCAGCATTATTTGAATGGAGAAACAAAATCAAATACATGTTCTTCAATTGAGAGCTAGTTAAATAAAGTATGGTGCACACATATGATGCAATATGATGAAGCTTTAAAAAAT
>NW_012152408.1:394514-397886 GCF_000956105.1 Propithecus coquereli
TTCACAATTGGAAACATGTGGAAACAACCCAAGTGTCCATCAATACATGAGTGGATTAATAAAATGTGGTATATGTATACCATGGAGAACTATTCAGCTTTAAGAAACAATGGTGATATAGCACCCCTTGAGATATTTTGAAGAGTACTGGTCAGTTATTTTATAGAATGTCCCTCAATTTGGGTTTGCCTGAAGTTTTGTCATAATCAGATTGAGGTTATGCATCATTGGTAATGGTACCACAGAGGCCATGTGTTTTCCTCATTGAGACTAATCTTCAACAAGAGTAAACAGTAATGCATACAGACAACACCATTACCAATTTCATTATCTAGTCAATTTTTGAATCTGCCATCCACAGATTTCAGGTGCATCATTCTTTAATCTTTTCCAAGTACCATCCCACATCTTCTAGTTTTATGAAGAGATTAGTTTCAATTAAACTGAGGCCCAAGAAGATGGGACGACTGAGGAACACATAACTCATTAGCAGAAAATTTATGCCTTAAATTTCTGTTTTCAGAGCTTTAGCTCACAGCTTTCCCAGCAAAGTTCACTGTAAAAACTTAGGAGCTTTGTGACCTCGGGGTGTCCTAATAAGATTTACGTGAACTCAACATTTTCTTTCATTTCCAGCCACAAGGCCCTAATTAGACGTGTCACTTTACAGTTTCATATGTAAGATTCATGAAGAATGTTTCCTCAGAAATTCACCATCCGTACATTGGGCTTCCATCTTCTTTCTTCCTCTACTCCTGGGGTAATTCTGTCTCTGTATGGCCATGAGGGAAATGAGTGCTTCTTACTTCCCCTAATTGGAATAAGGCATGCCACTGCTCCAAGTTGAGGATTCTTGGTGTGTGCCTTAGAAATAAACCTGATTCCTGAATAATGATTTGGTCCTGCAAAAATTGGTGCCTTGGAACCCTGCTGAAGTGCTGCCATCAAAACAGAAAAAAAATCAAATTTTACTCTGAGTGGAGTCTTAATAACAGTTGGGAACTTCAGCCTTCTGCCTATAATTTATTTACAAAGAATCTTTTTGAAGGGAACTATCTTGGAGAATTCTGTGTGGCTTTGATGTTTGCAAAAGTAACCCTGCGAAGATAGATAGAAAGATGACTGATAGAAAAATAGGTAGATATACCTACAGGTAGACAATAAAACAGATTGAAATAAGAAATCTGTGTCCAGTAACTCATGTATGAGCTTTTCATTTTTACATTTTTCCTATGACCAAACCCATGCCTTGACCATAGTAACTGTTTAAACAACTGTGACTGATGTCTTGGCTTAATTTTTTCCATAAACACCCTTAGATAATGTTTTATGGAAAGCAGATTTTGTTTTTTGGGGGGTGAGGTTCAAGGTGTGATGCAGGGAAGGGAGGGCATCTATTAATAATAAAGGGTGTGATTGTGCATCCTCAAAATTCATATGTTAAAACGCTAATCCCCAATGTGACTATATTTGGAGACAGGGGCTTTAAGAAAGTAATTAAAATTCAGTGAGGTCATAAGGGTGGGGCCCCAATCCTGTAGGACTAGTGTTGTTATAGGGAGAGGAAGAGACACCAGAGACACATCTCTCTCTCTCCCTTTCTGTTTGTGTGTATGTATGTGTGTACACAGAGGAAAGGCCATGTCAGGACGCAGCAAGAAAGTGGCTGTCTGCAAGCCAGGAAGAGAAGCTTCCCCAGAAACAAACCCCTCTGGTGTCTTGATTCTAGATTTCTTGGCTCCAGAAGTGTGAAAAAATAAAAATAAATGCCTGTTGTTTAAGCCATCCAGTCTGTGGTATTTCGCTATGGCAGCCAGCGCTAACTTGGGGTGCATCATTAATCCAGCTATCGCAGTGGGCGACTGAAGTGTAATTCCCTTGGAGAACTTCAGAAATTGTTTCACCTAAAAAATGATCTCTTCCCAAGGGATGAGGAAGCTTGGATATCTGCACACCAACTCCTTATAGGCATTGGCTAATGACTGCTCCCATGGGTTATTAATTTCCGTAAACTTTCATTCAGATGCAGAATGACTATCTGTACTTTTGGGAAGAAAAAGAGCCCTCAGAAATACACGCAGATACTGACAACAGAGCTCTAAGAGTGCCTCCCACACCCAATAAATAGACTCAATTGAATTCTAGGAGAGCTCTTGCTATAGTTTTCCCTACAAGGAAAGTGATGCCAGAAAGTATATTGTGTGTATGTGTGTATATGCATATGTGATGTGCGTGTGTGTATATGTGTGTACTTGTAGATGATATATATGTAACATATCCCCACATTGCACCAGATTAAGAGTAAACATGAGGTCATACTACCATTAATAGCTTTCATTGGGCTAGCTCTTAATGCAGGAACCTGCCTACATTGTCTCCAGCCCCAGCAATATCATCTACCTTATTGGTAAATCCACAGAGTCTCAAAGATTCTTATAATTATGTTCTATCAATAATACAATGAATCAATTATGTCCTTATTTTCTGGATTCCATGCCTTTGTTGAGAGTTTTGACTGAGGTCTGATGCCTTTGAAGGTGCACTTAACACTTTCAGAAGCTCCCCAGGCGATTTGCTCTTATTCAAATCAGTATCCTACTTCTCCATCTGTATCTTGTTTCCTTCCCCTGACCTTTTCGCCTAAGCACCTTGATCTGGAACTACAATATACAATATTGCTTTGTTATAGCAATGGTGTTTTGTTATACCAAAGTTGTAATGTAACTTCCTGCAAAGGCTCTTAAAACACACTTTAAAAATGAAATACAGGACTGTATAAAACATTAACACTTTCATTTCTCGAAAATCAGTTTTATGCACACTCTTCTAGATCTCAGTTATAGGTAATAAGAAAATCAAAACATTATAATATGAATTAACTATCATAATAAATATAATGTGTCTATTATAAAAGGTTCCATTTAAAATAGTAACAAAAATTGTGCAAGGTCTATGCAAATATATTTTTAAAAGCCTCTGAGGGACACAAAAAATACTTTAGCAGAATAAAAAGGTAAACAATATTTTTGACTATAAAGACACATCTTAAAAATGTCAATTTTCCTTAAAAATGCATGCATTCTGTAACCTGATAAAAACACTTTCAAGATTTTATTGGAACTAAATATCCTTCTGCTTTGTTCAAAGGGGAATAAAAATTATGAATAGTCAGGCATAATGTTTAAGAAATAAAGAAGTATTTAGCAATTACAACTTATCAAAAAGCTATACATACATAGTGTACTACTGGAAATTTAGTGTATGACAACAATGTTATTTCGAATCAGCGGAAAAACATAAATTGTTTAAAATTTATTGTTTAGACAACTGGGTAGCCATCTGAGAAAGTTTCAAAATTAGATTGTTTAACTA
>NW_012152408.1:402054-404151 GCF_000956105.1 Propithecus coquereli
AAGTAAGAGTTCATGTGTGATTACCTGATTTTTTTCATTACTGATATTTTTGTTTTTCAATAAGAAATGCAATATTTTTTGTTTGTTTGAGAAAGAAGACTTAAGTCATAATGCAGAGTGTATACCAAAAAGAAATAAAGATATTTTAGGTTTGGAAACAAGTTGCGCATCAGCAAAACCAAAAAAAAAAAAAAGAGGAAATTTGATTGATGTTTTGCATGAACAAATATCTCCCATTGGATTTTAGCAGTTTACTATTGATATACACTGAATGTTTATGTCCCCCCAAAATGGGCACATGGAAACCTAATCCCCAATGTACTGATATTTGGAGATGAGGGTCTTTGGATGGTGAGTAAGTCCTCCCAAATGGGATTAATGACCTTACAAAAGAGACCTCAGGGAGCTCCCTTGACTTTTCTGCCATGTGAGGACACAGCAAGAATTTGGCAGTCTATGAACTGGGCAGCAAGCTTTGACCAGACCCTGGGTCTGCCAGCACCTTGATCTTATACTTCCTAGCCTCCAGAATTGTGAGAAATACATTTTCATTGTTTATAAACTACCCAGTTCATGGTATTCTGTTATAGTAGCCCAAACAGCCTAAGAAAACTATATATACCTATTGATACATGCTACAAGAATATATTTCAAACTGCTTGAATCTCCATTCGTGAACTATGGCAGATTTATTTGGCAAAGAATTAGCTTGTTTGTCTTCCACCTGCATTCAAATATTAGAGATTTTGTCTGAAACACCTTGAAATGGAAAAGTGACTGGAATTTTTATTCAGTGTATTACCATTCTATATAAAATTTAGATGCTTTTTTTTTCTTTTTAAGAAATTCCCTCTATTATCATAAAATTTGTTTGTGCTCTATAAGAGTCTGCATGAGTCCTTACAATTTATTTACTACCGTCTAAAATAAAATTGTAAGGAACACTTAATGGTTGAACTGTAAATTCAACCTATAATGTGTTCACACAGGAATAAGGAGAAAACAAAATATTCTCCGTGTAGCTTATGTGAAATATTTTCAGACATAAATAAATTCAGTAAAAAGTTGGTGGACATGGATTAGAACAAAGATCAAATCAGAATATTTCCTAAAATGCCCATAGTTTAGTAAATGCAGTTAAGATAATTGGAAAAATTATACTTAGAGCAACATAAAAATCAGCATTTGTTGCTACCATGGAAAGGGCTTTCTCTAAAGTCAGTTTTTCAAGGTGCAGAAAATATAGCTTCACTTCATGGAAACCTTAGCAAGAGGCATCAAGATAAAGTCTTGTTTGGAAACATCTTGAATTATCAGCCTATCCATGTTTCTATCTCATATAACTTTCGCTAGAAAAATTTGATTTTATAATTTGATATTGAAAATAATTTGGCATAAAAGACACAGTGATTTCCTGACCCTCAAGTCCTTCTTTTCACTGTAATTAATATTAAATAAGCATTTACTGAATGCCTACAGTTTGCAGCAAGTTCCTTGTTGAGGTATGGAGAGAAAAGTTGAAACCATCATCCTTTGCACAGTTGAAAGTACAATAAAAGGGTTAGGGAAATATAGTTTAATGGGTGCAATAGCAGACATTTTTAAAAGTGACAAACCATATCTGAGGTTTGCCTGGGATGGTCAAAAAGACCTTTGAAAATAGTTTTATTGATCTATGTCTTGAATAACAAGAGCAACCAATACCTGTCACTTATTGAGCATTTGTATTGGGGTTGAAACATTTCCCTCACTTCATGTAATCCAACGTCACCTTTGTTATAACCACCTTACAGATGAGGATATGGGGCACAGAAAAGATAAGTCACCCGAGGTGACGTGATTAGTGAATGCCAGAGATATTTTTGTCTCCAAGATCATGCTATTGTTTTACTAATTGCAAGCAAAATGTTGCCATTATAGGTTGTATTAGAGGGAGCAAACACAGGGTTGTCTGAATTACCTCTGCCTCTGTGCTCCCAGGCTACTTACTCTTTGATAATGTTCCCAATTTGAACCACATTTCTAGACTTTATATATGTACATAACATATCGACTCATTAGTTTCAAAACAAGTTTGAAATCAATTTTGAGGTAAAG
>NW_012152408.1:404201-406689 GCF_000956105.1 Propithecus coquereli
GATACCCAGTAATGGGATTGCTGGATCGAATGGTACTTCTACTTGTATCTCTTTAAGATATCTCCATATTGCTTTCCACAGAGGTTGCACTAGTTTACAATCCCACCAACAGTGCATGAGTGTTCCTATAAGTTATCTTAATGAGAGGCTGAAAAGGAGTTACAGAGTTTACATTATTTTAAAAATTTCTGAAGACAGCAGATACTTGGCTTGTGTATATTTATCCATTTGGCCAGCCTGTGTCTCTTTAGTGGGCAGTTCAAGCCATTCACTTTTATTGAAAGAATTGATAAGTGGGGCAGATTTCTATTCATCCTGTTGAATTGAACTTTGTTGCTTTGTTTTCTCTCTTGAGCTATTGTGGTATCTGGCCTTTGACTTTTAGCTTTTGGACGATTTTACATTTGTGAGTGTTTATTGTGCTGATCCGTATGTAACACTGTTTTGAGTACTTCCTGGAGTGCAGGTCTTGTCTTGGTGAATTCCCTCAGTCTTTGCTTGTCTAAGAAGTTCTTTATTTCCCCTTCATATGTGAAACTCAGTTTTGCAGGGTACAAGATTCCAGGCTGGGCATTATTCTGTTTGAGAAGAGTGGGAACGGGGCCCCAGTCTCTTCTTGCTTGTAAGGTCTCCAATGAAAAGTCTGACATTATTCTGATGGGCTTTCCTTTGTAGGTTATTTACTTCTTTCACCTTACAGCTAATGGGAGGGCCTCTTTGGTGGTTATTTTGTTCAGTTTGACGACTGTTTGTCATGGTGTCTTCCTGTTTGCAATGAATCTCCCAGGAGTCCTTAGAGCTTCTTGTACCTGGAAATCTAGATTTTTAGCAAGGCCTGGGAAATTTCTCTCTATAGTATCCTCAAATAGCTTATCCAATCCTTGTGTATTTCCTCTTCACCCTCAGGGATGTCTACGATTCTCACGTTAGGCTTTTCACATAATCCCACATGTCTTGTAGGCTCTTTTCTCTTATTTCTCTGCTCTATCTCTGTGACTGACTTCTTTAATTGAAAGGTGTTATCTTCAATCCCTGAGCTTCTTTCTTCTGTTTGATCTACTCTGTCCTTGAGGCTTTCCACTGTGTTTTGTAATTCCTTGAATAATCTTAGTCTTCATACATTTTCCCCGTATTCAATATATCTTTTATACTATTGTCTGTATTTTAAGAATTTTTGGTTCCACAATTTCATCTATACATTTTCTTCTGACCTGTATTCTACCCTCAGCTATATAGTTGACCTTCAGCCTTGTCTAATTTGTTTCTGATCATTGTTTAATCTGATATGAAGTTAATCTTTGAGTATGTGATCTAAGTTATTATAATATCCTGTGGGTATATATCTTCGGTCTTTTGACTTTGTTGCCTTTCCATCATTATTTCTTTACTGTTTCTGAAAGCTATATATGATATACAAATATTTTGGAGATGATTTGAGCTCTAGCATGTGACTATGTTCTTCCAGAGAGAATTTGCTTTTTCTTATTGAAGGTGGCTACAGACATGAGAAAATCAGTATCAATCTAATTTTAGAGATTTACAGTTGTGCTTCATTCTTTGTGTGGTATATACTTTATCTTTAATTTTGGGGTACAGCTTTTCTGGATCCAAAAAATGAGCTTAGAGAATTTACCAGTACCCTTCACCCCATATCCTTGCCTCTCCCTGACTCCATGAGGCTGTCTTATTCAGTTTGGGCTGCTACAACAAAGTATCATAGCTAGGTGGCTTAAACAAAAGAAATAAATTTCTTACCATTCTGTAGGCTGGAAATGTGAGATCAGGGTGCTAACATGGATGAACTCTGGTGAGGGACCCCTTCCGAGTTGCCCACAAGTGGCTTCTCCTTATATCCTCACATGGTAGAGAGGGCAAGGGAGCTCCGTGGAGTCTCTTGTAAGGGCACTAATCCCACCATGAAGACTGACCTAATAAGCTCCCAAAGGCATCACCTCCAAATACCATCATGGTGGGAGTTATGATTTCAACATGTGAATTTTTATGGGATACAAACATTCAGTCCAAAACGGACACTATGAAAAAGTCTGCTTGGCTTTCTTAGTATTTTAGCAGTTTTTTCTGAAATTCTAACATTGCTGTTAGGGGAAAACAGGCTTTAAAAGTCAGTTTCATTTTCAGGTTTACTCCTTTTTCTGTGCTGTGGTCTCATAAATCTTCACTTGGTTTCCTTTCTAATTCCTTCGAGCATGTTTAAAAATAGTATTTCTCAGTGTTTCTTGTTTGTTCACACTGTCAGTGTTTGTCTAAATTACCTGTGATACAAGTACAAGTTGTATTTGTAAAATTCATGGTGGTATGTATTAAAACCTTCGTATTTTACTTTGTGTGTTACGTTTTTAAAGTGACATAATATTTGCATTTAGTGTGTAGATATTTATAATTTATCAAATTGCCCTTTGTAGTTCTTTCTGGGTTTTTGTTTGTTTATTTGTTTTTGTTTAAAAAAAAAGGGTCTTGCTCCATTATC
>NW_012152408.1:410274-425839 GCF_000956105.1 Propithecus coquereli
AAAGGTAATGAAGGGAAAGAATAGTCTTCAACAAATGGTGTTGGGAAAACTGGACATTTACATGCAAAACAATGAAATGGTACCTTTATCTTACACCATATATAAAAATCAACTCAAAGTGGATTAAAGATTTAAACATGAGACCTGAAACTATAAAGCTACTAGAAGAAACCACAGGGAGAAAACTCCATAATATTGATCTAAGCAATGATTTCTTGGATAGGTCTCCAAAATCACAGGCAACAAAAGCAAAAATTGGCAAATGGGATTACATCAAATTAAAAACTCCTACACAACAAAGGAAACACCAGAGTGAAGAGACAACTTACAGATTGGGAGAAAATACTTGCAAACCATACAGCTATCTGATAAGGGACTAATACACAAAATACATAAGGGACTCTAAAAAAAAACTCCTCACAAAAACTAGAAACAAATAATCCAATTAAAAGAATGGGCAAAGTATCTGAAAAAAATATATGTCAAGAGATACAAATGGCCAACAGATATATGAAATAAAAAAAGACCCTCAGCATATCTAATCAAAGGGGAAACACAAATTAAAACCACAATAAGATATCACCTTACACCTATTACAACGACTATTATCAAAAGAACAAATGGTAACTATTGGTGGAGAAAAGGGCAACCTTGTACACTATTGGTGGAAATGTAAATTAGTATAGCCATTTTGGAAAATAGAATGGAGATTCCTCAACAAACTAAAAATAGAATTACCATATGATACAGCAACACTGCTTCTGGGTATATCTCTAAAATAATTAAAATTTATATGTCAAAGAGATATCTGCACTTCCATGATCATTTTAGCCCTATTCACAATAGCCAAGATATAGAAGCAAACTAAGTGTCCATCAATGGATAGATGGATAAAGAAAAGGTGGTATATATACACAATGGAATACTGCACAGTTTTAACAAAGAAAAAAACTCTGTCATTCGTGACAACACAGATGAAACTGGAAGACACTATGCTAAGTGAAATAAGTGAGGCACAGAAAGACAGATATTGTATGTTTTCTGTTATATGTGGAATCAAAAAACGTTACTATCATCAGAGCAGAGTGTAGCATGGTGTTTTCCAGAGGCTGGTGGAAAAGGAAGGGGTGGTGAAAAGGAAGATGCTGATCAAAGGGTACATAGTTTCAGTTAGACTGAATAAATAAGTTTTAGTGATCTATTGCACTACATGGTGACGACAGTTAATAATAATGTAGTGTATATTTCAAAATTGCTAAAATAATATACTTTGAACTTTCTCATCACAAAAAGATCTGATTAAGTTGGTGAAATGATGGATATGTTAATTGCCTTGATTGCATAGTACTAAAATGTATACTTAAACCAAAACATCATATTTTATCCCATAAATATAAGCAAATTATTGTCAATTAAAAATAAATACAAATAGATAGACCTTTTCAAAGATTAAATATTTATCAATACAAAAGGAAAAAAAATCCCCACCACATGTCACACACTTAATGAATTAAGCAGCTAAGGTTCCAACTCCAGGAGTTGGCTCTGAAAGTACACATTCTCAACTGTTATGTTCTGTACTTTTGTGACAGACAAACTCCAAGATGGCCCCAGTGATTCCCCACTTTCTGGTATGTATGTCCCTGCACAATTCCTCGTTTTGAGTGTGGGCTCAATTTACTGACTGCTTCTGACCAACTGGGTACAGCAAAGACGATGGGATATTCCTTCTGTGATCATATTGCTTAGGATTCGGTCTTGCTAAAAGACTCTCTCTATTGCCTCCTTGGTGTGCATGCTTGGATGAAGTCAGCTGCCCTGTGGGAGAGGGCTGTATGGAAAGAACTGAGGGAGGACTCCAGCCAACAGCCAATGAAGAACCTCACCTTTCAGTGCAACAGCTCACAAGAGCTCAGACCCTCAATTTTGCAATGGATGAGGAAATGAATGCTGCCAAAAGTTTGAAAACAAATTCTTTCCTGGTCAAGCTTTCAGATGAAACCCCAGCCGTGAGCAGCATCCTAATGGCAGCCTTTTGAGAGACCTTAAGTAGAAGATCCAGTTAAGCCATGCCCATTTCCTGACCCAGAGAAACTGTGAGATTGTAAATTTGTATGGTTTTAAGGCCCCTAGATTTGTATTAATTTATTACACAGCAATGGACAACTGATCTAAAAACTATTTTACTTCCATGGGTAGATTCTTCTTCAGATAACCATATTTGGGGCATAGAGCCACAGAAATAGAAGCTTCCTTTCTCTTGCCTGCTCTTTCTCAGGATAAAATAGAAATCCCAAGCTAGTAGGTTAGATTTTGCATTCCTCTTGGCAAGCTACCAATATGGCAATGTTTTGCCTATTTTTCTGCACCTTTGAATATTCATTTCAGATTAACCAAATTTTTTGCCATTTAAGACATCCTGATTAATCCTAATTTAGACATAGCTCAATAAAGTGAAAAGTGCCACATGAGTATAACTATATAGGTTACTATCTTAATTAAAACGATGTATGTTTACATAAGTATATAATAATATACGTTCTTATTGCCATATAGTGGGCCTTCAATAAATATTAGCTATTTTTAGTTTTATCCTTATTGTTGCACATCCTTCAAGATTACATTTCAACTAGTTGACCACTCTTTTTTTTTTTTTTTTTTTTTTTTTTTTATACTCTTTGAAAAGTTTATTTCTGTCTTTCTGGCTGGAATTTTAGCCAGAGAGTAGAACTGAGTCATTTATTTGCCAGTTCTTGAGCAGTTACTGTATGCCAGAAGATTTTGTTGTTGTTGTTTGAATATAAAAGTCCATGACAGTGAGACATTATTATTAATAATTTTACTTCTTAAAATAGAAACTGGAGGTTTATAATCAGAATTAGTTGCTGGATTAAAATCTAGATTACACTCCAGATTCTGTCTCAAAGTAGAACAATCTTTGGAAAAACCCACATCTGCTTCTAGTCACCACTCATTTTGGACTTCTACAAGTATATCTCTAAAAATCCATTGTGGTAATATGCAGGATTCTAAATGGACCCCAATACTCTTTCCCTCTAATGTATACTTTTGTATTCTCCCTTCAGTGGAGGAAATAACTGTGAATATGATGAATGTCCCTCTTGTAATTAGGTTCCTGTATATTGGAAAGGTGAAGGTGTTTTACAAATATAATCAAGGCACCTAATCAGTTGACTTTAACTTAATCAAAAGGGATGTTATCCCGAATGGGCCTGACTTCATCAGGTGAGGCCTGAGGATCCAGAGGGCAGAAATGGAAGAAAACAGATAGATTTGAAGCAACAGAGATGTGCTCTTGCTGGTCCTAAAGAAGAAACCTGTCATTTGTGAAGAGGGCCACATGGCATGGAATGGTGATCAGACTCAGGGGAGCTAAGGGCCTTCATCCTAAAATCTAAAGGAAACTGAATTCTGCCAACAGCCAAGGAGCCTGGAAGAGCTCCAGCCAATACTCTGATGTCAGTCTGATGAGACTCTTGAGCAGAGGTCCCAGCTAATTACGTGTCTGGAATCTTGACTATGGAAACTGTGAGAAAATACTTTTTTTTTGTCCTATTTAGCTGCAACACCTGTGACAAATTGTTATGGATTGATATGAAATAAATATGCACATATATAAAAGAAAAAAACATTTAATTTTTCTAGGATAATGTCTTATGTTATAAATGTTTCTTTCTTTAATAACTTGAGTCATTAAACTTGTGTCACTCTATCCAGCCCCAAATGTTTCTTGTCATCTAACCCCCGAGTCCATCTAAACCAAATCAGGTAACAAGCAATTGTTCCATTCAGTTCAATTTCTGTCCTTATTTGGGACTGACCCAGTTAAAAACTGGTCAGCAATTAACAGATAATTTGCCTGAGTCATCATTTTTGGGTGTTCATTTCTGAAAGAAGGCTTTGTCAAAACGTCAATCTTTGTATTCTGCTGTGCCTATAATCTGGTGGTTTTCCAGTTCTTGCTGAATAAGGAGCTAAATATGCATTGCTATTTTTGCTACTAATTAAATGTGCATGACACAGTGGAGTTGAGAAGAACAGAGCTTACCAGTGCTCTTGTTCCCTTGTGGTGCATGCTGTAACCAAAAGTGAAGTGAGACCAGTTTCCTTATATCCAAACTATTCATTTTAAATATTAACAAATATTAACAATATATACTAGGAAACAAGAAGGGTAACATCCACAAATTGTATTGCATAAGCAATCTTCAGTGACAAAAAAGAAGTAACAGTGTGGGGAAATGATCCCATAGCATCGGAAATAAGAATGCCTGGGGGTAATAAGCTGTGATTCATATAAGGCATTTGACCTTGGGTGGAAAAAAAGCATGTAACCCATCTGAGCTTTAAGTTTCTCATATGTACTTGATAAAACCCTTTGCTCTTTCTCTTTATGTCAGACTTCACTTGAATAAATGTGTGTCTCTATTAATCCCCACAATGTCTCTCTCATCCATTCTGTTTTCCCCTTTATCTCCAATTATTTTTCACTTTTCCAGCCAAAATAATCTTATGTGGACTCTTTAAACAGGAGCACTCTCTCCATTTTTTATCTTCCAATTCGTCTTTCACGCGGAAACCAGAATTATCTCTCTCACATCTATTTTTGTAGGTGATGATTCTCCTTCCTTAAAACGTTCTCCAGCAATCTCCAGACTCCTCATTTTCCGTGGCATAAACTAAGACAACCCTTAGCATCCCACACAAGGTGATGATGTCATCTCTTGGCCAGAGCTAAAATCCAATGCTCCCTATATTCCAGCTACAGAGAACTACTTCTAATTTCAAAATAGTTTCCCCCCTCCATGCCCGTTTTCTCGATGTCTTCCTCCTCTTTTCCATACTGAAATCTATTCATTTCTCAGGGCCCTAGCCAGGATGAGCTTCTTTAGCAAAGCCTTCTCCTTCACATGTTGGATGAAGGCCATGCTCCTTCGTCTGTGCTCCCATGGCGCTTTGCTCACACAACTGCCATAACACCAGCGCAGTTGGTTTTCAACATAGTGATCTCCCATGCAGAGCTGGGAAGCACCATGAAAACAAATTGCTTATTTTATTACCATTTTATATACTCACTGAACTATACATGCTCACTGAGAGCTCAGAAAATGTGCATGAAGGAATAACAGTTGAATATATGCGTAGATGAGTAATAATAATAAATAACTTACTATTTATTAAATGTTCAGTGCTGTGTGAAGATTTTTGGTGGGTTATTTGATCTTATAATAGCTCTTCATAATAGATACTATTATGTCCTACATGGTGTAAATAATTAAAACTAAATTGATTTAGGTAAATATTTCCTCTAAGGCCAAAAAACAAGTAAGAGGAATGAGTTAAGTCCACGCCATTGGGTTTGTTACATATTAAAATGCCATTATTTTCCTTCATTATCAGAAGACAGCATATACTAGCAAATATTCTAGTATTTGTGTGTTCTGGTATAATTCTCAAAGGAGATAATCCTTAATAGTAATTCTCATTGTAGAGCTGTACAAAACAAAAAGGTAGGATATTTTGGGAGAATCAGTAGTTATTGGAAGGTATTTTCATGCAAAAGGGAATCTAAATACTTGACACAAACTCATTTCCTTATATTTTGATATTTGATAAATATAAAATGGGGGCATCTAAAATTATTTTGTGGGCTTTAGTTATAAGTTTATATCCATCATAAACTTTCTCAACACAAAATGCAGTAATATTTAATGATTTCATGTAGATTACTTTCTTGAAAGACATTGATTCTTAAATTTAAAAGATAGCCATAGAGTATATCATCTAGTGTTTCATATCAGGTAACGTCTTTGTAAAGGATTATCTAAAAATGAATTACCCCATCTTCAACAAGTTATGTGTGCAGTTATTAAAAATATCAGATGCCCTCTAGCCATCTTCTGTCGTTCTATATATTTTATATGATCAGGCTTCTTGACATTTGTTAATAGGCTCCGCACATTTGAATTTTTCCTGCAACTCAATGTGTCCACCAACCTTGTTTTTTTGGGTTTCTCATGTTCAAGGGGTATCTGAGAGTACATGCCATTTAAGTCACAATAAGGAAATTGACAGATGTATTCGCAAATTAAATCTAGTTTTTTGACTCCGGAGCAATCAGATTTTTAAACCAGATGAGCTAATTTGTCACGGTTGTCCCTCACTCTTAGCAGTCCCTGAAAAACTGGGTATCTGAATTTGCTTCCCTGAGACTATGTGTCTTAGATTTTTTTTTCTTTAATGTTTCCTTTAAAAGAGAGATGAGAAGAGAATACTAGAAAATAGAAGGGAGAAGGTAGGTGAAGTTGATGGTAGAGAAGTTGTTGATCCAATGCTATCTTTGGTGTAATACGAAAATTGCTGTTAAAAATATTTTATTTTACTTTAAGAGAGAAAACATGTTGAGATTGTGTGAACAAGCTAATAAAACTAGGAGAATGTCTTTTTCTGCATTCTGGAATGTAGCTGAAAGGAGCAACGCTAAAGCAGTTTAATGCTGTGTATTGGGGAATGAGTTAGCAAGACAAGTCCTGCTTCTCATGATGATATTCTCAAAGATTCATGCATGCTAGCAACCCTTTTTTGTTCAGGAATCATTCAAGCCTCCCTGGGATCCTGGAGCTGTGATGGAATTGGAAGCCAGGCTATATGAATTTCTGCTTCCTATGGCATTAAATCTCTTTCACCATGATTAATGCCATTGCACATATTTCTTTGTAATAGCGGAGGGGTGGAGGCCTACAAAAAATCTCTAAATAGACTATGATAGAGGCCTGTACAAGGTGCTGTAGGAGTAAGAGAAAGAGGAGTTCACCTGTGCTCGAGAACAACCAGGAGGTGGTACTAGAACACAATCACGGTGTTTCAAAGCGAATCAGAATAACAGGGAGAGAAGGAATTGGGATCTGAGAGAGCAGCACAGGCGAAGTCCAGGGGTGGGAAAGGACAGTCATTCATTCAAAAGACTGAGAGGAGATATTGCTGGAAAGATGTAAGAACTGGATTGTGGGGCCCTTAGAACACCAACCACTGCATGAACACTGATCTGGCAGCACCAAGGACAGACAAGAAGTTATTTAATGCTGATCATACTTTTCAGGTGATGATTTACAAAATTGTGCCTATTTAATAAAAAGATGGAAAAAGGAGGGCGCTTTCTTCAGTTAACTCGACATGAATAAACAGTTGTTCCCTCATTGAAGGTAGAATTCATCACAGACACAAGAAGGGCAGAATTCATCATTCTGTCTTTGAATATCATAAGCCAGCTTCTTTTGGAAACTGTACAAAGCTTCTCCCCAGGAATATGTGAGGATCTTTTTTAAGTCTTTTGACTTTGGCAGGGAAGTAGAACGATTCATGATGCTAAAATGGCTCAGCTAACACAAACACTTGATTTTGCCTGAACGTTTACTCCAAAGAAGCATAAAGTGTAAACAAAGTTCCCTCATAAAGCTCAGTGGAGTTGAATGATGCTTTAAGGGCAAATAACAACAGTGTTGTATTTTGAATCAGAGAATCTAAAGGAATCAGAATCCTATAGAGGTCATTTAGCCCAACCTAATAAATGACACTGAAATTTCATTACCCCTCAACAGATGCTTACTGAGTTGTGAAGTACATTTTGCTTGAATACTCTAGTTAAAGTAAATTATAGTTTTTCTAGCATACTTTTCTGGTTTTGTGGAAAATGTCATAGTAAGAAAAACATACCTGATACTGAGGAAAGTACTTTCCTCAATTCCATCCAAAGTTTCTATCTGTGGGGCAAGTAAAATTTCTTTCCCATGTAATAGCTGTTTCTATAGACTAGGAGTTTTTTTTACTTCCCTCCACTCAACAGACTCACTGGATTAAACCAATATTCTGCACTCCCTCTGGAACTTGTATTAGCTAATGCCCACTGCATACTGAATGCTTCTAGGCAATATGCCCATGCATTTCTGATGACAGTCTTGAGTTATAACTCGACCAAAAGCCAAGATTTTTATTTCCAAAACATTTTACACTAAATGTGATTGATATTGTAATTATTTGATTTAATGATTAACTACTATGCAAAATCATGCAAAAATAGAGTTGAATCATTTGGAAAGACTAAGAAAAGATGAGCTATTACAAGAAAAAGGATAAACTATGTGTGGGTAAAATAGATTTGAAGTAGAGGAAGTTCTCTATGTTCTTGTTTCTTGCTTCTCTTTAAAAAAAGCAGATTGGCAATCATAGTTGATATGTGGTTATATAAAAGAGATGGAACAAAACTCGTTGGTTCCCCACCCACATTCTCTTTGTATTCCCCATCTTCATGTACACCCAGAAAAACTTTCTGGTGCAGCATCTTCACTTCTTGGTGTAAGGCCTTTTGTTTCCAGATTCCTCTTTGACCATCAGCTTGGGAAACCAAAAATTCCTCAGAATTAATATTCCTTAGGGACACCCTCAACAAATGATTTGCAGTAGTGAATGTATAAATACCCTTCTCCATGGCCTCATGGGTAAAATATCTCTGAAGGGCATATTCTATATTGGTCCTTAGATTTCCCCAGTGAGCTAAATTTCCCTTACCCACAGTGGTAACTGACCTCGTAACTAACCCGCTTACTGACTGCTTTCTACTGCCTGTCTCTTGTCTCCATTTCCCTTCCACTGCTTCCTGAATCACTTCCCCATAATCTACATATACTCAGAGTCTGTTCTATGTTTTCTTCTGGTGCAGGCTTGTTCAGCTTAGGCTGCCATAACAGAATACCTTAGATGGTAACTTAAACATATAAATTTATTTTCTCATAGTTCTGGAAGCTGAAAGTCCAAGATCAAGGTGTTAGCATTGTCCATTTTTGATCTCTTCCTGGCTTGTAAGTGGCCCTCTTATCAGTATGTTCTCACAAAAAGGAGAGAGATATATATTTTCTTTATTTTCTTCTTATAAAGCCACCAATGCCATCATGAGAGTCCTATCCTCCTAATCTCTTCCAACCTTAATTAAATTCCAGAAGTTTCATCTCCAAATACCATCACATAGGGGATGAAAGCTTCAACATATGAACCTGGGGGACATAATTGAGTCCATAGCATTCTGTTCCTGAACCTCCAAAATTCATGCATTTGTCACATGCAAAATGTATTTATTCCAGCCCAACAATCCCAAAAGTCTTAACCAACTCTAAGGTCTGAAGTCCAAAGTTTTATCCAAATATCAATCTCAGTTAGGTATGGGTGAGACTGGAGATATAATTCATCCTGAGATAAAATTCTTCTCCAGCTGTGAACCTCTGAAAGCAGACAAGTTATAGGCTTACAAAACACAGTCATGGGACAGACATAGGATAGACATTGCCATTCCAAAAGAAGAAATAGGAAAGAAGGAAAGGATGACAAGTATGAAGTTAATCTAAAACTTAGCAAGGCAAATTCCACTGTATCTTAAGGCTCGAGATTTTTACTCTATGATTTGATGCTCTGCCTTCCAGACCCACTGGGGTAGTGGTCTCCACTGGACTTGGGTTGCATCCCCAAAGCTCCAGGTGGTCTAACCCAAGATTTCAGTGGGAGGTCATCTAGCCTGCTGAAACTGAGGTGGTCACCCTGATGATCTCTGAGTCACCTTCAGAGTCCTTCCCTTTTCATGAAGAATAATACATATTCACAGATGAATAACTCTATGGTCTAGTCCTGTAGGATCTAAAAGGTCTGACAGCCATCCTTCATTTTATCTCTTTTTTTCTGTCTCCTTAAATTCAAACAGGGCAATGTCTTTGCTGATATAACACCATCTATCTCTATTTCTGGCTTCTGTTGAAATGGCGGATTAAGTTAGTGAGTCACACCTATATTCTCATTATCAAATAGTTGTTCAGCCACACCATTAGTGTTCTTTTCAAGCAAAGCTTTCTCATTTTTGCAATATGGATAGGCTGAGAATTTTTCCAACTCTTCAAGTTCTGGTTCCTTTTTGCCTAACAATCCCTTCTTCAGTTTGTATCTATCCTTTTGCAGTTCACTCTAAGTATTCAGCAGGAACCAAACTACTCCTTCAACACTTTGCTTAAAAATCTCCTCAGCTAAATAGTGAATTTAATCATTCACAAGTTTCACCTTCCACAAAACACTAGAACACAATTTGGTCATGTTCTTGGCCACTTTATAACGAGGATTGCCTTTCCTCCAGTTTCCAATTTCATGTTTCTCATTGCTAACTAAGACCTCACTAGAATCTTTTAATGCTTTTAATGAATCTTTTAATCTTTTATTTCTAGCATGCACCTCAAAACTTTCCAACCCCTACCCACTACTTAGTTTCAAAGCCACTTCCACATTTTCAGGTATTTGTTACCTCAGCACCCAACTTCTCCATCTGAAAATCTCTATTGATCAGATTAGACTGCCATAATGAAATGCCATAGTCCGGGTGGCTTGGACAACAGAAATTTATTTCTCATGGTTCTGGAGGATGGATGTCTGAGATAAGGGTGCCAGCATTGTTGGCTTCTGATGGAGGGCTCCCTTCCCCATGACCTACCTTAACCCTAATTATCTTCCAAAAGCCTCATTTCCAAATTCCATCACATTAAACGTGAGGAATTTAATATATGGATTTTGGGTGGACACTATTCAATCTATAGTGGGTAGGGAACCAAACTAAGAAAAAGGAAATTTAGTACTATAATCTGTAGACATATACTCAATAAAGGCCATGATCCCAACCCCAAATAAAAACATCGATAAATAAATGGATATATATGTGTGTGGGGGGTGTATATATATTTTTAAGTTAAAATAAATTCTAGAAAAATATGTGTAATCTAAGTAACTTTTTAAGGTACCTTACCAACTATGAACTCACTTGTGATTTGAAAATGGTCATCGCATTATGACCAAAGCTTCTGATTTCTTAATTAAAAATAGACACTTTTGTCAAATTTTGCCATTTTTGGCCATTGTTAAAGTACCATTTTATCACTCTGAAATTAGACTCAATTAAGAAAAAGCCAAACATTTTAAATATACAAAAAATATTGAAGTAATATAAGATAATTGACAGGGGCATACCAGTAGGGTAAATATTCTTTTCCCATTTGCTCCAATGTTATTTTTAAAATAAGGAAAAAATTACAGATTCCTCTAAAGCCTTACCTCTCAGTCTTTTCCTCTCTGTGCCTCCTTCCTTATGGGAAATCACTGTTGTAGTTAAAGTGCATCATTCCCATGCATATGCGTGTGCGGGACTTTTATTGCATAGGCACGAATGGTGGCAATGTAGAATGTGCTCCATTCAGGGTCTGTCTGCGGGTCGCATGCTCCACCTCTCAATTGCTGACATCAGCTGCTGATGGCTCATAGCTGTGCCCTTAGCTGGGCATTGCCTCCAGTTATTGTACATTGCCTATCTGTAATTTGGCCGAAGCCTTGCTGATTCAGATATATATATATATATATATACCCACCTACGTACATACACATCTGAATCTCTTATATGTCACCAGTAACATAACTGGTAAATAAGATCTGATTCAGCACCTAAAGTTGGGTCTTTCCTTTGCTATCTGCCTCTCTCAGTATGAAAACGTGACCAGCTAGTTTTCTCCTCAAGCTGGAAAAGTAGGCTTGGCTAAATGTGTACAAAATTCCCCTACCAAGAAACACTTTATTCCACTTTGGCTATTACAATCAGTGCTTCAATAAAACATGCCTCACTGTGCATGTATGCAAGTGCTTTTCCAGAGTAGATATCAAGATGGCTACTACTTATTGAGAGACTATATGATTCTAAGAGTTACCAGTCATTTTCCAATAGCTCTCCAAAGTCATAAAAGTTGTAACAATTTTTATCCCTACCAATAATATTCTCACCATTTCTCTACAACCTTATTAAAATTTTTCTTAAAAATACTAACGTTAATTTTTGACAATCTGTAACAGTGAGAGATGGAATCTTATTCATTTAAAATTTGGATATTACTGATTGTTAGTGAAAATAAACATCTTTTGAAGTTTTTTCTTTTCTTTGCCTTTCATATTTCTTTCTCAGTAAATTTGCGTATTCTTGCCATTTTTCTATTTGATACTTGTCCTTCTTATATTGATTTATATATGTTCTTCAAATATATTAGATTCAGCCCCTTGTTGATTACATGCTACATCTGGAATATGACTTTTTATTACGTTTGTGCTGTCTTTTGTTCTGTAACATTTTAAAAATGTAATGTAATTCAATGTATTAATCCTTTTTGTGAATTTTGATGTTCATGTTCTATACAAGAAAATACCCTTTAGGCAAGGCTTTACAAATATGTTTCCATAAAACTTTCACAGTTTTTGTTTTACATTTACATTTTTAATCAAGCTTGGATCGACCTTTGTGTTAAATCAAGAGGGATCTAATAGATAATCTGCTGTTCTAGTGCCATTCATGTCATGGTGTATGTTTCCTGGATGACTCCTTTTGTCATTTTTGTCACAGATCTAGCTTCTACTATTTTTTATATTATTTTATTTTTATTTTTTGCTTTGATCAGATTCTGGGCTTATTACTCTATTCTATAGGTATCTTTATTGATTTCTGCATGCATATTTTCTGCTAATGCGAGTCTTCTTTTATTATTCTTTTCAACCTTGCTTTTGATTTGTTTTTGTTTTGATGGGTAGCTATTTATTTGTTGACATTAGTCTGTAAAATCCTCCTAGTCCAGTCTGTTTGAGTTTTCTACTTATACTTGAATCAGGTTTGGTGAGAATTTTTCCAGACAATTGCCTTTTTGATCTAAATTTCCCAAAACATCATGCAATTATTCACATTTTAAAAGTATTTAATAATATATATCTCAATTTTGTCCTTATATTTGTTGGTGGTGTCTTTTTTCTTTTCTTTTTCCTGATCAAAGTTTCCAGAGATGTGTATTTTAAAAGTGCTAGCTTTTGACTTATTGATCTTCTTTATTATTTTTCTACTCATTCTTTTGCATGTCCTATTATATATTTCCTTATATTATCTGTATTTATTTGTTCTGCTACTAATGTTTTCAGTGGCTTTCTTAGCTCATTAGTTTTCAACATTTTCTTTTTTCAAAATTTGCATTAGGACTATAAATTTCGCTCTAAATAATACTTACACTCCACTCCACAAGTTCTTTCATACAGTTCTTTCATTATTATTTAATTCTAAATATTTTTATTTTTGTGATAATACATTCTTTCACTCACAATTCATTTAATGTTAAGTTTTTGTGATGTTTATTTAAAATTCCCAAGCTTACCGATGTATAAATTTATTTTGAGTTAACTCAATATTCTGTTTGAGAGGATTACTCCCAAATAAGTAAATATATTCTTCAAGGTGTTCAGTACAGCACAGTATAGAATAACCTCATCAACACTTCATGACATCCTTTGTTCTACATGTCACAAAGTCTTTTTTGGTTATCGACTGATTGATTGACATAATTTACTCCCATTATGTTTCTAAATAGGAGGACAGGTTTTCAGACTTTATGTGAGTTAAGCCTTCTGCTTTGTCAGTTTGGGCTACTATAGCAAAGTACCACAGACCAAGTGGCTTATAATAAACAGAAACTTACTTCTCGTAGTTCTGGAGACTAAAAGTGTGAGATCAGGGTGTCAGTATGGTGAGGTGCTGGTGAGGACTCTCTTCCCAGTTGCAGCCTGCTGTCTTCCTTTGATTCTTACACGGTGGAAAGAGGGCAAAAGAGCTCTCTTACAAGGGCACTAATCCCGTTCATGAGGTCATCACCCATGACCGCACGTTCTAACACCATCACATTGGGGATTAGGATTTCAATTTACATGTTTTGGGGGGATACAAACATTCAGTCCTTAACACCTTCCTTGTGAAGTACTTTTTGTAAGTCATGGAAAAATCACCTATTTTCCTTACTTCTTGCCTTTGTCATAGTATTTTAAAGCTGTTTTTATTGTTAGCTAAACTCATAGGGTATAGAAAGAGTGATATTAAAACATTCAAATTCTATCTTTGCAGTTTATGGGTCTTTGGAAACTCGTACTACTGCCACTCTTTAACACTTATCAATGAATTGACCCTGGAGCTCTAATTTTAAAATAACATTAATATTTAGTTTGAAGAGTATTTCTAGAGATAAAAAGATCTGATTTAGTTTTATATTATAAGATGGAAAATGGAAAATTAGAGTCTTCTAAAAATCCAGCTATTTTAAAATACAGTTATCCCATTACCTAAGTTTAAACACTAACATACTATACATGCGCTCATGATGTGATCCTTATTGGATACCCAATAAAAATCCTTTTTTGAATACACAAATGTTTTACTTTTTCAATCATAAATAAAACAAAATTATCCATTAAGCTGCATGGTGAAAATGATAAGCAGAATTATGGCTTGGTATTTTTTGAAATGTTTAGTGTTTGAAATATTCCTAATCCAATTACTGTGATTACCAAAATATGATGATAAATCAAATTTGGTTCTTTTAACCTCATTGAAGAGGTTGCTGCCAATGGGGATAAAAGAAACAAAAGTATTAGGAAATAATGTTCCAAGTTCAAGGGTTCTGTGAAAGTGAAAAAGAGGGAAAGTTAAACCAGGTGGATGTCCCGAATAAGGGGAGGGTTCTTTTCAGATAAAGTGTTATGTATATATCTTTGTAAAAATGAATGTCATTGTTCCAGTGAAAGTGGTGGAGGTGGTTTGTGTTCATGCAGGTCGCCTGGGAAGCAGACTTTGAGGGAATTTTCCTGGAGGGGGACTGTTCGGGAGTGTTCTCAAGGAGCTACCCCTGTCAGGGAGTGAGGAGTGGGCAGAGGGGCATGATGTGTTGTGTAGTTTAACAGAGATCACAGCCGACTGCATGGGGCCTCTGCAGCCAGACTGATCCTTCAGATATATCCCACGCTGGGGACCCAGCTTCTTGCCAGTTTTACAACTCAGGGATGTCCTTCTCAGTGACCTGCGAGCCATCTTTGTGAAATGTAATCATCAAGAAACATAGTATCCGGATCTCCTAGTCCCTGTGAAAGGGCAGGAACCTAACTTCGATAAGCACCAATGAGTAAGTGCAGATGACTTAATCTCATGGTGATCAACCTCCTCTCTAACATTCTCTAGTGTTTTTCACTAGCTTTCCTAGTGTTTAAGAGACTCTCCTTTCTGCTGTTTCAGTGAAGTTGAGCCCAATCTTTCTCCCCCATCTCAATAGTCTTAATCCATTTAAAATGTAATTCCAATACTTTGGGAGACAGAGGTGGGAGGATCTCTTCAGGCCAGGAGTTTAAGACAAGCCTAGGCAGGAGAGTAAGATCCCATTTCTACAAAAAATAAGAAACTAGCTGGGCATGGCTGCATGTGCCTGTAGTTCCAGGTACTCAAGAGGCTGAGCTCCGAGCATTGCTTGAGCCCAGAAGTTTGAGGTTGCAGTGCGTTATGATGATGCCACTGCACTCTAGCCACGGTGACAGAGAGAGATTCTGTATCAAAAAAAATAGTCTTTAATAAAATTTTTCTTGCCTGTTTAACTTGTTTGGTGCAAGTTTTTTTTTTTTTTTTTTTTTT
>NW_012152408.1:425889-432289 GCF_000956105.1 Propithecus coquereli
TTTGTAAGATTGAAACTATTTTATAATGAATTAAGATTTTTTTTTTTTTTTTACTCTCATTATTTCAGACAGGCTACTCAGTATGGAAGGTATAGTCATGAGCAAAGCTCCTTGCTCCTTTCTGTGATGGGCAATTTCCAGGGCAGGACACAGTTGCGATCTGTCAGCAGTGCACAGTCCCAGCAGGTGGGGGAATTAAGTGCCTCTGGTCTGAAGCATGAGATCTGAGCACTGCAGTGTGCCCTCTACTATATGGACATTCCAAGAAGATTTTTAAACCAGATTCAAATGCCCTGAATGTTACAGAACCCTGGACATTGAAGGAGGGGTTCTGCTAACGCCTTCACATAAGGGACTTCATATTTTGAAAATTCAGTAAGAAATATGTCACCTTCTACAGCATTTCTAAATTTTCTCTATAAAGTTAGATAATCATATTTGTAATTTATTTAAACCTTCATGTATTTGTTGGTTAAATATTCCAATATTTGATATGGTCATACTCTTTACTATCTTGTGGCAAAATCTCTCAGGGCCAACATGAGACTACTATTTTATTGATCCTTGACTACAGATTCCATGAACAATGATTTGCTGGGGAATAAACTGTATGAGTTTAATATAAATCTCCAGTTTGCTGATGTTTGTATGAACCAGAACCTTAATGCCTTCATGAAAACCAGGGTCCACAAAATAAGCTTTCAGGTACCATAAAATATAATGGTAAAATGGTAATTAGGGATGTGTAATTAGTGACTTTCTTCTTTTATTAATTTGAATATTATGGCTTTTTCAACCTTTTGAAATATTTTTACTAAAGAATAAATAACAAGCATTGGGAGACATCTGCAAACCATAAGTATAAATTTTCAAAAATTACCAAAAAATGAATGCATCCATGTAACACCATGCAAGTTAGTAATAACAAGCATTGGGAGACATCTGCAAACCACAAGTATAAATTTTCAAAAATTACCAAAAAATGAATGCATCCATGTAACACCATGCAAGTTAGTATTAATAAATAGAATGTTAATAACATATCTGCTATTAATTAACTCCCTCCTATACCTTCCCAATCACTAACCCTGTTCTCTTCCCCAAACGTGACCACTATTCTGATTTCTCACACCATAAATCACTTTTACTTATTTTTGAAGGGTATATAAATACAATCATAAAATATGATATGCACTTTGGGTCTTTTGCTCAAAATTATGTTTGTGGTATTGATCTATATTGTTATGTTTATTTGGAATGCATTTATTTTCATGAGTATATACCAATATATTTATAAATAGTCATGAATTCAATTACCCTTTCAATTGTTCATGGATTTTTGGGTGGTTTTCAGGTTTTGGTTATTATTCATAATATTATGAACCATCTTGTACTTTTTAACACACGTGTAAACATCCCTTTTGGATATATGTTTAAGAATGTAATTGCTCAATTGTATGGTATATATTGTGTTTTATGCTGGTATGTAGGCTTAGTTTTAGTAAATTCTGCCAAATAATTTTCAAAAATAGTTATACCAATATTCTCTTGCAGTACATGAGAATTCCACTTGGCCCATATCCTTGTAAGTACTTATCATTTACAGTCTTTTCAATTTTAGCAATTAAGGTACTGTGTAGTAATAGGGATTTTTTTTGCAGCTTTAAATTGAATTGCATTTATGATTAATAAGGTTGAGAATATTTAAATGTTTTATTTGGATATTCTCTTTTGTAAAGTGCCTGATCAAATATTTTGTCTACTTTTGTATTGCTGTTTGCCCTTTATAAATTATTTGTAGAAATCTTTATATATTCTGAAAATAAGATCTATGCCAGTTATTATTGCTGGAAATTCATTTTTTTCCTCTGTGGCGTGCTTTTTTGCCCTCCTTATGGCATATTTTAAAAATTAGAAGGTCCCAATTTTATTATAGTTCACTTTTTCAATCTTTCTTTTTGTTCAATGTTCTTTCCATTTCATTTTCTAAGTGTTAATTGGTGATATATAGAAATACAGTTCAGTATTGTATTTTGACTATGGATTAGTACATTTGGCAAGATTTCTTATTTATAGTTCTCTGTCAATTGCCTCAATTTCTTCTATTAATTACTTTAGCATATTAATCATTGACATTTAAAAATCCATGCCTATGAACAGATTCCCTGTCTATCATCCCTCTTGGTTTTCAGTTACATCTTTTCTCTCCATGTACTTGGCTATTTTGATAATCTCTACATAATGATCTCTTCTAAAAATACTGAGCTTCTGAAAGGAAAGCAAAAAAAAAAAAAAAAAAGGCACAAGTGTCTTAGACCACATTAATCATATAAGAAATTCAGATAATTCAAAGCTGGGCTTCAATTTCTATGAGTGCTGAGATGTTTCTGGTTTATCTTTACTCTTTGATGCTCTCTCTTCTCAGTGTCAACTCAGACCTGGGTTCTCCTCCATTGGTAAACTCCAAATTCTATTTTTTTCTTCTTCCAGTTTTGTGAGACTCTCAAAAGTTTTGCTCAGTTCTCTTTAGAAAACAGCAATGACTCGATTGGAAGAGTAGACTAAGGTGAGCTTGCTTCTTTGTGAGACCCTGACCACACGAATCCTTGTTATATCAATAGCTCCCCAATTCTTTCAGATCGATTTCAATATAAATAGTATGAAGCTTTTCTTGCCTTTCTTAGTAAAAGAGCTGGTCTGAACCACATGGTTAGCAACTGTTAAAATGTAACTTCTTAAAGGCTTGAAGTTCTTATTGGATTTGAAGGAATCCATTAAATAATATCCTTGCTTCGACCCAAAATATTGAAAATAATTGAGAGACACAAGAGTCAGGAAGATGGAGACAACATATCACCTTCATTACCAAGTTAAACCTGGTTTGGAGATATTATTGGCTTAAATGCAAAGCGACAATGTGCTTCCCGCTTGACACTCAGTGATAGGCTGGTAAAGAAACAGATTGATCTCAGGGAGTCTCTGACTCTCAACTGTTTCTCTTTTGCAGGGGAAGAAACTGTACACCTAAACTTATTTTATGTCTGGAACTAAAAAAAACTAAAAGAATAAGTAAAAAATAAAGAAATCACAAGTTTTTGTGGTTTTGTTGCTGTTGTTGTTGTTATTTATTTTTCTTTGTTTTTAGCTGCTGCTTTTTCCCTCCCGAATCCCTCGAAGTGGAGCTGAACCAAGTGTGTCCAAGTACTTAGCACAAATCCATGGATCATAATTTTCTTTTCCTCCCTAGAAAAATACCAGGGGCAGATCAAATCATGTCTACTGCCAACAGGCAATCAGATTCTTTTTTTCTTTTTTTTTTTTAAGATGACTAGAATATTCTCTAACATCGTTAGGTATTTGATATGTGCTGTACAGTTCCTTGTTTGTTTGTTTCTTTACTACCCGGCTGGCCTTATTTAATACTTGTTTTGACAATTCCTCATTCTAATATTTGTTCCTGTCTTGGAGTTGACCCAGAACTGATTTCTGAGAGACATTTTGGACCTGCTTACTCACATGCTGACCCTCAGAAAAATGTGTGATAACTATTTTTTTGGCACAAATTCTTGTTCATCAGTTTTTATGAGTATGTTGTCCTTGCCCTTCACCCCGTTGCTTGCTAAAGTGTATGGTTCTATATCACATTAATAAAATAGAAGAATATCGAGACCATGTTCTTGAGAGGCAATACTGCATTGAACTTTCCACTACTATTCCATATCCAAAACTCAGTCATGGGAAATAGTAATCGTAAAAATAGTTATGCAACTGATTTATTTGACCAAAGATTTGCCTTACGTTTTTGGAGCAAATAAAGTCATGATTGAAACAATATAATATAGCTAAAAACAGTATGGACTCTGGCTAAACCACTTGGTCTGGCAATATGGTTGTCACTTGCACACTATGTGAGGAGGTAGCTTAACTTATCTGCATGTTTCATCTTTTGTAAAATTATAGTAGGGTTAGTTTAATGAGTAAATTCATGAGTACATATATAATATTCCGAATAATTTCTAACACTTAGAGAGTTCCATAAATTTAGCTTCCTCAATTTTGATTTTTATACTTAATCTTTTATCTTAGGTACCTTTACAACACCTATATTGACAGTAACTTACATGGGTGCAGATTTCCTATTTGTTCACTGCTATATTTCATACAGATTCTCATAGAACAGATGTTCAATGTTTTTTGAATAGATGAATTTTGCACTGACCTCTAATTTTGCTATTTGATGCGTTGACTATCAGCCTTACTTGAGAGAACTAATAAGCATTAGGTATAAAAAGTGTAACGTTGCATTTATTGGGGCACAATGTCAAGAGAAGTGTTTATAAAATTACACAGCACTCACTTCATGAGTTGATAAGAAAATTCCTGATAAGTTTCAATTACAGGAAGCTATCCTTTTTCTCAAGGAGAACGTGAGTTAGCTACAGAAATGAAGAAATGAACATTGTTTCTGACTTTAAGCAGTCTTCAGTATTGTGGATAGAAGGCAAAGAAAACTACAAATTTAAGACACTAGTACTGATTGCTTGGAGTTCTATAAAGAGACAAAGGGAAAGGTTAAATTTAACACGCACACCAGAAGCACACCTACACACACTCACACACTCATGTGCACACACATACCCATAATGCCTGTGATTCTAATTACATTCTAATTTGTTGCTCAGAAAAAAAGAGAAGTTTTATAAATTCCTTTTGCAGTGATGCTAGATTATACTTGCTACACAATCTAACATCTGCCAAATTCAAATCTGTGATTAATGCTAATGCCAATTGCGCATTGTCGGCATACAGTGCACCTGCACACACATTTCCAATGACAAGCACCGTGCATTACCTTCAAATCAGCAAGGATTGTTTCCAAACTTGGAACTGATTTAACATATATTAACTCCTGGCGTAAGTATGTGTTTCGAGCTGATGCCAAAACATCTTGAAAGGCCACACTTTAAGAGCAATACAGGAAACAAAGTGTCCTTTAAAAATAAAGCTTCAAGTTTATAGCTGAAGGCTTAAGTAAGATAGGTTGAGTTTTATGACCATGAGGATCCTGGATTACTTTTTCTGCCCTTACTGATTATCAGTGCAAGATAGAACAGAGAGGAAAAAAAGACACATTTAGAAAATTATTAAAGACAAATTTCCTGATCTGCTGAAATATTGATAAAAAGAGTGAAAATATCGTATCTTAGTTAAAATATTCGTGTAGTACCGACACTTTTCTAAAATTGTGTTTTACAAATCTTACATCATTTTATACTCACTACAACATTACCATTTTTACCTTGGTTACAGGCGAGTAAGCAGAGAGTCTACTTGACTAACAAGTATCAAATGAGTGAATTGAACCCTCGTCTTTTGTCTTCACTTGGCTCCATATTTTACAGAGTCGGCTCTTAAGAATGTTTTCGATTATAAATTTTTTATTAGAAATTTCCAGCCTGCACTTTCTCTCACTACAAGAGTTATTATACTCAAGACTCTTAGAATAATGGCCAACTAATCATTACCATCTCAAGATTATCTGTTATTGATGAACCGTAATTATTGGTGGTGGTATTGATATTGCTGTTATCACTCTTCTGAGATAAGTGGTCCGGCACCAAGGTTAGTAGTCCTTCTGGCCAGAAATATAGATAAAGAAACCAAACACAAATAAATAAATAAGGATTTAAGTAGGGGAGGCCACCACAGAAGAGTTTGAGAACATCTGCTCACCGAAAATTGGTACAAAGTTTTTCAGTTAATAAGCCCAATGTGTTCAAATCTTGACCAAGCTGCTATCTAATAAAAAGGGATTATGTGAATTGAATTAGTTACTGAGCTCTGTTCTCAAATAGCAAATCAGTAAAATAAGGATCACTCCAACTAGTTATTTTATTAAAGAGTTTATATCTATGAATCTCCTTTCTATTTACAAGGCACAGCTACAGTGAGTAACCTGCTTCGACTTTGGAAAGAGAATTCCATTTAGGATTTTATGCATTAGTGCAGAGGTCAACACATTACAGCCCATCGGCCATATTTGGCCTTTTATGATCCAAATAAAGCCATACTTACTTCATTTGTCTACATACTGTCTATGGTTACTTTTGCACTATGACAGAGTTGAGTAGTATCAACAGAGACCATCTGGCCCCAAAAAACAAAGTGTGAGCAGTAACTCTCTCTAATCATCCAAATATTCGCTCTCAAGACTAATACTTCACATTCTGGGGAAACACTCTCCACATATCTAGCTTTCCATGCTCAAAAACAAACAAACAAACAGAAAAAAAACAAAACACAAACAAAAAAGCCACATCAGAAAGGCAAAATTGTGTGGGTTGTACCTCTTCTGATATATAGCTTCAAAAGCATGGAGGTAAAAGAAAACAAAATAATT
>NW_012152408.1:441874-444431 GCF_000956105.1 Propithecus coquereli
CCTGGAACACAGTAGGGATTCAGTAGATATTTGTTTAATTATGTTTTAATTAACAGCTTAGCCTCCCAACTCTCCAATATCCCTATTCCCATAAAGCCAAGTCTTTTGCTTTAATATTAAATTTGGTAGGGGAGACATAATGCTATGTGGATTTGCCCAATTTCATTTGATATTCTTTCCATCTGGCCACACAAAATAAACTATACCGATCAGTCCTTTGTAGTTAGGTGGTTATATGACTTGTTTTGGCTAATACAATGTGAGTGGAAGTGATCTGTGTCAATTTGGGTTGAGGCAGGGAAAACTCCCTCACCATTCTCTCTCTCTCTCTTCACTCTGGGTGTTGATGACAGGAGGATGTGTGCTGAGATGGGACCACAAAATGGAAGTAGGGTGCGTGGGTGAGTCATCACACTGACACACAGCTGCCCCAGGAGCTGCTCAGTCTACACTGGACTTAGTATGGGTAAAAAACTAACACTCATCTGTGTCGTTGTTTACCCCAGCATAAGCCTAACCTATCCTGAGCAATGAGTCCATGCAGAAGGAACGGAGCATGGTCTCAAGGGCTACCTAGAATCAAAGCCAGCTTAAGTTACTTGATCTATCTAAGCCTCTACGTAATAAAGGTTGAATGCTTCACTTACATGAACACTATTAGGTGGTAACACTACTTGGGGCAAGTAGTGTTCATTCCATTTTAGTTTAGGATTAAATTCTCTAAACCAGACATCTGTCTATTCTCCAAATATTCAATACAATATTGAACCCTTGCATCCCAGCCATGGCATGTGGATGAATACTAGTTCTTCATAACACTTACTCAGTGTTAATATTGGTCATACTTCTGAGTGCTAGAAATTGTTCTAGAAACACAGGTGTGAATAAAACACCTTTTCCCTCCAAAGCAGCTCTTACTTCTATAAATAGGATGCATATATGAATAGATAAATTTGATGAGTTATGACAAAAATAATCAATGCTATCACAATGACTCCATCCAAATGCAAGAGGTAAAATTCAAGCTGGATCATCTCGTATAAAGAGCAACGTGAGAGCTTTGGCTGCCCAGCAATTCTAGTCTCCAGACCCAGGTCCATTCAAGTTCCCTATGCTCTTGCCTTTTTGCAAAGCTCTGCTGGAGAACATGGCACAGCACCACACAGACAGCATCCCAGAGCCTGGGATTTTGCACTTAGTCAGGCTGAGGAGGTTGCCTTGGGAATCTGTGTACTGACCTTTTCCAATTCTCATTCACAGGTGCTACAACAAGATCTTTTCCCTAGATTAAAAGTCAAACTCAAAATCTACCCCTTCACTCTCCCACAATGGCCACACACTCCTTTCACAAACATAACAACCTACTTAGGGTGAATTCTCTCAAATTCTCTCTCCCAGTCATCCACTCAGAGCTCTTTACCCTGGTTTAAAAGGCATAGTTCCTTCTTACCATTTCCATGCATATTCAGCAACTCCCATCTCCAAAGAAGTGAGGTAAGTTCTTAGAGGAAATGGAGGCAGTAGAATCAGGCAAATCTGGATCTGAATTTCAGCTAAGTGTAATTTAAGATTCTTGTAGCCTCATGTTTCAGTTTATACACTTACAAAAGAAGAAAAATAATATCCATGAAAGCAAAATTTTGGAATTTATGTTTAGTGAGAAAACATTCATCATAAAGTAGGTTTTCATATTGTACAAGTTTTAGTTGCATTCTATTTCTTGTGGATAACCTCACTTATTTTATCCTTGATTCAAATCCTTTTGTGAATTATTTTGGGCCCTTGATTCACCAATTACCCTCTTTTCTTTTTGGGTGTTACTTATTTTTCTCCAACTCATTCCATTCACCATAAAATATCCTACTGAAAATGCAAAATCTGGTAACATGATGTCTCCAGATTTGTTCTTTTTGGGTAAGATTGCTTTAGCTGTTTGGGCTCTTTTTTGGTTCCAAATGGAGCATAGAATTATTTTTTCTAGATCTGTGAAGTATGACTTTGGTAATTTGATGGGGATTGCATTGAATTTGTAAATCATTTTGGGTAGTATACACATTTTAACAATGTTTATTCTACTTATCCATGAACAGGCTATGTTTTTCTATTTGTATCCTCTGCAATTTCTTTCCTCAGAGTTTTATAGTTCTCCTTGTACAGATCTTTGCCCTCCTCGGTTAAGTATATTCCTGGTATTCCCAGGTATTTTATTTTTTTGAAGCTATTGTGTATGACATTGAGTCTTTGATTTGACTTTTAGCTTGACTGCTGTTGGTATGTAGAAATTCTATTGATTTATGTACATTGATTTTGTTTCCTGAGACTTTGCTGAATTTATATATCAATTCCAGGAGACTCTTGGTGGAATCTGTTGGGTTTTCTAGGTGCACAGAGGGAAGTAAAACTCAATGGAAATCAACCAAGAGCGAGAGTGGAAAAGGGGAGGGGCTAAAATCTACCTAAGAGGTACTATGAATACTATTTGGGTGACAGGCACACCTTTTAGCTGGAACTCAGACATTACAAAAGTGATCCATGTAACCTAAAACATTTGTACCCC
>NW_012152408.1:444481-445160 GCF_000956105.1 Propithecus coquereli
CGATTTATTATAAAGAATTGGCTAACATAATTGTGAAGGCTGAGAAGTCCTGTGATCTGCCATTTGCAAGCTGGAGACCCAGGAAAGCTGGTGGTGTGAATTCTAGTCCAAGCCCTAGTGTTTGAGAACCAGACATGCAGGTAGTATAAGTTCCAGTCCAAGAGCAGGAGAAAATAGGTGTCTAGGCTCAAGCAGTCCAACAAAGTACCAATTCAGCCTTTCTTCACATTTTTGTTCTATTCAGGGCCTGGAGGATGAGGCCCATTCACACTGGTGAGGGTGGGTCTTCTCTATTCAGTCTGCTGATTCAAATGTTAATCTCTTCTGGAAACACCTTTACAGATACACCCAGAAATCTGGGCATTTCCTGACTCAATCAAGGAGCCAGGGATTGACACAAAGAATTAACATCACACTGGTAAAAACTTTCTTCCAACATGACCACAATAGATTCTTACATAATTATCATTTTTCCAGTTGTGCCAAGTGTCCCTGTTCTCCCTTCTTTTAATGTTCCAACTCTTGCCTTGGATACTAATTAGCATTGTATTTGCATATGGTAGTCATACATAGCAACTAAAGAGCATTATGCAATTTTAAATAATTCATATCATTCTTATATTTATATACTTGTTGGTCTGGACAAAACATACATGAAGTGTGATATTGATTCTTCTCA
>NW_012152408.1:445829-449615 GCF_000956105.1 Propithecus coquereli
AAGGTAAATTATGAAGTAAATATATAATAACTTATTGATTATATATGTCTCCACTTAACCATTTGATCATCATTCCTTGAATACAACACCCAGATATATACAATAATAATTACATTTGATCTTCTTTGATATTTTTGTACTTCCTTTGACTTTTTAATCATATGAAAGCTATATGTATGGTTTTGTTTTGAAGGTATATTTGACAATATAGGAGCACATAATATAGTATGTTTATTAGCTTGGTTTATGATGTTAAACTCTTTAAATATTAATATATGGTAAATGGGCTTCCTTTTGTATTTCATTGCTGCCTCAGTTACCACTAAAGTTCGGTGAAGTCCTGTTCATGTGAATGGACTGAAAACCCACATCGAAACAGCAGCACTTCCTTCTGTTCCTGGCCGTTTAGGCTCAGATGATTGAAATAATCTCTCCGGACCTGATTCCTTATCTGTATGGTAGGGTAGTATTTCCGTGGTGATCATATGAGCCAAAGTCTGTGAAAGTGTCTAGCACAGCACTTGGCTCATGACGGTTTCCTATTGTAAGTGTATTGCCTCACTTGAACCTCAAAATGAGATTGATTTTATTAAGTGCTACCTTTATTCCTATTTAATAGATGATGAAATTGAGATTCTGGAAGACGGTACCCACTAGATATCACAAAGTCAGTAAATGGTGAATATGGGTCCATCATGCTGACTTAACAGGATTATGATAAAAGCATTTGTGGTTCTTGGGATCAGAAAATCATGTTTGAATCCCGTATTGACCATTTACTGGTTATATGACCTGGAACAAGAAATTGAAACTCTTTTATTATCAATCTTCCCAAATGTCAATTGGGGTTGATAGTAGCTATCTTTAAAGTGTGTTAGGACAAAATAAAGTAGCATAAAATATCGCCTAGATGTGTGTGATTTATATGGTTTCCAACCTTATGCTTCTCAATTCTGTGCTCTTATTGCATTCAAAATATACTTTTTATCAGTAGAAATATTTCTTTTGAGTAAAATTTCATGTGAAACCTCAATGTCATTAATATGTCACACGTGAAAAACAGCTTTGGATGGATTAAAAGAAAGGGCCCCTGTGTGTAGGCATGTCACTTCTTCTTACTCTCTAGGTCCATGGTGGCTCCTAACAGCATTTTCTATGAACTGGAGGTTCCAGGAAATAAGGTTTGAAATAAATGCCCTAAAACCATTGTCCTTGTTACATCATTGCATACATCTACATAAGAAATCACTGGTAGCTTTTGTTTCCTGCAGCAACTCTGACAGCCCAACTGGAGAATTTTCCATCTGCCTCTGCTAGTTAACAGGGCCATTTCTGAATGTCATGAACACAACTCTCCACACCGCCTCCCATTTGTATTTGCTCTCCCTATCTTATCCCAAGGCTCGGCCAGTATAGTATCAGATGTCACCATACCCCTGACTTATCTTGACTCAATCTCGCATTCACGTAAAAGCATTCTGAGACTGGTCATATGTCAGACTGGTGGCTGGCTATATGCCACCAGTTTAAAGACCAGCTGAAATTACTTGAATTTGCTAACGCTTGAGTAGCATTTTACACACCTGTAGTTTTCTTTCGTTTTTCAGACAAGCCTAGATTTTGTCAATCCTGGCATTTTTCAGTAACAGTGTATTTCTCTGACAGCCCCATTGAAAGCAAGTGGAGCTTAGCACCTTTCAACTCTGATATTGCCTTTGGCTCTCACGCAGATATCTATCATTGCAGCTTCTATTTTCAGGGTTCAGGAATGCACAGGTTTGGAAGACTGAATTGTGCCGGGCATCAACATAAATCAGATCATGTCACTCTACTGCTTAGTACTCTCCGATGGCTTCTCATCATACTCAAAACTCTTTATTTTTCAGTGGAAAACCTGCACGAGCCGATCCCTCCCTGCTCCCACAACAGCATTTCATATCGTGATTTGCCTCTCCCTCCGCTCCATTCACAATGACCTACTTTCTGTTCCGCTACCACCCAGAGTTTATTTCTGCAGCAAAGACTTTGAGCTAACTGTTCCCTGCCTAGAATGTTTTTCCTCCTGACTTCATGTGGCTGTTCCTTCATGTCATTCAGAACTTGGTTTAAATATCACCTCCTTAAGATGTTTGCTGACTACCTAATCTAAATCAGCTACCGAGAAACTTTCTGTCACATAATGCTACAATAATTCTGTGTCTGCACCTACTTGTACTTCTGTAATTTTTAAAATTATTACATTTGGGAGTCTTTTTGTTTGTTTGTCTCTCCTTTATAGAATGCAAATTCCATGACCGTGGGGACTTCTGTGTTTTGTTCACCGCTGTATCTTCAGTATGTAAAACCGAGCCTGGAACACAGTAGGGATTCAGTAGATATTTGTTTAATTATGTTTTAATTAACAGCTTAGCCTCCCAACTCTCCAATATCCCTATTCCCATAAAGCCAAGTCTTTTGCTTTAATATTAAATTTGGTAGGGGAGACATAATGCTATGTGGATTTGCCCAATTTCATTTGATATTCTTTCCATCTGGCCACACAAAATAAACTATACCGATCAGTCCTTTGTAGTTAGGTGGTTATATGACTTGTTTTGGCTAATACAATGTGAGTGGAAGTGATCTGTGTCAATTTGGGTTGAGGCAGGGAAAACTCCCTCACCATTCTCTCTCTCTCTCTTCACTCTGGGTGTTGATGACAGGAGGATGTGTGCTGAGATGGGACCACAAAATGGAAGTAGGGTGCGTGGGTGAGTCATCACACTGACACACAGCTGCCCCAGGAGCTGCTCAGTCTACACTGGACTTAGTATGGGTAAAAAACTAACACTCATCTGTGTCGTTGTTTACCCCAGCATAAGCCTAACCTATCCTGAGCAATGAGTCCATGCAGAAGGAACGGAGCATGGTCTCAAGGGCTACCTAGAATCAAAGCCAGCTTAAGTTACTTGATCTATCTAAGCCTCTACGTAATAAAGGTTGAATGCTTCACTTACATGAACACTATTAGGTGGTAACACTACTTGGGGCAAGTAGTGTTCATTCCATTTTAGTTTAGGATTAAATTCTCTAAACCAGACATCTGTCTATTCTCCAAATATTCAATACAATATTGAACCCTTGCATCCCAGCCATGGCATGTGGATGAATACTAGTTCTTCATAACACTTACTCAGTGTTAATATTGGTCATACTTCTGAGTGCTAGAAATTGTTCTAGAAACACAGGTGTGAATAAAACACCTTTTCCCTCCAAAGCAGCTCTTACTTCTATAAATAGGATGCATATATGAATAGATAAATTTGATGAGTTATGACAAAAATAATCAATGCTATCACAATGACTCCATCCAAATGCAAGAGGTAAAATTCAAGCTGGATCATCTCGTATAAAGAGCAACGTGAGAGCTTTGGCTGCCCAGCAATTCTAGTCTCCAGACCCAGGTCCATTCAAGTTCCCTATGCTCTTGCCTTTTTGCAAAGCTCTACTGGAGAACATGGCACAGCACCACACAGACAGCATCCCAGAGCCTGGGATTTTGCACTTAGTCAGGCTGAGGAGGTTGCCTTGGGAATCTGTGTACTGACCTTTTCCAATTCTCATTCACAGGTGCTACAACAAGATCTTTTCCCTAGATTAAAAGTCAAACTCAAAATCTACCCCTTCACTCTCCCACAATGGCCACACACTCCTTTCACAAACATAACAACCTACTTAGGGTGAATTCTCTCAAATTCTCTCTCCCAGTCATCCACTCAGAGCTCTTTACCCTGGTTTAAAAGGCAT
>NW_012152408.1:450775-456409 GCF_000956105.1 Propithecus coquereli
ATAAGCTTGTTCTCATAGATACTGCCTGATATCAATTAATGTTTCTTGCTTTCTTGAATATGTCTACCCTTATGTCTCCAATTCGTCACCTTACTTTTACTCATGACTTCATTCTTTCACTAAACAAATATTAAGCATCTGCTGTTTGTCAGTCACTGAGATTGGTATTGAGGATACAAGCATAACTTTGGTTTTCAAAGTATAGGGACAAATCACTTAGATAACAACAATAAAAAATCAGTGTAAAAAACAATTTTACACTGTGACGTTGGATGTATGTCTTTCCATCTGGTATGTATAAGTTCCACAGAACTACAGAGGGGAGTCATCAGATTTCATCCAGAATGTCAAAGGAAGAATTCCTGAATGAGGTGATATTTGAAAAGTCATAAAATTAACGAAGAAAGTTTTCTTAAATAGGAGAAAGATAGGACATTTCAAGAGGAGAAAATAAACTTTAAACAGAGCAGTGTGTTTTAAGAAATGGACTTAGATTGTGATAGCAAAAAATGAATAGTTTTGAGAAACATTTAGAAAGCTAATTAACAGAAATTTAAATAAGGAAGTCAGAGAGAGGGAGCTATGAAGTATGACTCCTAATTTTCTGCTATGGTGGAACTATGTTCTGACATAGGGACACTAGAGAATGAGTATGTTTTGGGGGGAATATACTAAGTTCATTAATAGACTGTTGGCTTTGAGGCATCTCTCAGTTATTTGAGTGGATAATTTAAGTACAAACCTGGATATATAGAGCTCAGATGAAAATTCTGGACAGAGGATGTACATTTGGAAATCATCACAACAAGAGTATGCAAATGAAAACATTTGGAGTAAGAAAATTTCCCAGAAAAGACGATAGCATGAGAAATGGATTTAAGATTAGCTCTAAGGAAGTCTCTCATCTAATAAGAAATGAAGAGGAAAGAACCAGTAAAAACCATGGAGGAATGGTTAGTAAATATAGGAGGGAAACCACGTGACTTTAAAGTGAAAGACAATTCATGAAAGTGTGTCCATCACCCACTTAAAACTGCTTAGAGCCCAAGTTAAGTGAGTAGCAAGCATACTTCTTTGATCGGTGTCATGGGAATTACTATATAGGCTTTGACAAATAAAGATTTGGGGGAGTAGACAGGGTAGAGGCCAAATTTGATTGAAAGGAGAAGTGAAAGGGGAGAATTTGGAGACAGATATTGGGAAGTATGAATGACCCTATAGGAAATTCAGAGGCAGGGAGAATTGAGACAAAATGGGCCAACGGCAGAAATGGCCAAGATATCCATGCTATGACTTCGTTTTTTTCTTTGGACCTTGTTTTGCACTCATTTGACTTTGCAAGGAAAGAAGTACATTCAAATTAAAATTTATCTCCAGAATTCCTGTAACCACTGACCTTATCAGCTTTCTAGAAATGAATTTAAGTGAACCACAGAGGTCAGAAGACCTCTTTGATCTTCCTCACTCCTTCCAATGTTAAGCTCCATCCTAAAATAGAAACTTCACTATGTTCTTGAGGGGTTCATTTTGTTCATAATCCATTTTGGAACAATCCTTCCCACCAACGCTATTATGAAGTGAAATAACCTTGAATTTCCTAGGAAAATCACAGTTTATGGCCAACACATGTCAAACTTCTCAAAAGTACAAATCTCAGAATTCATTAAATTGATGAGTTATAATGTTTTATTCAGTTCCATAAAAAATAATGTGTCAAGCAGCTCATGACCAGATTCCAAAGACTTTGATCCCCTAAAGAAAGCTTCTGAGTAAGAACTAGTTGGGGAGGGGGACACTTTTCACAAAATGTCAGCAAGGGTCCATTCAGTAGTTTAGACAGACACTTAATAATCCTAATTTAAGTTCTGAATTTGCCATTTTCTTACGAAGAGCTTTTGGACGAATCACTCTGCCCCAGGACCTCAATTTCTTCATCTATAAAGAAAAGAAAATTTGCTTAAATTATTTTTCCAGCTGTAAAATTTTGCAATTTTATACTTGTATATTTTGTAGTTAGATTGAAAAAATTCAAAGACTTCATTATATGTATCCAATTGTATTCCTTAATAAGATAGAGTTGTCAGACTAAAGATGCCAACAGAGCTGTGTTAATACATTCCTCAAGGAAACTGGGAAAGGGTTAAACAGATAGCGACTTATGGCACTAGTGCAGTGGAAGTGACTTGCCCTGATTATGAAATGGAAGGAAACCATGAGTACCCAGAAGAGCAGAGGGAAAAAAATCCCTCCTGAAGGCAGCTATTCTGGGAACCTGGTGAACTGCAACCCGGCATCATCCTGACTCACCTATCACAAGACTTCAAAGAAGGTAGGTCAGCTACCACCCACCTGACTGAAGTCTCTGAGGAAGTTAGGAGCTCACAGGAGGAGAAAATACTAATGAATGCAATCTGTCTTTCCTTTCAGGAGACTGAAATGATCACTACCTGGGAGTGAAGCTTATGTAAGAGAATAGTCTCACTGACTACACCAAGGAAGAGATGCCCCTTCTAACTTGCTAGAGGAGTTTGGTGATACTGATTAAAAATAGTTTGTATTAGTGAAACAAATGATTCCAGTATTGATCCCTGATTTTAACTTTAAAAAGGTGCCACTGCTTTATTGGACTTGTTCTTTTATTACAGAAACACAGAGCATGACAGCAGCCATAGAGAAAATAGGATTGGTCTATTGTAGTGATTCAGAGCAAGCCAGCATGGGTTCAAAGGCAGCTTCCATATTTGAAGGAGTGGGGGACGTCAGCAACTCACTACTCTCCTAGCATTAGTTCCTGCAAATGCAAAAGGGACCAAGATAGTGACGAATTCTCAAGTTATTATAAGAATTAAAAGAATGAATGTAAAGAAATTATACTATATCTAACATATAGGAAGTACTATATCTGCTGTTATTATATATGCATTTAGCATACCTGCCAAAGTCTGCATTTAGGCTAAGTCTAGAATGTACATTTCTAAAAGACAGTATGATTTGTAAATAATGAAGTTATGTTAACATTCATATAATGCACACACCATTCTGAGACTGAAAGGTAATAGTGGTTATAACAATGAAATCTTATAGAAGGAGAAGCCACAGAGACAAATGGTCCCATTTGTTTTCAATACTGTCCAGGAGAGAGAATATAATATCTTATAAAAATAAATAGTTCCTCCATGGCAGCAAGTCAGTCCATGTGGTAGGAATGTGCCCAGTAAACCGTCATATCTCAATAACATCTGCAGTTTTGATCCAACTAATTGGCTCTGTTCTGATTATAATTTTATTTCTGGAATAGATTTGTCAACAGAAAACAAATACATTGACCAGAATACTGATTCTATAAACCACTTGATACATTACATTTCTCCATATAATTACTAATTTAGCAAATTGGTCTTCTGGTTTACATATAATCTTATGTAAGGAATTAGAATGAGTTGTTCCACTGAAGCCCATTCATTTTCAGGTGTACTACTGACTTTTGTAGTCTACAGAGCTGATAACTATTCCATGGAAATCGATGACATTTCCAAATTACCCTCATCATTGGCAGATCTCTCTGGTGACTAGCCAGACTTCTCCAGCCAATGTCCTTCTGTAAGTGTCATTTCACATTGCAAGAAAGGTCTCCAGGCACAATGTGAATTAGATAAAAGCTACTATAGGCCCTCAGTGGTTCTGACAAAGCTCAACTTCAGGATTCTGAATACCACCATTTTTGAAAATTAATGTTGTAACTTAATACAGTTCATTCCTTTGTACTCTTTTCTTCTTGACTATTTTGATTTTTTTTATCCTGCCTTGTCCTCGGAGTTTTCCCACAAAGGGAAATGGAACCACAGAACCAAAGATGGCTTTACCTAGAATGGACCAGAATAATGAAGCCAGATCCCAGCCCTTCTACTTTGACCCCTGCCCTATTGGGCCTGTCACAGACATAATCGATGTCAGAAAAGAACAAACCTACAGTTCTGGCTTCCTCCCATCTTATTCCACATGCTGTTTTAAACCATATTGTCCTCTAATCAGTATTTCTCAACTGAAAAGCATCAGGACAAAGAGCAATTTCCAAATGACATCGGGTGACATCGGGCATATTCTAAAGTGGCTATCAGGACTCTGAGGGTGCATATTCACTTGTTTGGTAGTTTGTGTTTGTGTGTGTGTGCATGTCAGGGGCTGTATGTGTGAGTTTTGGAGGGTATAATTAACTGTTCCTCTTCAACTAGAATAAACAGTACACCTTTAACATCTATTATGATGCCATCTTTTCCTGTATCTTTATTTTCATCATTTATAAAATGGTGATAATAGCAGTAAAGCCTGCCTGGCTTTGTTAGGAGAGTTAAGTGCGATAATACACCTAACTGCTCTGTGTAGTACTGGCACATTTGATCACTCTCTGAGCACGTGTAGCAGTTTCTGTTATAGCATTCATGTACCAATGGTAATTTATTTTTATTATGACATCGATTTGATAATATGACCATTCCTTGTCACTCTTTACTCTCTTTCCATAATTCACCAAATTTTTCCTCATAATATTTATCACCTTTTAAGGTGTTTCTAATCCATTTTCAATTTTTAATTTTCTGTCCCTACCCACTAAATTATACATGGAACCCTTGGTCATCTTTGTTCACTGCTGTATCTTCAGTGCCTAGAACAGTACCTGACTCATAAGAAATGTTCAATGACAGAGAGACACTTTTGTGAGGCAAGTGGAGCAGGGGATATTATCTTCATTTTTCAGCAGTGGAAGGTGAATCTCAAAGTAGCCCTGTGATTTACTCAAAACCACAGAGCTAGAAATTCCCCAAACCACTGGTAGAATCCTGGTGATACATGTGTGCAGACTTTGAAGGAAGAAAACATTTTGGTTCATCAGAAGCAATTTAGAGAGAGAAAATTCACTTGAAAGATTAATACGAGGATAGGTTGTGGAAACTCTTAAATTTCAGGCTGGAAACTTGAAATGCACAACAAGGCGATGGGAGTTGTTGAATTTTGAGGATGATGTAAATGCCATAGGTAGGTTGGGCTTTGATTTTCACATTAAAATTACTTTATCATCTGTCATCATATTTGTAACTTAGCATGCTTTGAGGGAAAAAGGGTTAGGGTTTATACAAATGTACATTATATAATGCAAATCATCTCCCAACACTGACCTTCCTCCACCACATGACACACAAAAAAGAATGCGCCTAACATGTGGCCTTGACACAGTGAGCAAGCCGTAGATCCTTCTGGTAGTTAATCATGCAATGCTTAAGCAGTTGATATTTCTGGACAGTGATAGGACTCCTATTTGAGAACTCTAAACTCCATACCAAGGAATGTAATGCATTTCAGGAACTGTCTGCTGTCTCCTTCTGCAGGCTTGTCTACCAATACACCAGCACCTTGCACAATGCATACATATACCCTACGCCCATCAGTGTGAATTGCTGACATTCCTGAAATACCCAATCTCTCTAACATTCCTGGTTTCTTCCCTGCTACTGACAGAGCCTAGAAAACACAAAACATTTAGCATAGTGGCTGAATCACAGTAAGCGCTGGAAAAAAATGACATGCATTATATTATTCGTACACATTGTATTACATTGTATTATGGGTATATTATAT
>NW_012152408.1:456485-474449 GCF_000956105.1 Propithecus coquereli
TGTAATAATACTGTATATAAAACTAACATACAAACATTATTTTTTGTTTTTATTATTATACCTAGCAATTCTCTCTGGCAAATATTGATACATCTTTCCAAAGTTGCATTTTTTTAATAAATATTTTTCCTGGCTAATTTCCCTGCTCTCATCTCTGTGCCCTGACTCCACCTTGCACAGACTTCAATTACATTGTCTAGAATATTTTGCTATTCATTTTGTGTATCTGTGCTTATCTCTTGTAATATATTTTTCTCTTCCTGGGGACTGGGTTGTATCTTTTTCATCCCTGTATCCCCAGTTTCTACCAGCACCTGGCATGTAGTTGGTGTTTAGCTATATTCTTATACTCAATGAATAAGCACATTCCCCACAATAGATAAAGCAAAGCCAAAATGACCTCTGCCTTTGAGTATGTCTAGAGATTTTCTTTGTCAGGCTTTCGAAACATGGAGTTTTCTTTAGCATTTATATTGCTTTCCATTATAATTAATTTGAGCGACCTACTGAAATCTATCACTGATATTCTCTTATTTTTTAGAGAATAGTAGATACAGTTCTGATACTTTAAAAATTCTGTATTGGAGTGGCTACCAGAAGTCTTTAGCCTTCTGCTTTATGGACGGTAGATAACTTTCTGCTTATCCAGAAATTGGCTGGAAGCATTTAGCACCATGGGAAGATGCATACACTTCACAAACATCAAAGCAACTCTCAATCTTCCTTGGGATTTGTGTAATTACCTCTTCTGTGTTGTTTATAAAATCAAATCTTCTGAAATTGTCTTCTCAATGTGCATGAGTAACTTCCATATCTCCAGTATCAACTACATCCTACCTCAAGAAAGGAGCCATGCCTTTGAGGTACCTCATTTCAATTGCCTAACTCCCAGCTCAGAATTTTTGGGAAAATCAGCATTCACCAACTCATCTCCCTTAAATTTGTAGAGCACCTAATGTAAGGTTATAAGAGATCATTAAATTGCCTGGAAATACACATGTGCATGCACTTACACACAAACTGACATACTTTGTGGTTCTTAAATAGAAAACCTGTTGGAACACAGGCTTCCTTCTCATTACTTCCTCTTCTTCCTGTTCTTTGCATGTGACCCTTTGGGGAGACATCTCTTCCTTATGGTACTTTCATTTATTTTCTCTAACCCCATCCTAATGGAAACTGGAAAGCAGATTGTAACTATTCACCAATTATACTATCCTAATAAGTAGAACTGGTCAAAGATGGAAAGTTACCTCTGCAATATGTCTTTGTCAGTGGCCTCAACTCCCCTAAGTCACTCCAGAAATAATCCAATTGTCCTCTGCTCATTCTTCTACTGTTTTGCTACTGCTACTGGATCAATTAGTATTAACGTCACATGTATTGAATATCAGCTGATTTTGAGACCAGGTGCTGTAGATATGTATACAAATAAGCATAATAGTATCATTTGATCGTCATAATGAGACTTTCAAAGTATTGTTATCATCACCATATTTTTTATGGGAAAATGAGGCTCAGAGAAATTCAGAAATTTACCTGAGTCCAAGGACTGACAGTAAATGGTAGAACTGGAATTATAAACTCTGAGCTATGTGACTCAGGAGCCTGTGCTCTTTGACTGAACAGTTTTCTCTATCCCACTCATGACTCGTCTATGTCTACAGCTTCCACAGTGACCAGCACATGGTGTGCTCTCATTAATATTCATTTAATTATTAATACATTATACTGAAGATAATTTGCAATAAATTGACAAACTGCACCAGTTTACTGGCAACTGTGGAGTTTCCTGGGACGTGGGACTTTTAGTGTTAAAACGAGGAAAGTCCAAGAGACAGGTGGGTTATCCTACCTGGCACTGATGTAGGTAGAACATAGTATATCCGTTTTAGTTCTATCAATGTCCTATTCCACAATGAGTATGAGAAAAATAATAAAGCATAACAGATTAGTGGGTGTCAAGTGGATGTCAAGTATTTGCTTTAAAAGTAAAAAAAAAAAAAATATTACATATATATATGCAGTATTGTATTTGTTCCACAAAAGAAGACATACCCTTAGCCTGTAACTCAATTAGGTTTTTATATATACTAGAAATGTACCCAAAGAACACCCAATCTGCTGATAAAGAAACTGGAACTATGAAGATTAACAGATTTCACCGAGATCCCTTGTGTTAAAAGTGGTAGGGACAGAATGGAACTGCAGGTGTCTGTTCTTTACACAGTGCCAAGCTTCCTCCATTTAATGGAAAAGCAAGTATTGAGCCGACGTTCTGTTTTCTTCAGCTTATTTTATACCAATTGACCATTGTCCTCTAACATTTTTAAGCCTGAAATTTGTGATGATGTCCTCTCTGTAGGCAGCACCTACAATGTCAACTGGTCCCATAGCACTGCTCAGGAATTCTTTTGTGTTTCCCTCATCTTCTGTTTTGATTTCTCCACAGTGTCCAAGTTAACATTTTTTCACTTTGCTCAACCTTCTCATCTGAGCAACAACAGCCTCATTTTTAACAAATGACCTAATCTCAACATCAACAGAGGGAGGAGAAAGTGTTGGGCAAGAACTCTGCTGACCTCTTGCCATGGAGGTAGAGGGATTATTTCATCCTACTGGGGTCATCCTTTCAGCCTTCCTACCACGTTCTCCTTGGGGGGAAGCTGATTCCTCATTATCCCTTTAAGTTCTGTATCTGAGAATATCTTTTTACTCTGTCTGCTAGTTCCTTTCCTTTTGTAATTAACTTGCTTAACTAATTCCATTTTTGAAATGTCCAAAGAGACAAGCAAACAATCCATCAACAACACCAACTATAACAACAACACACGATCTGGGTCTAGGAATTCACTTTAGGGTTTAAATGTGCACAAGAAATTTTGTGAAACGGTGCATGAACAAGGTTGTCCATCGAAACCCTGTTGGCAAAAGAAGACTGGGAGCAAGTTGAGAGTCTGCTCATAGTTAAATAATTGATGGTACAATGACATAGCATGAGGTTGTGAAAAAGAACAAGGAAGATCTTTAACGTTTGACATTACAAATACAGTTGACCCTTCAACAACACAGATTTGAACTGTGCAACTGCGCATACATGTAAAATTTTTTCTGCATCTGCCATCCCGAAACCAACCCTTCTTCTTCCTCCTCCTCCTCAGCCTACTCAACAAGAAGATGGCAAGGATGAAGACCTTTATGGTTATCCCCTTCCATTCAATGAATAGTAAATATATTTCCCCTTCCCTATGATTTTCTTAATAATGTTTTCTTTCCTCTAGCTTACTTTACTGTAATAATACTGTATATAAAACTAACATACAAAATATGTGTTACTAGACTATTTGTTATTGGTGAGGCTTCTGATCAACAGTAGGCTATTAGTGATTAAGCTTTGAGGAGTCAAAATTTATATTTAGATTTTGACTGCACAGGGGTTAGCAACCCCTGTATTGTTCAAAGGTCAACTGTATTTGCAAGATATATTGGGAAGTGAAAAAAAGCAAGAAAAAGCAAGGAGACCAATTATGTAAATAAGATGATAGCTTCTGCTATCTTCTTATAAAAGTGAAAAGATAACTCTATTTTGATTTGCTTACATACATATAAATACATTTTGTGAGGATAAATAAGAAACAAAATAGTGAACACTGAGGTGAGGTCGGAATAGGAACTGGGCAGGAATAGAGGGTCTATGGGCAGAGATTTTTCATTACATTGGCTTGTGTACTTGTTTTTTGTTTGTTTATTTGTTTGTTTGTTTTTTACCATATTGATGCATTGCCTGCATTACTTAATCTCCACACCATTCTCCAGGTGCCCACTCTCCCTACTTTTTCTTTCATATCAAAAGTTTTGGAAAGCTATCCACAATGTTACGGATAAGTCCTCATCTTCGTTTTTCTTTTTCCTTTCCTTTCCTTGCTCTTTAATTTCTGTCTCCATCAAAACAATGAGACCAATCTCAATAGCCTCCCATGTGTTAAATATTAAGGCAATCTCTCAATTGATCTAAATTAAACTGTGTATAATGTTTAATGTCTTTGTCTCATCAAAATGCCTCTTTCCTTGAATGCATGATGCATTGTTTTCCCAGCATCCCTCCTACCTCTTTGGAATGCTTTCTCATCTGCTTAGGAGATTTCAGACAGATTTACCAGAATGTGAAAGGAACAGGGGGATATATCAGTTATGTCTAGGTTGGAGTGAGGATATAGTGCCTGAGGGATCAAATACTATATCTTACGGTATCTTATGATGTCAATTCAAACAGTGATTTCCATTCCATGTCATTAGATGCAAGCTATATGCTGAAGACCCACAAAATTAATATACTCAGCTCCAATGCCTCTCCTGAACTCTAAAGTCTTATATACAATGACCAATTCACCATTTCTATTTGCATGAACATCTCAATCTTACCATGTCTCAAAATAAACAGTTGATTTCTCCTCCTTATCCACACTCTCACTGTCCTTCAATCTCCTGTTCTTGGACATTAGCACAAACCTTCTTTTTCCTAATTGCACCAGACAACATCCTGTGTGACATACTCGCATTCTTTCTTTTTGCTATGCCCACATCAACAATCAGCAAATCCAATTGTCTCTGATATCTAAAATAATCTAACTACTTCTCACACTTTCTATGATTAGTCAAAGTCATCCTCATCTCTTCCTGAACGATTGCAATGGCCTACCACTGGTTGCCCTGCTCCCAACTTGCATGTCCACAGTCCCTTCCCCTCAAGGTAGCCTGAACTATCTTCTAAAACAAAGGTAGGTCATGACACACCTCTGTGCTCCACACATTGCTTCTGTGGTTACCTTCTATATTAATTTTCTTTTACTGCACAAAAAGTTACTTTGAATTCAGTGGCTTAAAACAACATCCATTTATTTGTTCATAGTCTGTAGGTCAAAAGTAGAGGAACAGCACCGCTGAGGTCTCTAGGTTAGAGAATTCTCAGGTTGCAATCAAGATGTTGGCCAGATCTGTGGTTCCATCAGAGGCTCTGGGTCCTCTTCTAAACTCATTCAGGTTCCTGGCAGAATTCACTTCCTTACATCTCGTGGCAGCTTCCACCCCCTTTCAGACAATCAGGAAAACTTTTCTTGCTTCAAATCTTTTGAAGAGCTTAGAGCTTGTCCCTTTTATGAGTTCACTGATCAGGTCAGGCCTATGAGTATAATTTCCCTTTTTAAAATCTTCTGTGCGATATAGCATTACCTATTCATGGTTGTGACTATCCATCATATTCAGAGTTCACACTCACATTCGGGGGGAGGGGTGGTTGTAAGGGCTGTGTACAGCATGAGTGAGTATTTTGTTATTTTGGTGTTCTTCTCAGATTTCTGCCTACCACACTTTCTCACTCAAAGAAAAATACAAACCCTTACTCTGGCCCTACACGATCTGCCCTTGCCTACCTCACCAGCCCTATCCTGTCTCCCTCTGTCTTCCCTCATTTGCTTTGTTCTGTTCCTCAAATGTGCCCAGCCTGCTCTTCTCCAAGGCCATTATATTTTACATTTTCTCTACCTGTACATTTGGTTATATATCCTCATAGGTAATTCCTTCTGCTCAAATGTCATCTCATCAAAGAGACCACTTTATATCAAAGAGCATCCAGAGACTGTTCTCTCTCTTTATCCAGATTTTCCAATTTTCCTTTTCTTCAAAGCATGTCAGCACCCACAATCCCACAGTATAGGATATTTACTTATTCAGTGTGTGTGTGTGTGTGTGTGTGTGTGTGTTCTCAGTAAAATTGTAAGTTCCATGTGAGTAGGGCTTTTTTATATATATATATATATATATAGACTAGACATCCTGGCATTCAGAGGTGTGCCAGGCACATGATCAGTTTCAGTAAATATGGATTAAATAAGTGAATGAAAATGTGTTCACTGAGAAAATGGATTCACGAACAAATGAATGAGGCCATTGAGTTCAGTGGTTGGCTCTGAAGCTGTAGTCTGCCTAAGAATCCACACATGAGATTCCAAGAGCCCATCCCCAGATACACTGAATCTGTCAGTCTAATGTAGAATGTCACAGTGTGCATTTTAATCATTACTCCTGTTGTTTGGATGCTGGGGTCCACAGATCACATTCTGAAAATGTCAATGTTGTCATTGAATGTCATTGTTGTCACTGGGGTCATAAAAACTGGCTGCGATTAGCTACTGAGGGAGTTTGGGATCATGGTCTGAAACCAAGATTTTGTGTTTCCCCACCTAATGACCTTTGTTCATTAATGTAATAACATATCATGGGCCAGACTTCACCTTAGCAAGAGATTACAGCTGAGAACAAGGTGGAGAGGAAGCCCTTGCCCTCACAGAGCTTATGATAGTGTGGGAGAGACAGGCAGTGGACCACTGATAAACAACCACACTGCAATTCCCACTCAGGCCAGCTATAGTTAGCTTCCTCAGTGGTATTTTGTGATAGTTGCAAACTACCTGAAAATTGTCCTGGGGAATTTATTTTAGACATCGATTTCAGTTCACTCAGTGATTTTATGCATCCTGTTCTTTGAATAGCCATCTCTCTGGAGAAGGCCTCGATCGTCCATATCTTCCTTCTAGTAAATAATTAAAGACATTCAGCCTAGGATGATTATTGGGTTGCCTTTCCTGGGCCTGGACTCCTGCCCTCCACAGAACACACAGGCATCTTTTGACAAATGTCACTGGTCCCCAAAGTGTGCTTTTTCCTGGTAGCAAGTTTAATGATCTGAAGACTGTAGATCATGTCCCCTTGTAACGTTAAGCGTTTATAGAAAGTACCTCCTACATCCTGCAATTAAAGCACCGTCTGTAAAATAATTAGTCACAAAGAAAGAATGTCAGGCGCTTTTAGGGGTTAGCAGGATGACATTAATTTCAGCAGTAATTATTCAGGCAGACCAAGATCTTTTTAGAAAGTCACTCTAAGAAGTAATTTTCACTCTACCAAATGTTATATGCATATGTTTCATTGTTTCAAAACAATTAATGAAAGTGGCAAGATGAGGGATACAAAATAGGTATGCACAGTGAGAGAAATTTGAGGGGCAATACTGATTTTAATAGTAGTATAGTAAAGTAAGAAAATTATATGCTTAGGAATCACTTAGAACTAGTTAAAAATTTTCCCTCAGCCACTCATCTAGTGTGACTTTTACCAGGTAACATAACGTCACCCTGCTTTATATCCATATCTGCAATAACGAGGGTGCAACACCTTCCTCATACAGTTATTGCAAGGAGTTATTGCAGAAGCCAATAGGCAGAGATGCAGAAACAGATAAATGAAGGATATAGATTAAGAGCAACAGCAATGAAGATGCTACAAAAGTAAGTAATTGCAGAATGTAAGACCTTGAATGGATCTTAGAGATGTTGGGTGGAAATTTCTTATTCAGGAATAAAGGAATTTAATATGGCACAGTTTCAAACTCTTTGGGCCCTATCCAGTGAAGTTTTCTGGAAAAACTGTGAGCATAATCCATACCTTAAAATACCAAAGGTAGTGTTTCTTCACCCCACTTATCTCTTCCTCTTCGTTCTCAGATATTTTTAAAGTGTACCCAAAAAGATTTGTGATTTATTTCAGATACTTCTGCTAAAAGGTTGATGTCATTATGAATCAATAGGATTTAAAATTGGGAAAGGAGTCATTGAAACTACCACCATCCAATTAACAGATGACAATCGCATTAATGACAATTTAGTTGCAGGTATGCATAAACATACACTAGTGAACACATTATAAGTTGAGATTCAAGTGATGAAATAGTTATCTTCTAAATTTTCATAGCACTACAGACCAATAGAAGCCAGATGCATGTTGTTGAAACCATTTTTAGGGGGATTATGCTCAGAATTTTAGTGGGTTTATTCTTATCTCAGATATTTTTTCTCCCCATGATTGGAAAAAATAAGGATTGGTCTCACTCTACATGTATGCTCATCCAAAGGGAAGTCTGTTTGGAAATGGTTAAATGCAACAAAGCTACCCTCCTCTTTCAGAATGAGCCAATTTGGGATAATCATATTTCTATCACTAAGCAGCCAATTTTCCTTTTCTCCTTCCTCATTTGCTCTCCTTTAATACACCTGCTGCAGGATAGTTAGAAGAGGAGGGATTGAATAATAGCACTACTCTATATGTGAATAGGGCCTTCCATCCAAGTATCTCAAAGCTGTCTGTAAACATTATCTGGCTGAATATAGATTATAAGCATAATTTTTAAGTCTAGAAAATGGGTGCCATGTGGATAAGGGACTTGCCTAAGGTCACATATTAAGACTACGGTATTGCTAGAAAGAGGCTCCTGCTCATTTGAGGATTTCATCTCCCAATTCACCCAGGTAAGGAAACCTGTCTGCATTACCCCTCAGAGCTCCTGCATGTTCCTACTGGAGTACCACTCATTATCTTCATATAACCCACCATCACGCTCCCTGTATTCTATCAGACATTACCCCATAATCCATCTTATTCCTTTCTGTCAGTGTCAGTGATTTCTGTTATGCCACATATCACCATAATCTTGGAATTTAAAAGACAGTGTTTATGACTCTCCTTCATTGAGTTTTAATTTCCACATCTTAAAACCTGGTTCAGTGGAACATAATGCAGTATGTGAAAAGCCTAGTTTAAAATAAAGAGAGATCCCACAATTCTTATTTGCAAATCTAATCTTCAGGATAAATGAAATGCAAAGGTTGACGGTAATGGAACATTGAAGGTTGGCAAGCGGAAGATTTTTAAACCTGGAAATAGAAAAGACATTTCTGTTTCTACTCAATTATACAAGTGCGATATTTATTAATATCATGTTTGCCTTACAGGAGGACGAGGCTAGGCTACTTTTGCTACAAAATATACATTATAGAATAACACATTTTAGGAACAAATCAAGTGTTTTTCATTTTTAAAGTTATTTTTCATTAAAGAAAGCACAAAAATGCTAAGATATGTGAATGCATGTAAGAAAGCCAGGGCACAGTGGGAACAGCATAGTGCTCCTCCCCTTCCCTGTCACTCAGAATTAAGTCCACTGGTCTCAGTGGTTCCAAAGAAGGGAAGCATCTAAGTGCCATCTTGCATCCTGTGCCCACAGCTGGAAAACAGGGGCCTTGCTTTGGTTTCAGCCCTGTTGTCAATTCCCTGTGTGGCCTTGGTGGGCCAAATATCTTCTCTTGAGCACAATTCCTGCAACTAAAATAAAAAGGTTTAGATAAGACAACCTCTCAAGTTTCTCCCAGATCTAAACTTCCATGAGTGTTATAGGATTTGGCCATATTATTATTGACTGTGGGGATCATAAAGCATGGCAACAACTCTAGAGTCTTAACTTTGTTGCTCCAAATAGCACTAACTTCCCTAGACAGCTGTTTTTATTCCTCTGTATCTGCATTGTCTAACATAGAAGCCACTAGCCACATGTGGCCATTGAATACCCAAAGTGTGTCTAGTATGAATTGAGATGTCCTAGAGATATAAAATGCATGCCATATATTCAAGACAATTTAAAAAAGAATGTAAAATATCATTATACTTTTTTATATTGATTGCATATTGAAAAGGAAATGTTTTGAATATATCTGGTCAAATAATATATAAGGTTAAGTTAATTTTATCTATAGATCACTTTGGGTTTCTCCCTGGCCTCTGCTGACAGGCAGGACCTCAAGCCAGATGATCTCCCCTGGCTGTGATGTGGGCCAGGAGGTTCCCTGACCAGGATCGCAGTCTGAGCTGGGCACACGGCCCTCTCATGAGAGGAGGGTTACCCCTCAAGCACGCTGATCTGCCCCTGAAGGCATACACACCTCAACAGGTTCCTTCACAAATATCCCTTCTGTGCCCCCAGGTAATGTGATCGAGACCTGGGTATATGGGTTCTGATATGCAGGCCTGTCCCCTGGGCCCTGGAGATCAATCCCTGATCCTACCAGGGAAAGGAGTGCTGGTCTCAAGTCACCCACAGGGTGCCCAAGCTGGATCAATATCTCTCTGCCTGGGGATTTGCACTGCTCTCCTGGAGTCACCAGGCAAGCAGCACCTGGGAGGGCTGGCGGGTAGGGAGTTCACAGTCTGAGTACCCCTCAGTCTGCTGTGAGGCCCCCAAAGGAAAGGTCCTGTTCCCTGCAGATGCCTCCAGGTGGTGACTAAAGGCTAAATTGTCTCTCTGGGCAGCCTCAGGTAGGGGAGGGGAAGGGGAGAATGAAACAATATGACGCCTGTGATCAGCTGGAGTCTGAAGGCCAGGTGTCCCGAAGAAGCTGGGAGCCTTGTGCCCTGTCTGCAAGAGGCTCACTGCTCACTGGCGGCAGCCGTCTCTGGGCTGGTGCTGGCAGGCCTCTGCAATCGCAACCGCTCAGGAGCCCACCAGCAGTCCCAGATGCAAGGGCGTGGAAATATAACTGCTCCACCTACCCTTGTCACTGGTCTCCAAGCCTCTTGGGGGCCTTTCTCCTTCCAGTTCTCCTTGGCAACTTCTTCCGGTGAAGTCTCCTATAGTTTCAGGTACCCTTCCTGCCAAACCTCATCCGATATATGTTTGTCTGCCTATTTATTTTTTTTCACTTTCTTTTAAAATCTGTCTTTCTTGCAGAGATGCTCTGGCTGGCGGCTTTTCTCGTCCACCATCTTGCCCTGAAAATGGCATGAAACTATAAGAATTTTAGAAGAAAATGTCAGAAAAACTCTAACAGACATTGGCCTAGGCAAAGAATTTATGAAGAAGACCCCAAAGGCAATCACAGCAACAACAAAAATAAATAAGTGGAACCTGATCACATTAAAAAGCTTCTGCACAGCCAAGGACACTATCACTAGAACAAATAACCTATAGAATGGGAGAAAATATTCTCATGTTACACATCTGACAAAGGGCTGATAACTAGAATCTACATCAAACTCAGGAAAATCAGCACGTAAAAATCAAATAACCCCATTAAAAAGTGGGCAAAGGACATGAACAGAAACTTTTGAAAAGAAGATAGACTAATGGCCAACAAACATATGAAAAAATGCTCAACATGTCTAATCATCAGGGAAATGCAAATCAAAGCCACAATGAGATGTCACTTATCTCCAGTGAGAATGGCCGTTATCAAAAAGGGCCCAAACAATAAATGTTGGCATGGACGCAGAGAGATAGGAGCACTCATACACTGCTGGTGGGACTGCAAACTAGTACAACCTCTGTGGAAAGTAATATGGAGATACCCCAAAGAGCTACAAGTAGAACTACTATTGGATCCAGCAATCCTATTTCTGGGCATCTATGCAAAAGAACAAAAGACATTCTATAAAAAAGACATCTGTACTCGAATGTCTATAGCAGTACAATTCACAATTGCAAAGATGTGGAAACAACCCAAGTGCCCATCCATACATGAATGGATTAATAAAATGTGGTATATGTATACCGTGGAGTTCTACTAAGCCAAAAAAAACAACGGTGATCTAGCACCTCTTGTATTATCCTGGATAGAGCCAGAACCCATTCTACTAAGTTAAGTATCCCAAGAATGGAAAAATAAGTACCACATGTATTGACCATCAAATTGATATTAAATGATCAACACATAAGTGCACATATAGCAATAACATTCATCAGGTGTGAGGCAAGTGGGAGGGGATGGGCATATATACACCCAATGGGTGAGGTGCGCACCATCTGGGGGATGGACACACTTGAAGCTCTGACTTGGCTGGGGCAAAGGCAATATACATAACCTAAACATTTGTACCCCAGTAATATGGTGAAATAAAAAAAAATTAAAAATAAAATATTGAAAAAAATAAAAAATAAATTAATTTTATCTGGTTCCTTTTACTTATTTAATGTGGCTTTTAGAAAGCTTTAAATTAGATGTTCTTCTTTTGGACAGTGCTACCACAGATACTAATGGATATAATATACACATAATTAAATAGCAAGTTTTTAGATTGAACACACCTAAAAACACCATCTGACCTAGGATCTCAACCCAGCCACATATTATTATTCTTATTTTATAGAAAACCCTCCAACAGAGCAACTGAATGGTCCCAAGTCGGAAGGGGGCCAGTAAAAGGAGTCATAGTGCCTACAACTGGGGTCTCCTTCTATGGTGTACTTTCTAAACATCACTGTTCAAATTCAATTTAAAAATGTTAAGTGTAACAGATTCCTTCATTTTCTACTCATTTGATTAAGTGACATAAGTAAAGATATTTTTCTGTTAATTTTAAAGAATATTCTTTGATTCCAGCATTCTTAAATTTCATTCTGAAAGTTACTATCTGATCAATAATGTTGGCTTCTGAGGCTGCACTATAAATAGCATTTGTCTTTTTTCCCCAAGTTCCACACAGTTGAAAAATAAAATAAATGAATGACAAAGATGGATGTAGTGGGCAAAACATTCCCTCCAACACTTAGAGGACCTGAGTTGCTGCACTTCTGGCTGGGCATGGATTTTTGTCAGTGGACAATTACCGTAAGAATGACATCTACTGCTGGTTGGCAATCCTGTTTTGGAATTTCTGCTCTGTGGTTTACATTCTGTCCCTAGAAGGCTCTGAAATATGCCAGACAGGACATTAACTACATGAATCCCACTGCTACTTATCACTGAAAAGTCAGTCCTTATTCTATTTTCAATCTCAACTTAAATCTGGTAGCATTGTCCAATATATGAACAGTTTTGCATAAATAAAAATATGATTCTACAATAAAATGCATAATGATACTCAGATGATAAAAATGTCAAAAATAGACAAATCCAAAATTTAAATATAAGCTGCCACTAATTATAAAATTCTCAAGGAGAAATTAAAGTTCAAAGATTATTTTCCATTGTACTTTAAGTCCAAAAATGTTAAAATCTGAAGGTATTGAAGTCCAAAATCAAATTGTCTTGAGTTACAACTTAATGGTAAAATCTAAAATTAATTATCTTCACCTTTTTATTATTCTCAGCTTCTAGGGGGGTTGTCAATGTCCTTTTAGCAACTACTACCTGAGTTCTTTCTCCCTGGCATGGTATTCCAGTGGCTATATTAATGTAACACATAGCTCTCAGGAATATAATTTTTTTAATAAGCCGTAAGAGTGAAATAGACACCCATGAGTATCAAAATATTGGATCTATACCCACTACATTTATAGGTCAATGCTCAACTATTAAAACAGCTATCCAGAGAAAATCATGATCCCAGAACCTATGTTTGGCATTGACAAAGACCACAGGAGAGATTCAGTGGTATCTGAATAAGGGATAATAGATGAGGCAGTTGAGGAGAGAAGAAAAAAAGAAAGTTTTCTTGATTTTGTCCATACTGGGGTGCTGCCAATTTCTACCAGTTGTCCAAAATCCACAGCAAATACACTTCAACTCAGTTAACACAAATCCTCAACTGGTGGCTAATTTTGGCTCTATTTATTAATTATTTCTCAAGATAGGGCATTGCTTGGGTAGGGGTCCACATATACATACCATTTTTAATTCCATTTTCTCTTTTAAGAGCTATGTTTCTGGTACCTCAGCACTAAAATGAGCACAAGCTCTTTGCAATTATATTAGGTGCCACTTTAATGAGCCCAGGCATTTTCTGTTTTAATGGAATTGTCATTCACTGCTTACCTAGGCCCGGCCTGGACACATTAAGCTATAACTTCATAGTGCATTGTTGTACACTCAGAACTTGCTGGCTGCCTTGAAGTTTAAAACAGCAAGGCCTGTATTTAGAAAGATTCCTATCCCTATGGTTGAATCAAGTTTCTGTTTCTTTTCTGTGTTGCCTATGGAAAGTTTTCCAGTATAGTATGTCCTGACCATAAGGCTCCACCCAAGCTTGCAGATGCTTTTGCTGTTGCTAAACTTCTACCCTTGTTGAGAACTCCACTGCCTTCCCATGTAAGCCAAATGTAGTTCAAAGCCAAGCTGCAGTAAAATGATGTCATCTCATTTTACTGAGGGCAGAGTGGCCAACATTGATTTGCTAGAGTGGCTGTGTCTTCTGAGACCAATCAAGAAGCCCACACATCTTACTGAGGCCTCAGCATGTCCATGTTCTGGCCTGCCTCTAAGGAAACAGCCATCTTCTTTGGACAAAGTCACCTAAAGCTGCAGTCATCCACCAAGGCTGAAATAGCCTATGACCTGCTAAAGCATCTTGGCTAAGATTCAGTAGTAAAAAGACAACCAAGCCAGGTACTGTACCACATGCGTGTAGTTACAGTGGTCCCAGCGAGGAGGGAGGCAGAGATGGGAGGTGCATTTAAGCCCAGGAGTTTGAGGCTAGCCTGGGTAACTGGGCAACATAGGGAATCCCCACCTCCAAACAAACAAACAAACAAACAAGAAAGACAGCATACAACCTGCTAGTCGAACAGATGTCTTTACAAATCACTCAGATAAAAATGCAAGGCCCATCCACTGAAGACCAAAGTCTGAATATCTGACACACTAACACAATCAGTCACTCCCACTCACCCAATGTTGGGATCTGTAGGTAGCTCAATGAATAGAAACTCTCTTCCCTGGCTAGGTTATGAAAAAACTAAGAAATATAATAAAGAAATAGAAAATAGAAGAAAAAATAGCATCTTTGATACTAACAAAACTTAGGTGGATAAAAAGCTTATGGTGGACATATCCGTAAACAAGTCAGCCTACACTAAGTAAACCCCAGAATTATCTGGACTCAATTTTCCCGTCACAGGTAACAATGGATGAGAAATGCATCTCCAGGTAAGATGCCAATCCATGTAAGAGCTGGGACATAAAGAGTCAGAGAAGTGCTTTCCCTGAGGGTATCTAACTTCCAAAAAGAAGAAAGGAGGGACTTAGTAGAGTAGAGCCAGTTATTCTTCACAAATTACTAATCACATGAATCATCCCATATCTGTTTTGAAGGACTTTAGGGGCAGAGAGAAGCTGGGAGACCTATACCAATGGGGCTCTATTCAACATGAAGTAAATCTCAGGGTGAGGAAATAGCATCATCCCCAACTATAACAATTACAAAATTATAATGTAACCATACATTCACCCAAACTTCATCTTTCAGCTCTACATTCTTATCTTATATGAGTTTATCCAAATCAATGTAAAGGTCAAATTGCTTGACTTCATATTCTCAGCTATTCACAGTATATGAACAAAACAATTATTTTTTCCCAAGCTCCTAAGACAATCCACATAACATCCCAGATTTCATTTGTACAGACTCACCAAAAATTTTCTTAACATGCTCTGCACTATCAAGCCTATGTGCCTTTATTCACACGGCCTTGTCAGGCAGAAATATCACTTCTGATTTCTGTCTATTTGAATCATTCACTCTACAAAGTCCAGATAAAATCTTAGTCCTTTTATAAAACATTGTTTAAAATATGCAATAGCCAAGTAGAATGATTTTTCCTATGATTCCCATGGCATTTTGAATTGCCAGTATAGAATTTAACTACAGTCTTCCTTATGCCATTAATGTCTACCTTCATATTTGTTTCTCTTTCACAAACTAGTTTTTAAAATCAGGGATCATGCTATTCATCACCTCTGAGTGTCACAGTGCCCCTATAACTCACTCTGCATTCTAGGACTTTACTAATGCCTTTTGAGATAGAGTAGTTGCCAACATGTTGAAATTTATAGAAAAGACATTAGTAATTTGTACTAATCAGGACACTTTACATCCAGTGGAAGGAAATTCAGCTCAAATTCATTTAAACAAAAAAGGAAAATGTTAGGTAATATAGGTAGGGGGTTTAAAGGTTAAAGTCAGTTTCAAGCATAATAATATTCATGTTTACAGACATTGACATGAAGGCGCCATCTTTCTTTTCTTTTCGTGCCTCATTTTCAGACAGCTATTTACGAACAATGGCAAGAAAACCTTACTCAGCCCACCTTAAACTTAGTACTCTTAGTTCCAGAAGGAACAAGGACATTGTTTTTCTCTAATCGCCCAGGAGAAGATTCCGATTCACTAGGTCCAGAGAGGTATCTCCCTTTGAGCCATATGCATTTACTAGGAGACTGAAACATTTCCTCTGGATCTAAGAAATTAGATCAGCTTCACCTGCACCTCTCTGAATCTATGTTGTTGCTAAGCATGGAGGAGGGACGGTTTGCTCAAAGGAAAGTATGCTCTGTATACAAAAAGTAGTATATAGCCATTAAAGAATTAGGCAAAGCTATGGTCAATCCTAGTGCAGCCATGAGCTTACTATTTGATCTCATGCTGGGTATTAATCCTCTTTTAAGCTCTTCATGAGATTTTCCTGAGTATTAAATGAGACACTTTAAATAAATTCACCTAAGATACATAACATACTCGATAAATGTTAATTCCCTTAAGATACTTCCTGCACATATTTCTTAATGTCATACATATTTAAAATAAAGTCATCCTGAAAACAAGTTAATATTAATAGAACATAGAAAAAAGGGGGATGGTGATGGATGGATGCAGAAAAGCCTACTGAAACACAGTATCAGCCAGTAGCATTGTGAATGTCAGGGGCCATGTGTACGAAAAATTAAATTGGAATCACTTTGGGCTAAAATACATTGTTGTGTGGATGCAGTTGATAATGACAAGTGACAGCACTACCTTTATTGTGTTCTTTGCTAACGTGAAATCCATTGCACCCCGTACCTTTCCTTTATTTTTCAAAGCTCAAATACCCAGGATCCTTCAAGAGAAAATGTAAACATAAATGGCATTGGGCATATTAGCATTCAAATAGTACATTATCTTTTCCACATTGCCGTATAACCCTTACATCCATTACAGCATAAATGACTCTTTAAACTGGAAAAGAATTCACTCAGGTTAAGTTTTTCAACAAAGAACGTGTTGTACTCACATTAGATAAACAGGCACCACTGCTATGTCAAGGGAGTTTAATGTTTTTGAAAGATGTCCATTGGTGAGTGTTGACAATCGCTAAAAATATTTTTTAAATATGTGGACTCACCTAGGAAACCACACATTGAGGGAAAAGCACTTCTGAATTAATTCCAAATCATGACTTATTTGGCTACCATGAGCTACTGCACTTTATACTCATTAACTGTGTTTTTTTAATCCTCTGTCCCCCACCCTCAATCCATCTCTATGGTACTACTCCAACTATCTTCATAACAAAATGTTCCTGATTTTCTGAATCCTTTCATTGCTTGGTTTGATTGTTAAATTTTGGAAAAATTTTGGAGCTTTGTATTAAGCAAAGCTCCCATTAAAAACTAAGCTATTCACCCTTTCAATTAAATAAACTATATTTAAAACACGATTAGTAAATTAACAAAAGCATTGCTTACTAATTATTTTAATTTGTTTAAAGCATGTCTATTCTACAAGGTATTGTACCAAGATCTGGAGATCCAAAGAAGAATAAAACTTATCTACTCTGACATGGCTCACAGCCTAGGGCTTAGTCATGTTTCTGAAAGTATGGTGTAGTACACACTAGAATTACCATATACTAGTGAACAGTAAGGCGGAAATAAATTCCATGGTCAAAAAAATTGGTAATTGCTGGATTATACAAAGTAAAATAGATTTTGCTAGTAGGGTGTTTCTGCAAATGTAATATACTAATGTGCTTTGAAGAGCTCAAAAGGAAGTGAAATAATAAATATTTTTAGGCTTAGCCAAAAGGAAAGACTATTTTTGGAGGGATATGCCTTGTAGAACCAAGTTTATAGTACATCAGTTTGGGAAATAATGTACCTATGGAATAATTCTCGCTTTTTTTTTTGAGGAGCCACGTTTCGACATTTATCTCCAAGTTCATTCTCTATAGTTGGTGATGAGAGACCAGGTCACTCCTGCCTACTCTTCCTACCTTCCCTCTTGGTAAAGTCAGCTTCAAGCTAAGAGAAAAATTGGGTGGCTTCAAGAACACTGGCATGTGTGAGCAGCCAACCCACCAGCAGAGTGAATGACCTCTATAAGTAGACA